>NC_081573.1:27107192-27251549 GCF_022355385.1 Mustela nigripes
GACAGAGATCACAAGTAGGCAGAGAGGCAGGCAGAGAGAGAGGGGAGGAAGCAGGCTCCCTGCAGAGCAGAAAGCCCGATGTGGGGCTCGATCCCAGGACCCTGGGATCATGACCTGAGCTGAAGGCAGGGGCTTTAACCCACTGAGCCACCCAGGCGCCCCCTCAAGAGCTTCCTTAATCTCCCCCTTCCTTTCTCCACACTCCTGTCAAGGGACTGAAGTGTAGAGACACCCACTTCTAAACATACACTCGACAGAAACACACTCACAAATCTTCCTATACGTTCAGACCGGGAAGGATGCTCTTAAGATCCTGTGTCTTTTCGAGTAATTTCAGAGGCAGTAGCTTCTCCGGGAGGAAAAGGCTCCTTGAACACCCTTACACAGCATCCGTGTGGGACTAACTCCGCCTCCCCGGGTTCTCAAAACCCAATTTAATCCAAGCTTATTAACACATAACATTTTAATTTGCCTTTTCAATATGCTCTGCGCTGTATAAGCGTAACAAATTTAATAACATCAGAAGTAAGGATTTCATATGTTAATTACCATGTTTCCTCTTCTTTGAGAAGCTCTATCCAGTTGGGGTAACCCCTGCGGAAAACAGACCGCCCGAAAGCCGGCCCGCTTCGGGTCCTCCCGCAGCTCCACCCCAATCGCTGCACTGCAAGCCACCGGGAAGAAAAACCCGTGTTTCCTGGGCGGGGAGACCCCGCTGAAATGGACTGTTTTCCGGGGCGCAGGCGTGCGTCCCCCCGGACGCACAGGCTGAGACCCGGGTTTCAGTGTAAGTTGTTTACTTAGGGGAGGGTCTCGGGAAATACCCCCGGGGGGGGGGTGGACATGGACAGGGAGGGGACAGCAGCCACTAAAGGGTGTATTGTCCCGCGTGTTACCCCTGAAAGCGGCTGGGGCTCAGTCCTGGGGGGCAGCCATCCGGGGCCATTAATTCTCTGGCGTTTCGGTCTGCTCTATGGATGGCAACATGGGCTCCTGTGCCCAGCGAAAGCCTGCAGGCCGACGACCCCGGGGGCTGGCCGCTGGGGGGTCAGACTGGGCAGCACTGACTTGTCAGGCTCAGGGAACGCGGAAGGGGGTGGGGGGATCGGGCGGTGACGATGTAATGGGGCTCCGCGCACACACGCCGAACCCCAGTCCCAGCACAGGTGGGTCTGGACGTAAGGTCCCGGACTGCTAGGTTGTCTGCATCTTTCGGGCCAAAGCAGACTCTGAGCCTCAGGCCTAAAGCCATCAGCAAACCATTTCCAGGTTTGCTGGAAATGCACCTTGCTCTGGCGAGGCTTGGAGACTGGCCATGGGGAAGCTTGCTTTTGTCCTGTAAATGCCCAGAGGGGCAGGAGAAGCCCTAGCGGCAGGCGGGATCCCTCCAGGGGTCCTGGACACATTTTTATTTTCTTGCTTTGTAGATTTATTTTCATGGGTATTCAAAACAAAATGTCCCATCCAACTCTTGCTTTCACGGATAATGCTGCTTAGGACAGAGCTGAGTTTAAAAAGTAAGCGAGTCCAGGGGCACCTGAGTGGCTCAGTCAGTTAAGGGTCTGCCTTCAGCTCAAGTCATGATCCCGGAGTGCTGGGATCAAGTCCGGCTTTGCCCCGCCGCCCCGCGGGGTCTGCTTCAACCTGGGCCCCTCCCCCTGCTCATGTACACCCTCTGTCTCTCTCTTTCTCTCAAATAAATAAATAACATCAAAAGAAAATAAATTAAAAAATAAAAAATTGTTAAAAAGTAAGGCAACCCAAATATCCATCAACAGAAGAATGGATAAATATGGGGGTGCCTGGGTGGCTCAATGGGTTGAGCCTCTGTCTTCCGCTCCGGTCGTGGTCCCGGGGTCCTGGGATCGAGCCCTGCATCAGCCTGCTTCTCTTCCTCTCTCTCTGCCTGCCTCTCTGCCTACTTGTGATCTCTCTCTGTCAAAAAAAAAAAAAAAAGGATAAATATGGCAGATACATACAAGGGAACATTAGTCCTACAAAAAGTCAAATTCTGCCACGTGCTACCTTACGTATGTGCCTTGAAAACATTACGCTGAGTGAAGTAAGTCAGACACAGAAGAACAAGGCTTCTAGAAGCAAGGAGATCCATGAAGTTTGCCAAGGGAAGGAAGGAGGCAAGACAATCCAGGCAGAGGGCACAGGTAAAGGTGTGAAGAGCCTCACTGAGCATAATTTGACTCATTTGGGGCCTCACATGGGTCTTGTGTGGCTGACGAGGAAAGGCATGAGGAGAACAAAGGAACTGAGGGGACAAAGCCAAGTTAGTGTCCCCGTTCCTGGTTATTTTTCACCTGGGTCCACCACCCCCAAGGAAATCCCAAGACAAGGATCCCGGGCCAAGTGGGCAAGTGAATATTTAGGAGGCAATGTTCAGAGGCACATCAGGGGAATAGGGATGTGAGGCCTTAGGGGGTATGTCATTGTGCAGTTGACTGAGGTGGGGCGGGCACCTGCTGGGAACCCAGGGAATCCTGAGAATGCCAGGTGTATGCCCTAGAAGCAAGAGCTGCTCACGGGGAGTGCTGACTCCTCACCACCACTGGCCTGCCTGGCCCTCAGCCCAAGTGGGCTCCAGGGGCCAGAGAACTTAGGGACTGGAGGCTGGAGGCTGGAGGCCCTGACCCTGTAGGCCCATGATGCTGGGTGTTGAGGGGCAGCAGGCCAGTGTCCACAATGTCAGCCACAATTTCACCCCCTCTCATTTCACATCTGAGACCAACCCTTAGTGAGGGAAACAGAGGAGGAAGGAGAGGGAAGTTATCTTAGCCAAGAGACTGATGTGCCCACAGTCTGGCTCATTTCCCTCACAGCGTCAACTCATCTCTGCACCAGGGAAAATCTAGGGGGTTTTTTTGTTGTTTTTTTAAAAGATTTTATTTATTTATTTGACAGAGAACACAAGTAGGCAGAGAGGCAGACAGAGAGAGAGAGAGAGAGAGAGAGAAGCAGGCTCTGCACTGAGCAGAGAGCCCGATGCGGGGCTCGATCCCAGGACCCTGGGATCATGACCTGGGCCAAAGGCAGAGGCTTTAACCCGCTGAGCCACCCAGGCGCCCCAAAATCTAGGGGTTTGAGATTTGTATTTCTCTTACCACTTGTCTCTAAGTACAAACTGAAAGCTGCTCGGCCCAAATCAGGGCCATGCCGGGGAGGGGAGGACAAGATGGCGGCGGCTGAGCCAGAGGACCCTAGGCTCAGCTCCTCCTAGGAATACAACAAGATAACTATCAAACCATCCTAAATAACCTCAAAAAACGGGCCATGTTGGATTCGTGGGAGACACCGGGGTGAGTGTGGGGGCTCCAACATGGCACTTTCCTCAGGTTTAACGGAGGCCTCCTTTGGGGCTCCCATGCCGACCCAACTTGCCCTCCTGTGGCCCTGTCACACCTGTCCTTCTCTCCGGCCTTCCTTGTCGGTCGTCCTCGTGAGGATCTGAGCTCCACAGTAGGGCAGAGGAGCCAGGCAGCTGGGTTCACGTTGTCATTGTACCTGCGGGCCCAGGGCCTGGCACCGGGAGACCTTCGGCAAATACCCGTCACCTCCAGGAATGCAGAACCCAACACAGACACGTGCTGTGGGCCGAACGCAGAAGCCGGCGCTTCACAGCATTCTCTCATGAAGCCTCACAATCACCCCGGAAGGCGGCGCTCTGTACTGATTTTGTAGAAACACGGTTGCTCTTTGTTTTATAATTTTACAGATTAAGCAACAGAAGCTTGGGCCAAGGAACTCAGCATCGGGGACGCTGAGATGCACTGCCCATAAGCTACCCCGAATCACTTCAGTGCCCGAAGGCGTGACTTCCAACAGCCAGCAGCTCCATCTCTTTGCCGGGGGTCTTTCTCTGGTCATCCGAGGGGACGCTGCCCATGTACACGGCCAGCCTGGGTAGTGCCGAGCTAACAGCCCTCCGAGCAGCCTTCCATCCATGGTGGTGAGAGTCGGGGTATCAACATCCCAGCTGCCCCCCACCTTCGGGGACACGCTGTACATTCATGCCCAGATCTCCCCAAAGGGATGAGCTCCAATTGCTCAAAAACCCACTCTGTATGGCGTTCCCTTCCTGGCCCCCGATTTCCCACCATCCTCCTGGTACTCCCTGAGGTCACCCCTAAATCACCACTTGCACTGGAGGTCTTGTCTCCACGGGTGTTCCTGACCGAGCAGCTCTGCAGACTCGGGGTGCTTACTCCACACCCACATGCTTCACCTTGATGCTGTCCTGATCCATAACTGACCCTCGGGTTTCTTTTGCCAGAAGACTTCAGGGCCGCCGACCCTACCATGCTCTCCTGGAGTTCCCACCATCCAGCCTCATGAAGGGAGAAGCCCAGAGTTTGAATTTCAAGCACCTATAAGGGGCTTCTTCTGCATCTTTGTTATTCTATCCCGATTTTTCCAGAGCCTTTGGAAAAGTGAAGTCTTGGCCTACAGCTTCACCTTTTTCAACCTTTTCCGCGCTCCCCACCAAGCTATTCCTCCACCTTGCACCAGACCCAACTTGAGATCTTTCTCTATAGAACTTACAGCTGGGTTTTTCTTGGCCCCTGGCGATGAGAGACCGGGTCACTCTGGTGACAGTCCGGAGACAGGCGGGACAAGCTGTTGCCCCCGGTGCATCCTGCAGAGAGGATTATTATCAGTTAGACAGTGATGGTGGTGGCAAGCTCCCACCTCAGACACTAGCTCCCGGTAAGTGCCCACTTTTCAACCCGAGGGCCAATGTGGAAAGCAGCCTTCCCCGCCCTCTCCACTGGGCTTTGTCCCTGGGGGTGAGGCCAGCTATGGTGCCCTCTGACTAGCTGCCCGGCATCGCCCTGGCATTCCCTGGTCAGAGGTGGAGTCCCGTCCCTCCTTGTTCCCTACATTCTGGAAAGCAGAACTATTTTTTAACAATTGCCTTGGCCCCCCTCAAACCCCACAGCAGCCACATGGGGTAAAAATTATAAAGCAAGGTAAATCCCAGGTGCAAATGCCTCAGCAGGTCGCCCTTCTGTTGCCATGAAGACTGAAGAGGAAACTCAAGCATTGTCCCAAGTACCTAAAGGACCTCGAGGGTCTTCAGGGACCCCCACCCCCAGTCCATCCTTTACCCTAACAGGTCTCCCCCACTAGCTCCTCCAACCTGTTCCCCTTACAGCCTCCAGGACAATGTTCTCCAAATACTAAGACGGTCAAATCAATCCTCTGCTAAAACCTCCCAGTGGCTTCTCTGACAATTAAAATAATAGCCATCTTGTGCTCATGGCCAGCCTGGCCCAGCACGACACAGGCTCTGCTGACCTCACTCCCGACCTCCATGGACTGACACTCTGGCCATCTTCCTTCATCCGGAACTTCTCCAGCACTTCCTGCCTCAGGGCCTTTACACTTGCCTGGGGCAATTGCCTGTGGAAGCGCCCCTCCTCAGAGAGGCTGTCCCTGGTCCCCCTACTGTCTATTCCCACACCTCATTGCTTTCTGCCAAGCCACTCTAATGACTGTCACCACAGCTCTGATCGCTTTTGTCATTGGCCCACTTCCTGGCTGTCAGTTCCCTGAGGGTGGTGACTGCTCCGTGTTTAGGAGGCACCCGTAGGCTGCTCCTGTAAGATCCCTCCTGCCTGCTTTAACTCCGCCATATTTATCTTCCACCCAGGCCACTCATGGCCCCGGGGGAGCCCCCACCCTTCAGGAGCACGGGGAGTTCAACTCCGGTCCTGGAGTGGGAGGGCCTGGCAACCGGGCCCCTGGAGCAGCAGACCTCGGGGCTTTCTCCAAGCTTCCCTTGGTCCCCAGGGTCTTTGGTGGCCTCTGCCCAGCAACCTGGGCCCCGACCCAGGAGGGGACAAGTTCCTGAGGGAAAGGACTGGAAAGTGAGGCTCTGGGGTCAAGGGTCCTCCTGGGAAGGAGCCCTAAGGGACACATAGTTTGCTTGGAAGTTGCCAGGCTCCAATCACCCACAGCCCCCTCCCCAGGGCCTTGCACCCTTGGGAGACAGAGCCCAGAGAAGCAGCAGGCCACCGGAAAATTGCTTGGAAAAGTTTACCAACATTCTCTCTCTCCCCCCATGTATCCTCTGGGTCTCCTGGGCTCCTGCGGCTCTGGGGAGCACAGGGACGTGGGTCCCAAGAGGCCTCGTGCCTGGCTGGCCTCACTCTTTCCGAGGTGGGTCCTAAGAGCCAGGAGTTCGTGGAGAATCAGGGCCCATGAGACCATAGATCTCCCTGGATCCCGGCCCTGCTTTCCTCTCAACCACAGCTGACCTACCCAGAACAGTGTATTATCACATATAGCCAGGAGGTGCTGTCTTGGGTCTGACTGTAGTCTCACCTGCTTTCATGGAAAAGCGTATTTTGAGAATACAGCAACCGAAGGTCAGATGGTATCTATATCTTGGCTGATAAGGAAATCAAATTTAAAGACTGGACATTGGGGCACCTGGGTGGCTCAGTTGGTTAAGTGGCTGCCTTGGGCTCAAGTCATGATCCCAGGGTCCTAGGATCGAGCCCTGCATTGGGCTCCCTGCTCAGTGGGGAGCCTGCTTTTTCCCTTCCCTCCGCCCACCACTTTGCCTGCTTGTGCACTCTCTCTCTCTATCTTTCTGTCAAATAAATAAATAAATAATTTAGATAAATAAATAAAATAAAGACTAGACATTTGAGGACCCGGCACAGGGAGGTAAGGAAGCCTCAGGACAGTGGGGCGGAGCCATCGTCTGGTTTCTCAGCTTCTACTTGAGCAAGACGCTGCAGGGAAAGTGAGGGCCAAGGCTTGGGCTCTGGAGGCAGGCAGACCTGGGTGCAGCCCTGGCTCTGCGCCCCGCTCTTGCGGGCTCCGGTCCGCACCTCTAACCCAGTGCCACCCAGGTACCAGCTTCCAGGGTACGATTACCTGACCTCAAGCAGGAGCCCCGGGAGCACCTGGCACAGGCAGTGCGCGGGGGACATGGTGCTTCCCCCTCCCCCTCCTCTGGACTTGCAGATTCTGAACGTGCACCTTGTCCTGGTTAAAAGAATGAGCCTCGGGGCGCCTGGGTGGCTCAGTGGGTTAAGCCTCTGCCTTCGTCTCAGATCGTGATCTCCGGGTCCTGGGATAGAGCCCCACATTGGGCTCTCTGCTAGGCGGGGAGCCTGCTTCCCCCTCTCTCTGCCTGCCTCTCTGCCTACTTGTGATCTCTCTCTCTGTCAAATAAATAAATAAAATCTCTGGGGAAAAAAAAAAAAAAGAATGAGCCTCGGCCCTTGTTCCTCCTCCTGAGCTCAGTGGGCGCTTCTTCGTTCAACAAACGCCACTGTAGGCAGCCTGTGTCCCAGGCACCCGGGGAAGGACAGATGAAGGGAGCTCAGGAGGTGGGGGCAGAGAGGAGATGCTGGAGCTGAGAGTGTCAGGCGTGAGGCAGGCCAAGGGCACCGCGCAGGCTGCAAGCCCAGCCCTTGCCTCCTGTGTGGTCTTTCCGTGCCTTTTATTTATTTCACATCTATCATCCCCCTTTATTTTTTGTTAAAGATTTTATTTATTTGAGAGAGAGAGAGCAAGCACAAGCTGGTGGGGGTTGCAGAGGGAGAGGGAGAAGCAGACTCCTTGATGACCAGGGAGCATGATGCAGGGCTCGATTCCCGGACCCTGAGATCATGACTGGAGCTGAAGGCAGCTGCTTCACAGACTGAGTCACCCAGACGCTCCTCTCATTATTGTTTAAACCGGTGTGGTTTACGCACAGTTAAGGGATCCCCTCTGCAGGGTTCAGCTCCCTGAATTTTTAGCCATGTGTACACCAGCGTGACTCCCTCTCCGGTGTAAGCATAGACACCAGCCGCCAGCAGCAGCCCTGCGTGCCAGTGCCAGGCCCCTACCTTGTGCCCCAGGCCCCTGTTCGGACCCTGTCACCCCCCACGACAGAAAGTCACCTTTGATATCATCTATCGTGTCACACCCTGTTCACCGTCCTCAAGTGAAATTCATAAATTAAGAAAGGAATTAAGAGAAAGCAGATGTTAATATGCGTATATATTTATAATCCAACAGTAAGTGCGGTGGGGCAGGTTGGCAAGGTTCCTGTGAGAATGGCTCAGCCAGTTAAGCATGTGACTCTTGGTGTCAGCTCAGGTTGTGGTCTCAGGATCATGGGATCGAGCCCCGCGCCAGGCTCTGCATGGAGTCTGCTTTGAGAGTCTCTTTCTCCCTCTGCCCCTCACCCCACTAATGAGTGTGCTCTCTCGCTCTCTCTCTCTCTTTCAAATAAATAAATAAATAAATCATTTAAAAAATAATAAATCTTAAATCCTTACCCAAAAAATAAACCCCAGGGAGCATTTACACCCAAGAACCCCTTGGATCAGCAGAGCTGCAGGGACATCGGGAACACTGAGCTAATAGGCCTGGAGTCAGAAGGGCAGGCAGGCGGGCGCTTGACCAAGGTCACTGCTCTGGCAGACCCGCACCAGAACCTAGATCTGCGGGACGGCATCACACTGCATTCAAGAGCACAGGCCGTGGAGTCAGACATCCTGCTCTGAATCCTCAGGACGCTGATGGTCGAAGAGCCCTGTGGGGACTGGATGAGACCATGCATACGGAGGGCTCACATTCACCCAGATACGCACATCTGTTCACCCGCCTGATTTTGACAGGCAGCAAGTGCAAAGGCCCTGAAGCAGACACAGGCTTGAGTTCCAGGACAGGAAAGAAGGCATAGAGAGTAAAAGCATTACGACTTGAAGTTGGCCAGGGACACAGGGCCAGATCATGCTGGGAGTTGCAGAATTGCGTTTTGGTTGCAGGGGAAACTTGTAGAAGGTTTCCACCTGGGGAGGTGGGATGGTCTGATTGATGTACTTAGTTGCTACTGTTTCTGTGTCTAAGTAGGCACCCTGCTGGGTGTGGGGCTTGAACTCACAACCTGGAGATCAAGAGTCACATGCTCTATCTACTGAGCCAGCCAGGTGCCCCTGATGTACTTTTACAAGCTCCCTCTGGCTGTTGTGTGGAGAAAGGCTGCAGAAGGTAAGAGGAAGGAAAGAAACCAGTGAGCGGGCTACTGTGGGTTCCCGGGTGAGAGGTGATGGAGGCCTGGGTCCAGGCGGCGGTGGGTGGGCACAGCTGGGCAGATGTGGATCGCTCATAACTCAATCAACACTGGGGTGATTTCCATCCAGTGTTCTTGCGCTGTGCATTCAACAAACATTACCCCAGTGCCTCCCAATATTCCCTTGCTTATTCAATTGTCTTTATTCGGGACCTACTGTGTGCAAGGCTCAGCACTAGGCTGAGCTGAAAGAGGGTGGTGGAAGGAAGCAGAGATCCCCTCCACCCCACCCTACTATCAGACTGAAGAAGTGGAGCCATATGTCCCAGGTCACCGCGAGTCCTAGCTCACTAATGAGAGCCCCTCACGGATTGGACACTTAGTCTCTGCCATGCCTTACCTTTAACTTTCCACTCTGGGAGTTTGAGCCCTACTGCGTCCATTGTACAGATGAAGAAGTAAAGGCCTGGGCGTCCCTTGGGCAGCTGTCGCAGGAGACCTGGGCTTATACTGCCCCCATGCGGACACCCAGCTTCCCTCTGGCCTGCACCTTGCACACACACACACCCCAACCCCACCCCAGCCTCTGCCTCTGGGGCTTATCTCCCTTTCCACACTCCTCCCCACCCCAGCTCCATGGGCAGAGCCTGTGCCAAGTACTCATTCCACACACATCTATGGTGGAGGAACGCATCCCCACCCCCACCCCGTGCAGCCGCTGACTCAGCTTCACAAAACACACACGCTCAGAATCCCACCTCCTGCAATTACCTCCCACCAGGACCAGTCCCTGGCCTCCTGTCTCCCCTCTTCTGCCCTTGGTCTTGCACCACATAGAACGGTGCTGTCCAGCAGAAATACAACATGAGCCATGGGTGTGGATTCTCATGTCTTTATAGCCACATTTTAAAAAAGCAATAGAAAATGGATAATACTAATTTTAGTAACTTTAAACATATCTAAAATGCTATCATTTCAACATGTAATCGGCGTTTTAAGAGTTGATGATGGGGGTGCCTGGGTGGCTCAGTTGGTTGGACTCAGGTCGTGATCTCAGGGTCCTGGGATCGAGTCCTGCATCGGGCTCTCTGCTCAGCAGGGAGCCTGCTTCCCTCTCTCTCTCTCTGCCTGCCTCTCCGACTACTTGTGATTTCTCTCTGTCAAATAAATAAATAAAATCTTTAAAATAAAATAAAATAGTTGGCGAGGTAGTTTACCTTATTTCTTTCAGAGTACTTTTTTTTAATAGTTTTTTTTTTTTTTTTTTAAGATCTTATTTACTTAAGAGAGACAGAGAGAGCACAAGCAGGGGGAGAGAGAGAGCACAAGCAGGGGCAGAAACAGAGGGAGAGGGAGAAGCAGGCTCCCCGTGGAGCAATGAGCCTGATGTGGGGCTTGATCCCAGGACCCCAGGATCTTGACCTGACCCCAAGGCAAAGGCTCAACCGACTGAGCCACCTGGGTGTCCCCAGAGCATATCTTTGGCATCCACTCTATACATACACACACGGCGAATGTCAATTTAGCAGGCCACATTTCAAGCACTCCGTGGCCACACGTGGCTGGCCAGTAGTTTCTGTGATAGAGCAGCTCTGTTGAAAACACAGCAGCCAGGCAGTCCTATTTTTTGTTAAATTTTATTTTAATTCCAGTTAGTTAAGATACCGTGTTGTGTTAGTTTCAGGTGTACAATGTAGTGATTCAACACTTCCATGCATCACCCGGGGCTCATCACCACAAGTGCCCTCCATCATCCCCATCACCTGTGGAACCCAGCCCCCCACACACCGCCTCCCCTCTGGTCACCATGAGTTTGTTCCTAGAGTTAAGAGTTTATTTCTGGGTGTGCCTCTCTTTCTCTCTTTTTTTTTTTTTGTTCCTGTGGCTCACTTGATTGGTCTTAAATCCCTCACATGAGGGACACCTGGTGGCTCAGTGGGTTAAGCCTCTGCCTTCAGCTCAGGCCCTGATCTCAGGGTCCTGAGATCGAGTCCTGAATCAGGCTCTCTGCTCAGCAGGGAGCCTGCTTTCCCCCCTCTCTCTCCCTGCCTCTCTGCCTACTTGTGATGTCTTTCTCTGTATCAAATAAGTAAGTAAAATCCTTTTTTTAAAATTCCACACATGACTGAAATCATATGGTGTTGGTCTTTCTCTGACTGACTTATTTCACTTAGCATGATTCTCCCTAGCTCCATCCATGTCCTTGTAAATGGTAAGATTTCATTCTTTTGATGGCTGAGTAGTATTCCAGTGTGCATATACACCCCACCTTCTGTACCCATTCATCTGTTGAAATTACACTGGGGCTGCTTCCAGATCTTGGGGATTATAAATGATGCTGCTATAAACATGTTGGGGGTGTGTGTATCCTTTTGAATTAATGTTCCTGTATGCTTTGGGTAAATACCGATATTGTGATTACTAGATTGTAGCATAGCTCTATTTTTAACTTTCTGAAGAACTTCCATTCTGTTTCCCAGAGTGGCTGCACCAGCCTGAATTCCCACCAACCGTGCGAGAGGGCTCCCCTTTCTCCGCATCCTCGCCAACATCTGTGGTTTCCTGTGTTGCTGATTTTAGCCCTTCTGACAGGTGTGAGGTGATATTTCCTTGTAGCTTTGATTTGCATTTTCCTGATGATGAGTGATGTTGAGCATCTTTTCACGTGTCTGCTGACCATCTGGATGTCTTCTTCAGAGAAATGTCTGTTCGTGTCTGCTGCCTATTTGTTAAGTGGATTGTTTGTTTTCAGAGTGTTGAGTTTTAGAAGCTATCTATTTTGGATGTTGCCCCTTTATCCAATATGGCATTTGTAAATATTTTCTCTCATTCCATAGGTTGCCTTTTTCTTTAAGTTCTATTTTTAAGTAACCTTTACACCCACTGCAAGGCTCAAACTCCTAACCGTGAGGTCAAGATCAAGAGTCGAATGCTCTGGGGCCCCTGGGTGGCTCAGTGGGTTAAGCCTTTGCCTTCAGCTCAGGTCATGATCTCAGGGTCTTGGGACTGAGCTCCGCACTGGGCTCTCTGCTCAGCGGGGAGCCTGCTTCTCTCTCTCTCCCTACTTGTGATCTCTGTTTGTCAAATAAATAAATAAAACCTTTTTATTTATTTATTTTTAAAGATTTTATTTATTTTTTCGACAGAGAGAGACACAGTGAGAGAGGGAGCACAGGCAAGGGGAGTGGGAGAGGGAGAAGCAGGCTTCCCGCTGAGCAGGGAGCCCGATGTGGGGCTCGATCCCAGGATCCTGGGATCATGACCTGAGCTGAAGGCAGACGCTTAACAACTGAGCCACCCAGATGCCCCAATAAAACCTTTAAAAAAAAAAAAAAAAAAAAGTCGAATGCTCCTCCAACTGAGCCAAGTGCTCTCCATTTCCATAGGTTGCCTTTTATTTGTGTTGATTGGTGGTCCTTTTAAAATGCTGGCCAGGGCCCAGGGCTTATGCCTCCTCTGTTTAGAGTCTTGCTGCAGTTCCTCACTTCTCTCAGGGTCATTTTAAAGTCTTCACTGGATGAACAGACTGGCATGCCTCAGGGCCTTTGCACTTGCTCTCTCCTCATACCTATAACACTTCCACCGGAGACATCCCAGTGGCTTGCTTCCCAGCTTCCTCCAGATCCCCACCCCCACCCCCACCCCCATCCACTCCTTCCTGCCTCATCCTTCATCCCTAATTAGGTTTTCTTCAAAGCCCTCATTACCTTCTAATACACTGTATAATGTTCTTATTTATTGTGTTTGTTCTCTTTGTCTCCCTTGTGAAAATGGCAGCTCCAGGAGGGGAGGGATTTTGTCTGTTTTGTTCATGGCTCTATGCCCACAGCTTGGCACATAGTAGCTACTCAACAAATATTGTTTGGTTGGATGGATTCACAGATGGACAGACAGATAGACAGACGGATGGATGGAAGGACGGACAGATGGATGACTGGACCGACGGATGGATGGATGGATGGATGGACACAGACCTGCCATGTGCCTGGCAAGCAGAGCAGGTGGAAAGCCAGTAGTCACACACACAAGCAAGCAGCAGAGCCCAGAAGCTTCCAGTATGGCCACCTTTCCTGGCAAATGCCGATGTAACAAGGACAACTGTAGGCGGGCGGGGGGAAGTGAGGTCTGGACCACCCTCTGGAAGTGTATTTCCAGTGTGGTCTGGAACATTTAAAAATAGTCTGTGATTTAAAAACAGAAAATCTCCTGGTCTGCTCAATTAATGCCCACAGTTCATTGTTTAGAACGGCACATAAAATTTTATAACGGGAAATTACGAGAATGCTCTTTGAAGACTTCCCCCAAGGAATGGATTTGGGAAGAAAAATCCCTTGTCTGCTTTCAAAGGATAGGTCCTCCTAGCAGAGTCTGAAACCTTCCCAAGAGATGAGCTTATGGGGGCAGAGGGGAGGAGCTCTTTCCAGAGCAGGAGCTGTGGGCTTGGGTCCCAGCTCTGTGCATGAACCCGACAGCCAGCCCGGACTTGGGACTAAGCACTTCCCACACAGACATTTCCAGCTCAGCCCAGCAGTGGACTAAGGAGTGTGCCCATTTACTAGATCTGAAAACTAAGGTTCAGAAGGGTTCCGACTGAGGCCCGTCTCAGGGAAGCCATGTGGCTTTTGCCCCCCTCCCATGAAAGGCCCCGACTTTAGGCTCTGTAGGTTCTCCCGAGGGGCATCACTGACACCTAGCCCGCATCTATCACATTAGGGTGTCCGTTCACCCCCAGGTCACCCCTCCCAGACATGAGGATGGATCACTGCTTCCTAACACCCAGGATTACCGTCTGAAGAGTGCATTGCATGGGATCTTTCTAGTGTACTGAAGTATTCCTTCGCTCAAGGCAAAAGTTTAAAATGCACCAGAATTTTCGAAATCCTATTTGAGCATTTCTCTACTTGTTTTCATTCATCTAGAGGCTCAAAACCGACACTGCCCGCATCTCTCTGGACTCGCAAAGGGCCCAGGTGCCGACTGATCCCCAACAGACTTGTGTGTCTGCAGATACCTGCTATGACCGGGGCCTGGTGTCCCCCACTCTAAGCCTCAGTGTCCCTCCTATTCCTGACACTCCAGGAGGCTCAGATTCTCACTGCTGCATGAGGAAGCCCCGGGGCATTTGGGTGAGGAAGCCTCACTTGGATCCCTCCCAGCTGCTACGCTGCACCCCAGCCGCCCGTCCTCACAGATCTCAGCAGAACTGTCCCTGCGCTGGTGGGCTTGCAGATCCTTCTAGATGTGAGCGCTTTGGGCTACCCGAGAGTTCTAAAGTCTGGCTGTAAACAACAGGCTTTCCGGTAGGTAGCCCGCCTCACCCCCACTTCAGAGGACAGCTGTGCCCGCCCCCTTCCCCTCTGTCTCATGGCCTCATGCTCAGAGAACTTCCTTCCCGGCCAGCACCCTCCTCTCTGAAGGCTGCTCTGGGTCAGACACCTGGACACTCCACTTTTCACTCATTCTTTAATTATTGAGCACTTCTTGTGTACAGAGGGTTCAGCAGCTAATAGATTCGGTCTCTGTCCTCCTGCCACTTAATTCCTGTGGGGGGAGAGAGAAATAATACACACAAAAGCAAATCAGTAAGATGTTTTAGAGGAAACTGGGTGCTCAAAGACAGGGTCAAGAGTAAGCAGGGAGGCCACTTCGAGCAGGAAACTAAGACCTCCAGGAGAAGGACGTAGAACTATGAAGAACAAGAAGAAAAAGCAGTGCAAAGGCCCAGGGGCAGGGTCCCTGAGCTTCCAGGAGGCCTTGCAGGGGTCATCTGGGGCCACCTACACAGCTGTTGGTTTTAAGTTATGGGTTTTTTGTTTTTTTTTAATCGTTTTTGTTAAGTAAGTTCTCCACCCAACGTGAAGCTTGAACTCAACAACCTCATCATCAAGAGTTGCATGCTCTACCAACAGAGCCAACCAGGCACCCCAAGCTGTACGCTGTTTTGCTCACAAGTCTCATCATCCCCACAGACCAAGGAAGGGCAAGCACAGAGGGCCAGAGGGCACCGGCCAAGCTGGGCTGTGGGGCCAGGCAGACATGGCTTCACAGCCAGGCTCTCCCAACTTGGCTGCCCATTCCCAAGCCGTCTGGGCCTCAGTTTGCTCCTTTGTGCAGCAGGACTTCAGGCTCTCTCTGAACCTGTGCCTCACAGAGAGGAGCTGAGTGGCCTCCAGAGACTGGCCTGGGCTGTTTCTAATCCTCCTCCAAGCTCCCCTCTCTTTGTCCTTGTGGTTCCAGAACAGAGAACCCAGATGATGGGACAAAGCGGCTGAGACTCCTACAACAGAGGCTGCCGTCTGGAGTCCCCGCAGGGCTTGCCAAGGAACTCCATGAGGATGCAGCCCGGGGCACCCCTGCTCTCTTTACACGTTTACCCCTGGGCTCACTCGTCACTCCTACCAACCATAAAAGTGTGTCCCTTCCCTGTTGAAACTTGCTCTCTCTGTCTCTCTGACTTGCCCATTTTGTCAGAGTCACAAGAAGAGGTAATTCCCTTTCCCACCAACTCCACCATAAGCAAAGCAGTGATGCAAATCCAGTAATCAACGGCTTCGGAGCCAGACAGGCAATAGGGAGCCGTGGGGTCCGCAGCTCTATCTTGAAGGGTCTGGGGCTGCTTCTTGTTTCCAGCCGACCTGCAGTGAAAACATCAGCCGCTGTAACCCAAGGTTCTGATCGTACAGTAAAAGCTGGCTATCCGGAAGCACATGAGAAATCTCCTCCTTTCTTAATCTGAGCAACCGATTCAGACACCGAACGGTCATGGCTCAGGCCAAAGAAAACATGTCTGTAAGCAGGATTGGCTCAAAAGCACAGAAGGCAGGGTGAGTTCGCTCCAACCTACCAGGGATGAGTCAGGCTGGAAACCAGAAATCGAGGATGGGACTCCGGCTGGTGAGATGGGGTGTCGGGAAACGGAGAGCAACAGAGCAAAGGCCCGGCGGTCAGACCACGTCTGCTGTGGCTAGGGCTGGCCAGCGGGCCATCAGTGTGGCCGTGACAGCCAGAGCGTGCCCAGAGGAACTGGACCCAAAGACAGGCGGAAGGATCTAGAATTTATCCTGCCTGGCTTTTGCATTCCCTGGGAGGGTTTCTAAATCTTTAAGGTTTTAAGGAGAAATAAGCCTAGTGGACTTTTGCTAAATTCTTGGCCATGCCTCTCCTTCCTCCCCCAGAAATCCAGGCACCCCTTCCCTCTGGCAATCTCCGTAGCTCACTCATAAATTATGAGCGCGTTCATTTGCATGTCAGAAGCTCCGCCAAGAAATTAGATAAAATTGATCCGCCACAATTTATTCTCTCTATTTTTCCAAGAAATGGCCTCCTTCCCATGTTTTATTCATGGAGACACCCAGCTCTCTCTTTTATCTCCAACTCTCAGTAACATTTTCAATTTACTCAATTTATAGCTGCAAGACGTCCTTGGGCTGGGCAGGAGGGGAGGCCATCCAGAATGGGCCGCAGCTCTCCCACTCCGGCGGCCGCGGCTCCGGGTTCCCTCAGCCCCCAGCGCTCTCAACCGAGACCGAAGGTGGTTCCAGCAAGAGCTCGCCAGCCCTGGGCTCGGGAGAAAGGTTTCAGGGGGCAGCCTGGAAAGACGTCTCAGAGCACTAATGAGGAGGGCCTCTGCTCCGGGGTGAGCCGAGTGGGGAGCCTGGGTCGCTGCTGACTCTGGAGAAGCTTCCAGCTGCTGCTGGGGCCTCAGGGAGGGAGGCCCACCTTTGGCCTGACACAGGGGGCATCTGCTGGGGAGAGAGAAATGCCTGCCTCTGACAGCCTGGCCTGTCTTCACATGCCAGAGAAGGCTGGAGAGGCCTTCTCAAGGAAAGAAGTTGAGAAAGGATATTTTCACATCTTCAATGTCTCCTTTAGAGAAAAGCAGATTTCTAGAAGGCCATAGTAGAGGTTGGGTTTACCTTTTTATTTCAGAGCCATCTTCCTTCCTGAGAGGCACAAGTTCGAGGGAATTGGCATCTAGAAGAATTATTTGGGGCAGGGGTCAGCTTGTGGTGTACACAAAACCCCCCAACACCCATCTAGTGACACCCCCCGCCTTCCCACAGCTCGGCTTCCATAAGCAGAGATTGCAAACTCAAATGCCCTCCAGGGCCGTGCAGGTAGGAGTGGTGTGAGACAACAGGGGTTGGTAGGGACTGCGGCAAACAGGGGAGGGCATCCCCTTGTCCTGCCTACTATTGCCATGAGGAAGTGATGCAGACCCGCTGTTGCCAGAGCTTCGAATGTTTCCAGAGTCTCCAGAAGTCCAGATCATACATGATTTATTTAAGTTTCAGGGATGGCAGGTTTTTTCCTTGTTAAACATTCTGTTGCAGAACAATTCATAACTGTGACAGCCATTTCTGTTGTGGTCCGCCATCCACACTAGACTTGAGATTAACGAGCATGTCCTATTTATCTGTATGTGTCACAGCCTAGCCCTGTGCCTGGTATACACTGGGTAGTCAGAAAATAAACCAGTGGAGGTCGAATGCCTCGTAGCAGAAGCTGCTCTTTACTTTCCCCAACAGCCATTCTTTCTGTACTCTTTCAAGTTATCAAACCTTTGTTTTTAGGTGGTCATAAAAATTATGGCCTAGAAGACACATTTCTCAGCTTCCCTTGCAACAAGGACTATATTCCAGCTGGTGAGAAGGGAGTGTAAGTGTTGAGTAGGATTTCCTGGAAGGATGTTGAAAAAGAACCAGCAGAGCTGAGGGGAGTCCCTGTTTGCTCTTCTGCATTTTCACATTCCTATGATCCTGGTCATGATGGCTGCAGCTCTGGCAGCCATCTTGGGCCATGAGTGACAGGTGATTGGAAGCCAGTGCCAAGGTTGGTGGGGCAGGACAGGAAAAGGAGTCTGGATCACTGATGATAGAGCCATCCTCCCATCAAGGACTGTTCACATTTGGACTTGTTTTGCAAGAGAGAAATTAACTTTACTGTCTTCAAGCCATTATCATTTTGAAGTTTTCTTTTATATGCAGCTAAACCAAATCCTAGCTTATGTACCTGTTTCCAAGGTATGACTGACTGCTCAATACCACATCCACAATTCTCTACCTGGGAAAAGAAGGTTTCCACAGAGGAAACTGCCCCGACTTTCTGAGGACTGAGGCTTTCCGCCACACGCTGGGCTGTGGGCAGTGCTTCAGCAGAGCTGTTCCAGAATATAGCACAGAGCCTGTTTCCCCATCCCTGCTGGGCCCTGTGCATAACAACACTCTCTATGGCCTGGGACAGCAGGGTAGGAGACACATATGCCAGGCTGGGAAACAGCAAAGGCACAAAGGCACTGCAGGAAGCTCAGACCTAGGGGTGCCTGGGTGGCTCAGTGGGTTAAGCATCTGCCTTCAGCTCAGGTCATGATCCCAGGGTCCTGGAATCAAGCCCCGGTTCCAGCTCCCTGCTCCTCAGGGAGTCTGCGTGCTTCTCCCTCTCCCTCTGCCTGCCACTTCCTCCACTTGTCCTCTCTCTCTCTCTCTGTCAAATAAATAAATTCTTTTTTGTTTGTTTGTTTTGTTTTAAAGATTTTATTTATTTATTTGACAGAGATCACAAGTAGGCAGAGAGGCAGGCAGAGAGAGAGAGAGAGGGAAGGAGGAAGCAGGCTCCCCGCTTAGCAGAGAGCCTGATGCGGGGCTCGATCCCAGGACCCCAAGATCATGACCAGAGCTGAAGGCAGAGGTTTTAACCCACTGAGCCACACAGGTGCCCCTCAAATAAATAAATTCTTTAAAAAAAAAAAAAAAAAAGGAAGAAGAAGCAGCAGCTCAGACCTAGAGCCTGGGTTCCCCCTAGGTCTCAGCTCCACCACTTTCTAGGTGGGTGATCTTGAGCTGATTAGTGATTTTGGTTACAAGAAATGGAAGACTCAACTCAAAATGGCTTAAACAATGAGTTGGAGGTTTTTTTGTTTGTTTTTTGTTTTGTTTTGTTTTGTATTGTTTTGTTTTAATAGTAGTCTCCCCACCCAACATGGAGCCCAAATCAGGACTTGAACTCATGACCCTGAGATCAAGACTTGAGCCGAGATCAAGAGTTGGAGCTTCATCAACTGAGCCACCCAGGTGCCCCAACTTTTTTTTTCTTGAATAACCAAAAGCCCCAAGATAGAAGGCTCCAGGCTTAGCTAATTCAGCAATTCAATTGCATCATCAAGGAGCCATTCCTTCTCTCTTTCTGCTCTGCTTCTTATGGTAGACTGGAACAAAGGTCCCACTGTTTACCTCCTCATCCATGCCCTCTGCCCTGTGACCTGGCAGTGGCCACATTCCAAGAGGAGTCACCGGCTCTGCCCCCTTTGACACTGGGCTCAGCCAGGTGGCTTGCTTTGGTAATAGTACCCAGATGCAGGCAGAGGCTTGAAATGGTCATGCCCGTGGAGGTTTGCCCTTTGCCCCCCTTGGCCCTGAGACCCTGCGGGGGATGAGCCAGCCTAGATCAGCCAACTCCAGTCACATGAGCAGTAAATGCTTCTTGCTGAATGCCTCTTGGGTTTTGAGGTTGTTTGTTATGCAGCATTACTGGGGCCGAAGCTGACCGATACACATCCTCAGCATATCAACTTGCACCTTATTCCGACTCTCTTCATGGCTCTACTGGCTACCACAGTTCCAGAAATTACATGCAGCCAACAATGACCAGAGGCACAAGATAAAAGGGAGTCACCCTGACATGGGTCTTTTTATCAAAACAAGGAAAACCTCCCTATCACACCCCAATGGGCTTCTCTGCCACCCTGCATCTCCTCCCCATGCTCAATACTGGACAAGAGGAGGAGATCAACATGTCTTGGTCAGCCAAAAATCACTCCCCAGGGGAAGGAGTGACCAACTTCTCTTGGGAGAAAACACAAGGAAAATGGGGGTGAAGAAGGGTATGTGTTGGTATGAGGGGTGGGGATGGCTGTGGAACAGGCAACCAACATCATCTCCCACTCACAGTGTCTTGGAAACTCAGTTTTCCCATCTGTCAAATGGAAATAATACTCACTCTACCCACTTCCCTAAGGGAAACAAGTCCAAAGAGGAAAGCAGATGTTATAATTATATGACTATAACAGAAAGAGCCCATACATCCACCAGATATTAGTCCTATCCCCTGACAGAGTTTCTAGGGGCACCTGGATGGCTCGGTTGGTTAAGCGACTGTCTTCAGCTCAGGTCATGATCCCAGAGCCCTGGGATCAAGTCCCGCATCTGGCTCCCAGAGGGAGTCTGCTTCTCCCTCTGACCTCCCCTCTCATGCTCTTTCTCTCTCTCTCTCTTTCTCTCTCAAATAAATAAATAAATAAAATCTTTATTTATTTATTTTTAAAAGATTTTTATTTATTTATTATTTGACAGAGAGAGAGAGATCACAAGTAGGCAGAGAGGCAGGCAGAGGGAGAGGGAGAAGCAGGCTCCCTGCTGAGCAGAGAGCCCAATGCAGGGCTCATCCCAGGACCCCAAGGTCATGACCTGAGCTGAAGACAGAGGCTTTAACCCACTGAGCCACCCAGGCACCCCTGAAATCTTTATTTAAGAAAAAAAAAAGAGTTTCTAACAATGGGGACCAGAAACTTGCTGGACTATTTCCCCAGCCTTGCCCCTGCCCCAGGGGTGAGGGCTCTCGCACGGTGACAGTGTGGTTGAGTTGCCTATGTCACAGCTTGTCCAACAGGACCTCTCCTCCTTTGGGCACAGCACCTCACTGCCATCATCTGCAGAAGCAGGGAGGGGGCGATGCCCAGGGAGGAGCCAGGAACAGGCTGGCATTGGCAGGTAAGGACAGGTCTGCCGGGGCCTTACTGGTGGGGCAGAGCCCCTGAGGGAGCCTTTTTGAAATAGGCACCCTCTTCAGGCACCCCTGCCATCAACAGTTTCCAAAGTAGCAGGAACCCCAGGCACGAGAGGTTCTCTAGGGACCAGATGCCCCAACCCACTGTCCCTCCAGTATGGACCCCTGGGAATCCAGAAGTTTCTTCACTAGGGTGATGGCAAGGGCTGGACGTCTGTAAAATTCATTTTCGTATGTGCTTCAGCTCACACAGACAGGTGCAAAATAAGGTTCAGGCTGAGGAAGATCACTCGTGAGTCAAGTCAGCAAAGCCAAGCCCTGAAACCATCGCTACAGGTCTCAGGCCTGCCGCACCCCCACCCCTCATTATGGCTCTGTCAGGGACAAAGGCACAGACTACTCAGGCTGAGAGCACTGTTACTGCAGGTCCCTGACTTAATACAGGAGTCTGTGGGGTGCTTTCCACTCGGCAAGCAAGTGCACACAGGAGCCAGGCTACGGCTACAGCGCTGTGTGGGCACTTGGATGTCTGCTGGCAGGGGACTGGCTAGCAGACCACAGACCATCGGCACAACTGGATTTTTTGTTAATAAATAAAAGCTGTTGTTATTATTATTATTATTATTATTATTCACAGTATAGGACAAGTCTCCCCTTCCTCTCATCCCAACTCTGAAGGATCTTCCAAGAGGGACACACAGAAGCCACTCTGTTTCTTCCTCTCCAATCCACCTCGTCCCTTACTTCCCCACCGGCACCGCCCCCTCCCCTTAGCCCCGCCCCTTACCCCTCCCTTCTCCCTTTGCCCCTCCCATCGGCCCGGCTGTGGCGCGGTGCTGACCAGGCTTTCCATATAGTTTTGTGGGATGGCGAGGAAGCCCACGTGTTTGGGGGAAAGCACGGAAAAGGAAGAAGGCCCGCTCTAGGAATGGACATGGAAGAGCTCCATGGTGTAAGCCTAACGGGGCAAAAAAACCCAAGTCCAGAACAGTATGTGCGCAAACTGGGGCTCGGGCAGCGAACCTCTCTGGAAAGATAGGCACTAGAAGCTGCTAAGAGGCTGCCTCTTGGGGGAGCAAGGAAGGAGCCTCAGAGCAAGGGCAGGAAGAACACCTACTCTGTATCTGAGAGTCTGATTTTGAAAAAGCACCATTTGAAAATGTCATGGGAGGCTTTTCCCTGTTTAAAATAAACAGACTCGGGTGCCTGGGTGGCTCAGTGGGTTAAGCCTCTGCCTTCGGCTCAGGACATGATCCCAGGGTCCTGGGATGGAGCCCCACATCGGGCTCTCTGATCAATGGAGAGCCTGTTTCCCTTCCTCTCTCTCTGCCTACTTGTGATCTCTGTCTGTCAAATAAATAAATAAAATCTTTAAAAAATAAAATAAAATAAAATAAAAAACAGACTCATTTTCAAAGTGTCTTAACGACTCTCTCTCTCTTTTTTTTAAGATTTTATTTATTCACTTGAGAGAGGGAGAGACAGAGAGAACACAAGCAGGGGGAGAAGCAGAGGGAGAGAGAGAAGTTGACTCCCTGCTGGGCTGGCTGCCCAACCTGGGCCCCGATCCCAAGACCCAGAGATTGTGACCTGAGCTAAAGGCAGATACTTACCCCACTGAGCCACCCAGGCGCCCCAACCACTCCCTTCTTGATCTCATCAGACCCTCCCTGTGGGGAGGTAGGGTTATCCCTATTTAAAATAAAAGAAGGCTGAATCCCCCAGACAAAGTAACTGGCCCATGGTCCCCAGGAAGACTCCAGTCAGCCCTGGACCAGCACCAGCCTCCTCACTCCCCTTCGGGAAGGGTTCCCAGCGTCGGCATGGCAGCTCCCTTCAGCGGCGGGAGACCCTCTCTGGCCAGCTTCCCTAGCTGCCAGCAGCCTGGCTTGCAGGCGCCCTCCAGTCTGGGCCCTGAGGGGCTGGGATGCTGAGCCAGAGACCGCTGAGCCCCTACGAGGGTCCACATCAGTGGCAAGGCCTCCACTAGCCCGCCAACCCTGTTCCCAGCACAGTGCATTGCTTATAAAATATGTTCTTAAAACGCCTGTCACATTTTATCTGATGTTTAAAATTGATTTTCTTTTTGGATGACACACAATACGAACCGACGGCTCAATGATCTCTTTATCAGCCGTAGACTCCAGCATGACGCTCGTCATCCATGTCTGGGCGCGGGGAGCGGCCCTGGAACTGGCCCAGACACGGCGTTCCGGGAAGGCTTTGAACCTGGTGCGAATGTGGGGCCGAGGAAACTGCCCAGAGGGTTTTCCAGTGACAAACAGGACTCCCATCTACTTGCCGAGACCGCTGAAACCTTCTTCTTGCAACACTGTCACAAGATAGGCAGCTCAGAGCACCCCCAAAACCCAAATCCACATGTGTATTGAGCAGCTACTAAGAACCGGGGTCTGCATTTGGCACGGTCAGCCTGTACCTCCCTCTACTCTGTGTAACAGCCAGTGAGGCTTGAATAACTTCTTTTGATTTCTAGGAGTCTTCCTGAAACTAGCACAAATCACTGTTGGGGGAAGGGGTGGGACAGGGGGGACGTCCCAGAGTGACAAGGATGACAGACTCTCGTGGGAACTCCCTGGTTCCTTCAACAAATATCTGGTGAAGGTCTGTGAGGAGTTAGGCACCTTTCTGGGTACCATGGTTACATCAAAGAACAAGTGAAAAAGAAAAAAAAAATCCCCCCTGGAGTGGTAGGCACTTTACATTTTTAATTTATTTTTTAAAATTTTTTAATATCAAAGTTGAATTTTATTGTTTTAACTGAAGTATAATTAACAGTGTTATGTAAGTTTCAGGTGTGGAGTATAGTGAGTCAACAATTTTTTTTTTTAAGATTTTATTTATTTATTTGACAGACAGAGATCACAAGTAGGCAGAGAGGTAGACAGAGAGGGGTAAGCAGGCTCCCTGCTGAGCAGCCTTCTCGATCCCAGGACCCAGAGATCATGAACTTTAATGCACTGAGCCACCCAGGTGCCCCTGAGTCAACAATTCTATACATCACGGTTTATCGTGGTAAGTGTCCTCTTAATGCCCTTCACGTATCTGCCCCCCTCCCCGCACTCACCGCCCCTCCCCACCAGTTTGTTCTCTGTGTTTAAGAGTCTATTTTGGGGGCCCCTGTGTGGCTCAGTTGGTTAAAAATCTGCCTTCGGCTCAGGTCATGATCCTGGGGTCCTGGGACGGAGCCCCGCTCAGTGGGGAGCCTGCTTCTCTCTCTCCCTCTGCCTAACATTCTGCCTACTTCTGCTCTCTCTCTCTGTCCAATAAATAAAGTCTTTTTTTAAAGAGTCTATTTTTTTCTCCTTTTTTCTTCATTTGTTCCATTTCTTAAATTCCACATGTGAGTGAAATCATACAGTATTTGTCTTTGTCTGACTTATTTCACTTAGCTTAATACCCTCTAGGTCCAACCAGGTCACAAATGGCAAGATTCCATTTCTTATAGCTGAGTGATATTCTGTTGCATGGGTGTGTGCACATGTATATATCACATCTACTTTATCCGTTTGTCTTTCAATGGACATGAGAGCTGCTTCTCTATCTTGGCTATTGTAAATGCTGCAATAAACATTAAGGTACATGCATCTTTTCCAGTTAGTGCTTCCATTTTCTTTGCATAAACACCCAATAGTGCAAGTACTGGGTCATACCATCCTTGAATTTTAATATTTTGAGGAACCTCCTTGTGTTTTCCACAGTGGACGCACCAGCTCACATTCCCCGCAACAGGGCAGGACGCTTCCCCTTTCTCCACCTCCTCACCAACACTTGTTATTTCTTGTGTTTTGATTTTAGCCATTCTGATAACTTATGGTGGTTTTCCTTTGTATTTCCAGGGGTGCGCAGTTTGAAACTGGGAGGTTCCCGCGAGGATGCATGGTCACATCTGAAGGACAGCAGGGGCCAGGCTGAGGAGGACCTGGAGTATGGAGAGTGGAGACAGCCTGGCCATGGTGGCATGGACCCCAAGTCACAGCATCAACTGTTGCCAGCCTGTGACCGGTGGCCCTGCCCCTGGCCCAGTCAGCGGTGGCCAGGGCTTGTGTCCCACGGGGGCAGAGCTGATTCACTGGGAGGGGCTGTGGATGGCCGCCACAAGCCAGGAAAGACCACCTTCTTTTTATAAATGGACCCTCGGGAGGCGTCTGGGTGGCTCAGTGGGTTAAGCCTCTGCCTTTGGCTCAGGTCATGATCTCAGGGTCCTGGGATTGATCCCCACACCAGGCTGTCTGCTCAGCGGGGAGCCTGCTTCCAGCCCTCTCTCTGCCTACTGGTGATCTCTGTCTGTCAAATAAATAAACAAAATCTTAAAAAACAAACAAACAAAAAAACCAAGTAAGCCCTCGGAGGGCTTACTTCAGAGGCTGCCCGGTCAAATAGTTCTTCCAGGTGTGTTGCTGTAATTGAGCCAGCACTTAACATGGGAAATCTCATGTAACAACTCAGGTTTTTAAAAAAATTCTCCTGAAAATAATCATCAGCTCTGACAATTCCAGCCGCTCAATTTTTCTGCCGGGTACCAGGAGGCCGAAGTAACCAGCCCTGCAGGTGGGGCTCAGCTGGGGCTCTTCTGGGTCACCCCAGGGACTCTTCTGTCCCCTGCTGCCATTTGATGCTCAAGGTTAAGCCAAAGGTTTGTCTGAGGTCACAGAGGACCTGCTGGGTACCAGGACAGGGCCTCTGATCCCAGGGCGCTATTTGGTTGTACCTTTTGCCACTTGTCCCCGACAGCTCTAGCAGCCGTTCCAGGGTGTCTTGACTGCATCCTGCCCCTAAAAGATGTTCTGAACCAACAGCAAAAGGGCAAGGCTCCCAGGGGGCTCCCCCCTCACTTCTGCTGGTGACATGTCATTCTTGATGGCTTAGAGTTGAGTCCTCTAATCTCTTCCCCTGGGCCACTAAAACTTATTTCTTTAGAAGTTTCTCCAAGCAGAAAGCCTAAGCACTCTTGGGATAAGCTTGGGATCTGGGGAGCAGGGCTGATTATCCCTTCTCTTGGTATGGTATCCCCCAAGACTGAGCACTGCATGGCTCAAAGTGCCAGCATGAATGGTGACCAAGTAACGGGCCATTGCTGCATACCAAGTCCAGAGGTCCCGCCAAGGGACCCAGAAGGAACATCTTTCCCTCCAGCAAAGGGCTAGAGGTGGAATTCAGGGAAATGGGGTGCTGGGGCCTCCACTTTCCGAGGCAGGTGGACTTGGGACAGGGGTTGAGGATGGTGGGATGAGTGAGGTCTGAGAAGCAAAGCCTACCTCTCTCCAACTGGCTCCAGACTATGACCAGGGGGGCTCCCTGCCCAGAAATTCACATATAGATCAGTGATCAGTGTGGTCCCTGCAGGAAGCCATAGATCTGTGGGAAATGAGCAAGGTGAATTTCTAGGACAGGGAGGAGCGAGCCACTGGTGTGGCCTTGAGTATGGCTCGGATGCCTGCCTACGTACCCTTGGGTTTAAGGCCAACTTTCCCACTCAGCAAGCCTCTCCTTGAGGGAGCAGACAGATGCCTCGGGGCTCCTCTGTGCCCCTCATCCATTCCTGCCGGTCTTCAGATAACATTTCTTGAGCACCTACTATGCATCTGCCACTGAGCTGGGCCATGGGACTGACCAGTGGTGATGCCAACAGCCATGAGATTTAGAACAGAACAGAGCTAGGAGACAGGACGAAGGGTCCGGGTGGCCAGGGAAGCCCTCAGAGGAGTCACACCGAAGCTGACACCAAGGGCAAAGAGGTATTGGCTGCACGGAGCAGAGGGACGGTCAGGCAGAGGCAGAGCAATGCATGATGGTCCAAGGGCAAGGCAAGGGTTCAGGAGACCCGGAAGCAGTCCAGGTGGCTAGCAGTGAAGGGGAGGGAAGAGGGGGAGGCCGGTGACCCCAGGTGAGGAGGGCGGGCAAGGCCTTACAGAGGCAGGTAAAGGCCTGGACTCCATCCTGAGACCGCGGGAGTCACGGGGAGCCTTTCAGCTGGGGGCCAGCCTGGGGCTTGGGACGAGGCCTGGGGCTGCAGGCAGAGGACAGGCTGGCTGGAGTCAAGCCTCCATACAGGGACGCCAACGCTTGCGCCACGACATGGGGCAGTGTGTGCAGGAGGGATGTCAGAAATATCAGGGTTCTCTGGAGCCCCAGGTGACACAGTGAGGCCTGTCCTGGTGGATGAGTCGGGGTTGGTGAGGCTTTTCCTAATTCTGGTGTGAAAATCCATCATCACCCTGGGAAATCCAGGGCCCTTCAAAGGCCCAAGCTGGAGCTCGCATTAATCTGGGCAGACACCCTCTCGTGGCTGCATGTCCAGCTTGTGTCACTTTAAAATTCTCTTTGTTTCAGCCACCTGAGAGCCTGGGCTGCTGGGGTTGGGGAATCCACAAAAAGACTCAGTGTAGGCAGGGACCAGGGTCTGGGACGCTGGCTGCTGGGTTCAAGGAGAACGTACTGCTGAGGGGCCGGTCCACAAGGAACACCCAGCAACCCCCCCTAACTACTTCTCCCCCTTCCCCCCGCCCCCGCCACTGCCATGGTCGCTGGGGAGCAGGGGACTGGCTGTTAGGGACCTGGAGGGAGGCACCAAGTCTCCCAACACGCCTGCCTGGAATGGCGATGCATGAGGATGTCCCGGAGATCTGCGTCTCTGCCCTCCACACAGGGCAGTGTGCTGGCTCTGGAGGTCTCCCGGGCCTGAAGGGCGTCCCTGAGCAGTGACTAGGCTTACTTACGGGTGGCTTGGGGCAACTTAAGCCCACCCAGAAGCTCCAGCAGCTTCTCCAGCCACCTCAAGTAAATACACAACCCAGGTAAAGCTAGTTTCCTGTTCTTCAGCCTCAGGACCAACCCCCAGCACGCCCACTCATAGCCAGCCTGCCAACCTCCAAGCTGCCCCTGTGGGATGACCTGGCACAGCCATGGGGTTGGTTGGGCTCCTCTGAGCCAGATCACACCGAAGCTTTGGGAGAGTCTGGCCCAGCCCACAGGTTCCCAGCTTGACCTGAGGTGGTCATGGTCTTGGAGGCGGCCAGGCACCTCTGTCCCCTCCTGCCAGCATCTTCATACACCCATTGTGTCCCGGGCTTCAGAAGTCACAGTCTGCCCCCTTCTGGTGGCCAGGAATTCTCAGGAAGCCTCGGGCTGGCAGGAGCTCCATCCAGCCCAGGCGATGGGATGAAGGTGCTGGGCTGAACCCGCCTTGGCATTGCCTCCCAGGTGCCCCTCCCAAGCACTGACTGAGGGGGCGGGAGCTTGGGGACAAGGGCCTCAAATGTATGACCTTCCCTCCAGATGTTGTTATGCATGGCCCACAGGAACAGCATGGAAAATAAGCAACTTGAAACTTGTGTCCCATCACCAGGCAAGGCTGCCTTCAGTGACCTCTAAGTTAATTTTTTTAAAGGGAAATGTTAATTACCCTGACACAGTTCAACTGCACAGTCATTTGTGTGTTAGGAGCATTCACTGGTTAAATCTATTCATATTAAGCAGACGACAACGGCAGAGATTTGTTTTGATGCTTTCTCACCCTGTAGCATATGGAAGCCACAAAACATATGCTTGCACACTGTGTGGGACCAAATGCCAACTGGAGGGCTTGCGTCTCGGTAAGGTCTGGAGCCTGGGGCAGGATCGGTGTTGCCTCTGTACCCTCAGAGGGACCAGAGCTCTGGGGTCAGCAGATCTGATCTCAAGAGCAATCTTCTTACTGTGTGGCATTAGGCCAGTGACTTAACTGCACCGTGCCTTGGTTTCTTCATCTGTAAATGGGGCTAATAAAGAAGTATTGTCGGTCCAGTAGCAGAGCAGATTAGATGAAACCGCACACATAAAGTGGCCCAAGGGGATTGTCCACTGAGAAGGCCCTGTGTTAGCTCCACATGCTAAGGCCACCAGTGCCTTCCCTGGCACACCAAGGGCCGGGCTTGTGATCTTCTTGCCATGGGTAAGGCCGCAGGAGCTCAAGAGGCCCAAGCAAATCACAGGATCATTGCAGAGCCACACTGCCTTCCTTTAGTTCTGTTCCCCAAGTTCAGGGCTCTCTCCTTGTCCCAAGCCTTCCCTTGTCCAGATTTCCAGGTGATCCTGTTTGCTGCTGGGCTGTTTTCCTTTTTCCATTCAGCTCACCAAGCAGTTGGCAAGTGACAGGCAGGGTACAAGAGCCTCTGAGGAAGGGCGACTGGGCTCCAGCTCCCCCTAAACCCCCACTTTCCCCGAAGGGGAAACACAGGCAGACAAATGCCCAAGCAGCCGTGTTCCTGGGAGGCACTACTCTGCGATACCAAGGCGGGGCCACAGGTGGGTAATGGGGCTTGGAGGGCTTTAAGGTCAGCCTGAGGGATGAGTGTTGGGAGGTAGCAGGGAGTAATGGGAAAGGTTCAGATTTGGGGGGAGTTTTAAGATTTTATTTGTGAGTTGGGGCGCCTGGGTGGCTCAGTGGGTTAAAGCCTCTGCCTTCCACTCAGGTCATGATCTCAGCGTCCTCAGATCGAGTCCCGTGTCGGGCTCTCTGCTCCGCGGGGCTCTCTGCTCTGCTTCCTCCTCTCTGCCAGCCTCTCTGCCTACTTGTGATCTCTGTTTGTCAAATAAATAAAATAAAATAAAAAGATTTCATTTGTCAGAGAGAGAGCGCGAGCGAGCACAAGCAGGGGGAGAAGCAGGGAGAGGGAGAAGCAGGCTGAGCAAGCGGCCCAATGCAGGACTCGATCCCAGGAGCCTGTGGGATCATGACCTGAGCCGAGGGCAGAAGGCTTAGGCGACTGAGCCACCCAGGCGTCCCAAGGCTGGGGTTTTAGGGAAGAGAAAGTCCTCTTTCCTGAGAGTCTGGAGTTGGCCTTTCCAGAACCAGGCCTGAGCAGACAGCCCTCTGCCGTTCCTAAGGGGATGCCAGTTTGGCCTCATTCTCTTTGGGGTGACACCACTCCAACTGGATTAAGTATAAATGGGTAAAAGATTTACGGGTTCGTGGAACTGAAAATGCCAGGACATGGCTGCCCTCCAGGTACCACCCAGGGCCTCAGGCAGTCACGTCAGACCCAGGTTCCCTGCCACCTCTGTCCTGGGCTCTCTGCGGTGGCTCATTCTCGAGCATCCCACGCCCTCCCTCGGGTGCTACTTCCTAATCCCAGCTCCAGGACGACAGCCTACACCTGGCGCTCGCACTTGGCAACCCCATCAAAACTGCCTCGAGCGGCTGGTTCTCAGTGAGTTCTTCGGCAAGTCCTGGGGAGGACTCTCATTGGACCAACTGGAGTCCAGGCCGGCCTTTGAACCAATCACAGAGGCCAGGCCAGGGGGTAATGCTGATTGGCTCAGCCCCGGTCACGTGACCCCCCACCTGCTGGCGCTGAGCTGGGCGGTCAGTCAGTTCCTTGGGCTGGGAGTTGGGAAGGGGTTGGTTCTCCAAAGGGTTATCAAGGCGGAGTCCTCAGGTGAATGCAGCAGTTGTCTACTGCAAAGGTGACGGGTTCTGTTAGCTCGGGGTTTACCTTTTCCTCTGTCTTGCTTTCATGCCCCAAAGCTGCTACTTTATGCCAAACATAGAGCAGAGTTATCAGCATCAGACTGGAGCTACCCAAGGCTCCTGTACTGGCCGCTTGGAAAAGCCTCCAGAATGGAGAGGAGCTGCCGCCGCTCAAGCTCCAGTCCTGGAACACCAGGCTTTTGCCTCGCATGGATCGGAGACAGCCATGACAACCATGGCCCCGCAGACTGGGTAGGTCTTAGCTGCCAGGACCCGTGGTTGGCATCCTGAGACCACAAGCGCCAACACTGAGACGTCTTCCACTCCAAGAAGCAGTTCAGGGTACACTGCGCTTCTAGGAAAAAACGTGATCTACGATGCATGCTTTCTCACAAGACATACTAAGTATATGAAATTAGGATACGCTTTACATTATCATGCAGCTTTCAGACCCTCGTCTCCCCATCTCTCTCCTGAGGTGGTAGATGACCAAAGTAGCGAATAATTTAAAAAAAATTTTAAACTAATTGTTCTGCTTCTCTATGTGGAAAATCCAAAAGAATCAACAAAACAGCTTCTGGAGGGGCACCTGGGTGGCTCAGTGGGTTAAAGCCTCTGCCTTTAGCTCAGGTCACGATCTCAGGGTCCTGGGATCAAGCACCACCGCATCAGGCTCTGTTCAGCAGGGAGCCTGCTTCCCCCTCTCTCTCTGCCTACTTGTGATCTCTGTCTCTCTATCAGATAAATAAATAAAATCATTTAAAAAATAAAAGCTCCCAGGGCGCCTGGGTGGCTCAATGGGTTAAAGCCTCTGCCTTCAGCTCAGGTCATGATCCCAGGGTCCTGGGATTGAGCCCCGCATCGGACTGTCTGTTCCGCGGGGAGCCTGCTTCCTCCTCTCTCTCTGCCTGCCTCTCTGCCTACTTGTGACCTGTCTGTCAAATAAATAAATAAAATATTTTATAATAAATAAATAAATAAACGCAAAGCTCCTGGAACTGATAAACCATTATAGCAAGGTTGTCGGATACAAGGTTAATATACAAGTCAATCGTTTCCCTCCATAACAGCAACAAACAAGGGAATTTAAAATGAAAAACACAAAGAGGTGCTGGGGCGGCTCAATTGGTTGAGTGTCCGACTCTTGATCTCAGCTCAGTACTTGGTCTCAGAGTCGTGAGTTCAGGGCCTGCGTTGGGCTCCACATTGTGTGGAGCCTACTTACATTAAAACAACAACAAACCTAAAAACACAAGAACAACTTGTTAGTAATTTCCAAAAATGAAATACCTCAGTATAAATCTAACAAAACACGGACAAAAGCTGTATGAGGAAAACCACAACACTGACAAAAGAAATCAAGGAAGGTCTAAATAAATGGAGAGCCAGTCCATGTTCATAGCCAGAAAGAGGCAACATTGTCCAGATGTCAGTTCTTCCCAACGTGATCTCTACATTCAATACAATCACAAGCATTTTTCTGGATATCAATAAACTGATCCTAAAGTTTATGTGGAGAGGCAGAAGATCCAGAATAGCCAACTCAATACTGAAGGAAGAAGAACGAAACTGGAGAACTGACACGACTAAACCTCAAGACATACCCTGAGGCGGCAGTGATCTAAGTGGCAAGAATGGACACACAGATGCATGGAACGGAATGGAGAGCCCAGGAACAGACCCACATAAATACAGACAGACCCAAATAAATACAGATCTTTGACAAAGGAACAGTACAATGAAAAGATAGTCTTTTCAACGAATGATTCTGAACCACCACGTGTCCACACGCACAAAATGTGACACAAAGCTTCACCATTCACAGAAATTAACTCAAACATCAAAGGTGCAATCCTTGAAAGAATTTTTTTTTAAGATTTTCTTTATTTGTCAGAGAGAGAGAGAGAGCCTGTGCACAAAAGCAGGCTTCCCGCTGAACAGGGAGCCTGACACAGGACTCCATCCCAGGACCCTGGGATCATGACCTGACCAGAAACCCAGAGTTGGACGACCAACGAACTGAGCCACCCAGGCGCCCCGTGTGACCCCTAATATTTTCAAGGTTTATCTAAATCGTAGCCTGCACCCGTCCTGCATTCCTTGTTAAGGCTAAATAATGTTCTGCTCTACGGGGAGATCACATTTTATCTCTTCGCCCGTTAATGGACATTAGGGTTATTTTCCCCTTTCGGCTGTCGTGAATATGCTGCTGCAAACTTCCCTGTGCCGGGCTCTGCTGGAATACTCATTTTCAGCTCTGGGGGGCATACACCCAGGAGTGGAACTGCTGAGTCCTGTGGTGACACTGTGTGACTTTTTGAGGAACGGCCGAACTATTGCCCACAGTGGCTGTTGCATTTCACACTCCCACCAGTAATGTGTGGGGGTTCCAGTTTCTCCGTATCTTCACCAACTGTTGTTTTCCTTTTTTTTTTTTAATTTTTAAAATTTTTATTCTAGGGGCACCTGAGCAGCTCAGTGGGATAAAGCCTCTGCCTTCGGCTCAGGTCATGATCTCAGGGTCCTGGAATCTAGACCCGAATCAGGCTCTCTGCTCAGCAGGGAGTCTGCTTCCCTCTCTCTCTGCCTGCCTCTGCCTACTTGGGATCTCTGTCTGTCAAATAAATAAAATCTTTTTAAAAAACCTTAAAAAATTATTTTTATTCTAGCCTTCCTGTGAAGAGTTTTAAGAACATTAAAAAAAAGGGGGGGGTGCACCTGGGTGACTCAGTGGGTTAAAGCCTCTGCCTTCGGCTCAGGTCATGATCCCAGTATCCTGGGATCTAGGCCCGAGTCAAGCTCTCTGCTCAGCAGGGAGCTTGCTTCCTCCTCTCTCTGCCTGCCTCTCTGCCTACTTGTGATCTCTTCTCTGTCAAATAAATAAATAAAATCTTAAAAAAAAAAAAAAAAAGTCCTTGTTCAGGTCAGAGACGCCTTCTGCCAGGTGGTTTCGGCCTGGTCACCAATCAGAAGGTTGCTAAGTGTGGCCTTACCAGGGGCCCTCTCTGCCCCTGCCCTCCCACCAACTTCCCCTTTCTCCTGGCCAGCTTCGGTTCATCAGCCCTGGTCTCATGGTACTCCCTAAGGAGTACCTCCTCTTTTCCACATGAGGACCCTGGAGCTCACCAGGTCTTAGAGCTCAGGCCTGTGAGCTGCTTTGATTAGGACATCTGGCCCCTGAGCGAGAGGCTCAGTCCCTCGCCCTGCTAGGCCGTCTCTGCCTCACCTGCTCTAAGCCAGAGCCAGTCACCTCCCTTGGTCCCTGTGCCTCCTTTAGCTTTGCTCGGGCTCACCCACATCCCATCTCCCACTGTCCAGCCAGCCCCCCAGGCGCTCAATTTCCTTCTAGGGCTCGGTAGCCACAGCCCCTCATTCAGAGCCGGGGCGCCAGTGCCCTGGCGTACTGCCCAGCACCCCCTCTCCTGCCAAGCATGATCCCGGCCCTGCTGTGCTCATGCGCAGAGACCCCACTGTCCCGCCCTCCACAGGAGCTGCTGGGTCCTCACCAGGTGTTGGCTTCCTCTCAAAAGCTCTTCTGCCAATGATTACGTATCCCCTAGGCCCGAGATACATGGTGAGGCAGCGGTAAGCTCTCTGTGTGCCTGCGGGTCGTCAGGCAGGGCTCTGGGCTTCAGGGGCCCAAGGACGTCCCTTGTTACCTGCCGCCGCTCCCGGCACATACCGGCACTCACCTGCTGAATGCACGAGCGACAGGATGAACGAACACATGAACGGACAAGGTCTTAAGAGTTGAGTCGCCGTCTGCCTGTTAAGGGAACTAAGGGTTACCCCAACCCCAACCACACCTCCCACAGGTCGCTTCGGACTGGGCCAAAACCTGCTTGCAGCTTTCTTCAAGGTTTAACACAGTGGACTTGGCAGAGCTGGCTCCCTCCCCTTCCCGCCTTGTCACCCCCATCCGTCTCCATCCGCACCCCCCACCCCCACAACCATTATTGTCCCCACCTGGTCACAGCACAGCCAGACGCTGGTCAAAAGGAAATCATCTTGCAGCTCAGATTTTAAAAGTTAACGTTTGCTTCTTAGGCATGCATATAATGGACACTTTAAAATGAATGGATGGATGGATGGGAGGGAGGGGAAGAGGGAGGGGAAGAAAGGAAAGAAATTACAGAATGAAATTCACCCGTATCGCCAGGACAAAATTACTATGAACATTTCTGTGTATCTTCTTTCAGCATTTTTCAAAGCACAAATTATTTTTTGCACAGATGAAAGTATACGACATACGTATGTTGTAACCTATTTTTTTCCAAAGCATTCTAGCATGAATACGATCATTGTCTCCATACATTTAATACTAACATACGTTTTAATGGCTGCCTAATATTCCATCTTATGAATACGCCACAATTCAAGCCATTCTTCCAGAGCTGATCCTTTGTTTGGCATCTTTTTCGTGGGAGGTTGTAAGCAAGTCATGGGCTTTGCAGGCTGCCCGCCCAACACCCATCCTTCTTTTGGCAAAACCACATCCGCCCAAATGCACTGGAGCCCTTCCCCCTCCCAGAGGGGTGCAGACGCACAGGGCCTTATTCGCCACCCAGCTCCGGGAAGAGGACCTGTGATTGAGGGCTGACTAGTGGGCGTCGCCCATCCCGTGGCCACAGGATTGGATCCAGAATGAACATGTGGCCCCATCAAATCCGGAGGGCTGACAATTGTTGCAAAGAGAGGCGTGCTCATTCTCTGCTGTTCCTGGTACGTTAGGGTGAAAGTCGGGAGATGCCCCTGCATCCATTTGCGCCTAATGCTGGTGCTCCTTTTTTTTTCCCCTTTATTTATTTATTTATTTATTTATTTATTTATTTATTTATTTTAAAGATTTTAGTTATTTATTTGACAGAGTTCACAAGTAGGCAGAGAGACAGGCAGAGAGAGAGGGGGAAGCAGGCTCCCCGCTGAGCAGAGAGCCCGATCCCAGGGGCTCGATCCCAGGATTCTGGGATCATGACCTGAGACGAAGGCTGAGGCTTAACCCACTGAGCCATCAGGCACCCCTCTTTCTTTTTTAAAAATCACATGAGCGGGGTGCCTGGGTGGCTCAGTGGGTTAAAGCCTCTGCCTTCGGCTCAGGTCATGATCCCAGGGTCCTGGGATCAAGCCCCGCATCGGGCCCTCTGCTCAGCAGGGAGCCTGCTTCCCTTCCTCTCTCTCTGCCTGCTTGTGATCTCTGTCTGTCAAATACATAAATAAAATCTTTAAAAAAAAAAAATCACATGAGCTAGTAAATTCCCATTCTGTCACTTTGAGTTGGGTTCCTGACCTTAAGTTTTATTGGATTATTTATCAGACACATACTTTTTCATGGTGCCAATCCTTCATTTCCTTAAAAGATGGACCCAAAAATATATATTGTGGATCAAAGCAGAGTGTTTTTATTTTTATTTTTATTTTTGAAGATTTTATTTATTTGGCAGAGAGAGAGATCACAAGTAGACAGAGAGGCAGGTGGAGCGGGGGGAGGAAGCAGGATCCCTGCTGAGCAGAGAGCCCGATCGATGTAGGGTTCGATCCCAGGATCCTGAGATCATGACCTGAGCCAAAGGCAGAGGCGTTAACCCACTGAGCCACCCAGGCGCCTCAAAGCAGATTTTTTTTAAAGCTGTTAATTTGGGGGCACCTGGGAAGTTCTTGTCATGATCTCAGTGTCCTGGGATCGAGTCCCGCATCAGGCTCCCTGCTCAACGGGAAGTCTGCTTCTCCCTCTCCCTCTGCTGCTCCCCCTCCTTGTGCACTCTGTCAAATAAACAGAATCTTTAAAAAAAAGAAATAAAGTTCCTAATACATACTGACAGATTGTTTTCCAGGCAGTCTGACGATTGATCCCCCCTTCCCGAGTAGGGAGAGATGCCGCACTGTGCTCCCAGCGTGCCCTCTGCATGTTTGGAAACAACCATGCTGGAACGCTGCTGCCGAAAGAGGCCTGGGCCAAACACTCAGCCTCCAATTGCCCAGCATGCAGGGGATGGACTGTGGAGCCAACACCTGGGGATGGGTGTGAAGGGACCCTGCAGCCTGGGACCTTGAAGCAATCCTGGGTCACAGTATAGTAAGACACACACAAGGGATAGCAAGCAGGCTGTACTAGAAGGTGACAGCTCCCAGGAACCATTCAGTAAGTCACTCGGGGCTAACAGTCACTGATTGTGTGTCCCGTTCCCTAACCTCCCTGCCCCACCCCCATAATAGTTATTTCTCTTCTACTAACCCCTCTTGCTCAGTGTTTGGAGTGGCCCAGAATCCTTTTCTCCCTAGAATCAAGAGCCAAAGACGAACTCTCAATGAGCAAGGGCATTCATTTCTAGGAAGCATCTAGATGCAGTAGTCATTCAGCCAAATGCATCAAGAAGGAAAGGAGACTGGGAAACGTTGAAGGTGATTCAGAAACATCAGAACTACCCACGTGAATCAGAGGACTGAGCCCGCTCACTTCGCTGCCTGTTTTGAAAGCCTGGGACGCGGGGTGCCTGCTGCTCCCTCAATCCTCTGCAGGCAGCAGGAGGGCTCTTACTGCTCTCGCCCATTCAGCAGGTGCCTGTCCACTGTCACTGCACTCCTCCCTCAAAGGACGGGCTCCAAGTCCGGCAAGACCCCTGAGCTGGTTGTTCTCTGCTTGCCTCTTCCACTTACCAGCCTGCTCTGTGCCCTGGGAGCGAACACAGGGTACCCCTCCCCTGCATGTTCAATGGCCCAGCCGCCATTCCTGCATGTGCCCGGGTGGAACAGATGCGTGAGGCTGCGGGGGCTGGGGTGGGGAGAGGGGATGGCCAGGGGGCACTTCTGGGCTCTGGCGGTGGCTGTCTTTCTTAAAGGCCAGAGCTCCCAGCCATTTCTCTCCCACTGCTCCAGCTTTGGCTGAGCTCCATTAACTGCACTGCCTCTCCTGGCCCCTCCAGGCTGTGCGGCGGTAATGGCTTTGTGTGTTCCTAGTCCCCGAGCCCTCACTATGCTTTACCGGGTCCCCACATCTCAGTAACCAGTCCCCTCATTAGCCGCTCTTGAGTTAAAACCCTTTCAATACGCCATGCATGTGTCTTCTGAAATCAAAATAGCTCAAACACCCCAGAATTCTAACATGCAGAGCTCTGCAAGTCTTCGAGAGGGTATCTCCTCTCGCTGTAGAAATGGGAAAACTGCAGACCAGAGAAGGGACCGGCCCTGGTCAGACAGTATAATTCACAAGGTAAAGCCAGAGTGAGAAGTGAACCACCCCTTCACAAGATCCCCCTGCTTGGGGCACAGGACTGACACAGTGGGTTTGCAGTTCTGCTATTCAGCTGTGTGACCTTGGCCAAGTGACCCAGGCTCTCTGAGATGATAACGTGTACTCACTTCAGAAACTACGTGTGGGGATTAAATGAAACGACACACCTAAGCAGTTAACACAATTTATACACATAACTTGCAGCTGTCGTGGCTCTCTAAAGTTTGGTGGCGAGGTCTGACGGCTGCAGGGTGAGATCGACCAGCCCAAGACACCTCCCCTAGCATTACAATGGGCCATTTAAACAAACTATGAAGGTACAGAAATTAGCCAGCTTGCTGCTGTGGAGGAACAGAACGGACTCTAAGAAGGCCTCCTTTCCTGAATCTGTCGGTGACCGTGAACTCCATGACGTTAGGGACCCCTATTCCAGAGGAGCCCAGGTGTCCCTACTGAAGCACTCTTGTATATGGTGGAGATGACAGAGAAGGGTGTGGGGTCAGACCTGGAAGGGAGCTGTCTTCATCAGCCCTCTGCGTCCCTGTGTCTTCTAGGAAGTGGGGGATATAGTGGTCAATGAGACGAGACCTTGACCATGTCAGGCTTGCCTAAGATCCTATAACCTAATTCTGCATTTTAACAAAGAGGAAACTGGGGTCCTGGACAGGGACTGCTTCCCGTCAGAGATTCACAGGTAGTCAGTCAAGCCGCTGATGTTGAAATGCCATGTCCTTCCCTGTTCTGCTTCGGGTTTGGGCTGCACTCAGTGATGGACAGGAGGCAGAGGCAACAGGTACATTTAAGTTTTGTAGGACTCTGTTAGAGAGGTTTGGCAGCTGGTCAGAAAAGAACTGCCTCCCAAACATTAGGAGAAGCATCCTGTCCAATCCCAGTCACCTGCTCTTTCAACACTGAACGGGGATGAATGCCAGATACCCTTCAGATATCAAGCGGAGACGAATGAAAATCTTTCAGGCCGTTATGTGAGAAAAAAGGAGAGCACAGATCAGTGCTTTAGGACACTCTATTCCTAGGAAAACAGTAAGGACAGAGCTATATGTTTGCACAGCCATAGAATATTTCTAGAACACACACACACACACACACACACACACACACGAAACTGCTAACATCGGCTGCCTCTGGGAGAAGACGAAGGTCTGGGGCGGAGGGAGATGTACTTATCATTCTGAACTGTTTTTCACACCAGGTGCAAATTTTTCCATGAATTACATTTCCAGTTAAAACAGGGAAAATTAGGACAGAAACAAGCAAAAGCCATAAATAGAACAACTCCTTCTTTGAATCTGACTGTAAGAGAGGGGCCAAGGTGGTGACAGTGACATGGCTGTTTGGGAATCCCTGGCTGCTGACACGCATTTGGCCTCTAAAGGGGCAGCTCTTCCCAACAGCCGTGGCGGTCTCAGCCCTTCAAGTTTAACAACAAAGTCTATGGTCTCCATTGTTCTCCGAATTCTGTGTATGCCCAGGCGACGAGATGAAGCTGAGCAGCAAAGCACAACGTTCTTTTAGACACGGTCCCAGTAAACAGAGCCTTCGCTGCCAGGCGGGCGGGCTGGCTCCTCTTTCTGAAGATTTGGAAATACGTATATGCATATCTAGAAGCCTTTATATTTTTTTTTAAGATTTATTTATTTATTTGACAGAAATCACAAGCAGGCAGAGAGGCAGGCAGAGAGAGAGAGAGAGAGGAGGAAGCAGGCTCCCAGCAGAGCAGAGAGCCTGATGTGGGGCTCGATTCCAGGACTCTGGAATCATGACCTGAGCCAAAGGCAGAGGCTTTAACCCACTGAGCCACCCAGGCACCCCACTCTAGAAGCCTTTAAAAGTGAGAACCTATCAACCCCAGCGCTATGAATATATCACAAGGAGAGAACTAGCCCCATGCATGGCTGGCTCAGTCGGTGCAACATAAGACTCCTGGCCTCGGTGTTGTGGGTTCGAGCCCCACATTGGGTGTAGACATAACTTAAAAACAAAATCTTTTTTTTTTAAGATTTTATTTATTTATTTGACATGCAGAGAGGCAGGCAGAAAGAGAGGAAGAAGCAGGCTCCCCACCAAGCAGAGAGCCTGATGTGGGGCTCGATCCCAGGACCTGGGATCATGACCTGAGCTGAAGGCAGAAGCTTTAAGCCACTGGGCCACCCAGGCGCTCGAAAAATATAATCTTAAAAAGAAAAAAAATAATAATAACTAGCAAGAACACAAGACTGGTTAAAACACACAGGCACATTTTTATAATGGAATACTGTATAGCCACCAAAAAGAGTAACAGGATTTATATTCACTGATATGCAGAGCGACTTGTTAAGTAAAAAAACTAGATATAAATGAAACAGCAAATATTTACATGGCACTTGCTATGTGCCAGGGCTCTTCTAAGCACTTTACATACAGTACTTCATTTTTTATTATGATTTTGGGATGGGTACTTTTATTGTCCCCATTTTGTAGATAAGAGAACAGAGCCAAAGAGCTAACATGACTAGTCAAGGTCATATAACCAGTAAGCAGTAGAACAGGATTGGGACCTAGGCCATGTGGCCCCAGAGTTTGTGTTACTTATTTTATTTTTTTATTTTTATTTTAAGATTTTAAGATTTTATTTCTCAGAGAGAGCACACAAGCAGGAAGAGTGGAAAAAAGAGGGAGAAGCAGGCTCCCCACTGAGCAAGTTGCCCGATGTGGGACTTGATCTTAGGACCCTGGGATCATGACCTGAGCTGAAGGCAGATGTTTAACCCACTGAGCTACTCAAGAGTCCCTGTGTTTTTTATTTTAAAGATTTTATTTATTCATTTTAGAGAGAGAGTAAGAGTCCTCGCAAGTTGGGGGAGGAAATTGTAGATTAATATTTGTTTTTTGTTTTTTTTTTAAGATTTTTATTTCTTTATTTGGTAGAGAGCTACAGAGAGAGCACAAGTAGACAAAGCAGGAAGCAAAGGGAGAGGGAGTAGCAGGACGTCCGCGGAGAGCCCAATGTGGGGCTTGATCCCAGGACCCCAGGATTATGACCTGAGCCAAAAGCAGTCGCGTAACTGAGCCAGCCAGGCGCCCCAATATTTCGTTTTCAACATGAATGACATTTCAACATGAATGACATTTGTTACGTTAATCTTCTTTTTTTTTTTTTTTAGATTTTTAGTAAAATAAAATACCACACCCCACATGGGGCTCGATGACCTAAGATCAAGAGTCGCATGCTCCGCTGACTAAGCCAGCCAGGCACTCCAAGTCAATCTGTTCTTATTTTGGTGTTAAAAAGTATATATTCCCTTTGATTCAAAAACTCCATTTCTGGGGCGCCTGGGTGGCTCAGTGGGTTAATTCCTCTGCCTTCAGCTCAGGTCATGATCTCAGGGTTCTGGGATCGAGCTCTGAGTCGGGCTCTCTGCTCAGCGGAGAGCCTGCTTCCCTTCCTCTCTCTCTGCCTGCCTCTCTGCCAGACAGATCTCTCTCTGTCAAATAAATAAATAAAATCTTGGGCGCCTGGGTGGCTCAGTGGGTTAAGCCACTGCCTTCAGCTCAGGTCATGATCTCAGGGTCCTGGGATCGAGGCCCACATCGGGCTCTCTGCTCAGCAGGGAGCCTGCTTCCCTCTCTCTCTCTCTGCCTGCCTCTCCATCTACTTGTGATTTCTCTCTGTCAAATAAATAAATAAAATCTTTAAAATAAATAAATAAATAAATAAAATCTTTAAAAAAAAAAAAAAAAAGAACTCCATTTCTCAGAATTCATCCTCAGGACAGGATAACGGAAATGCCAGCCAGCTAAGACGGATGAATAAAGATGCATATCACAAGATAAATGTAATAACAGAAAATTAGAACCAATCCAAATGTCCAACAAGGGGTTGGTGAAGTAAAATGTGCTATCTGCATATGGTAGAAGAATAAATATTGACATAGTGAGATGTTTATGCTCTACTGAGGAGTGCAGAAAACAGCGAGCTACGTTTGTGAGATACAGCCATAAATGTAGAGAATATGTGTGGGAGGAAACATAGGGAAAAAGCGCCAGCAACCACCTCGGGGTGTTGAAATGGTGCCTTTTTTAATTTGTGGTATTTCTGAATCTTCCAATTTTCCTGCCTTGTGTGCGTTTTACCCCTATAGTAGCAAAAACTGTTATTTTTATAAAATGGTTGTCACTATTACCCTGCTGAAATACCAGATCTGAGGCAACAGAGTCCCCGGGGGGGTTACACTGCCTTCACTAGGACTCTCAGGAGACTCGACGCAGGGTTCTACTAGTGAAAAAAATAATAATAAATTAAACTAATTTCTACCTAAATAGCCAGCTTCTGCCAGAATATCAGGAAAAAGTCAAGAGACATTCGATGCTGCGGTGCCTTCAGTGTCTCCCCCGGCGGCAAGCCAGCCAGCAGCCCCTCTCTGGTCTGACGGTGCTGGGGAGTGCAAAAGGTTGATCAAATACGGATGCGCAATTCAAACATTTACTTTTCAAACATCTTCAGAAAGTTTATCATACACAAACAAGCACGAGAGAGAGAAGAAGGGTTCAAGTTCAAGCCAATTCATTTGCCCAGCAGCCCCAGGGAACACAAGCATCATATAGTCAGTCGACCATGAAGTGCCGCAGGGGTGGCTCCTCTTTGGATGGCCAAAGAGCTTAGCTGGCAGGAAAAACTCAGATTTGGTGGCTGGCTACAAAACATACTGTAGACTAAGTATATCCAGAGTCATCACCAGAAAGAGTAAGACGCCAAGTGAGCATGAGAGGGAAAATAATGGGAAAATAATTCAAGGAAAACGTTGGTGTGTCCACAATTGTCCGTAAGTGGCTCGTGCAATGTAGTTCAGTGAACACTCATATAACTTGTATAACTCGTATAACACGACGTATAATCAAGTGAGGAAGATTTTAAGGAAAACTGCAAGATAATATGCAAGCAATGCTTCTTTAGAATCTTATTTCTCAGATCTGATTTTTTTTCTCTTTTGCAAACCATTTGCTCATAAGGAAAGAAAATTATCCTCCATCCATCTTGAGCAGAGTAATCACGGAATGTTAAATGAGCATCTACAATACATACAGCAGGATGCTGGACAACAGCAAACCTCCCGGCTCCTTAGGGCACATGATCCAATGCCAACCTGAGAACAAAACTGAAAGTTATCTGGTGTGACCACAAGCTCCTGGGCATAGACAAAATCATGTGACAGTGTGTATTATGCACCTGCTGGGTTCCAGGCACAGAGGCAGAGAGCTCGGTCCTGTCTCCTGGGGGCTCATAGTCTGTTGCAGAGACAGACAGGGGGACCCTTGATGGCATCAACAAGATAAATGCTGTCACCAAAGGCCTTCCCAGAACAAAAACTAGGAAAGAAATGTCACCCTGGGACGTCTGAGGCAGCTTCTGAGAGGAAGGAACATCGAGGTGAGTCCAGAAGGTAGAAAGGAATTGGGTGGGTACACTAAAGGCTCAGGGTCAAGGAGTTAGGGTAGAAGCCATAGCACAGGATTCATGGGGACAGAGACGGGATATGAACGTGAGCCCGCACACGGAGGTCCCTGTAAGCTGGGCATAGGAGTCTGGCTTCAGCTCACACCCAGTGCTTTTCAAAGTTCACATAGACACAGACAGACACACACACACACACTCTCTGAGAAAAACACCGCATGAACAGATAAACCTCTATCACCCTGGATGTTCTCTCGGCACCAAAGCAAACCAAAGAGAAATTCAGGCACTTAAAATCGCACAACGGGATCACTTATAAAATAGTGATCCAGATAATCTAGTATAAGCTTTTATTAAAAATGTCTTAAAGATTATCATGAAAACTGAAACATAAAATCAAAATAACCTCATAGAACTCACAGTCATCTTGGTACAATTTTAAAGACCCCCAGGGGTCTGTGTCTCTAATTTGAAAAACACTCCTATAGGCATTGAAAAGTTTTTTTTTGTTGTTGTTGTTGTTTTTAAAGATTTTATTTGAGAGAGAGAGCATGAGTAGGGGAGAGGGGCAGATGGAGAGGAAGAAGCAGATCCCCACTGAGCAGAGAGCCTAACACAGGGCTAGTTTCCCAGGACCCTGAGGTCATGACCTGAGCTGAAGGCAGATGCTTAACTGACTGAACCACCCTGGTGCCCCAGTGAAAAGTTCTTAGCATATATTTGGGGTTGGGAAAAAAACAATGGGGACTGGATTAGCTTTCCACCACTTTCCTAACACTGACTCAGTGATACAGAACAATGCTACTCACATGAGGTAGGAGGGCTGGAGTGAGGGCACCAGTGGGGGGCACCTGCAGCCCCAGAGGCATTGAGAATGGAGGAGGAGACTATGTTTCCTGGACATCTTCTATTCTAAGGCCCGAAGCTCAAACATGGAGACTGCAGAGAATGGGAACCTGACTCCTAGAATATGGGGAGGCTAGATGAAGATGTAAGACAAAAGAGCTAATAAATCATTAAAAAAAAAAAAAAAAAAACAAAAAAAAAACTGGGGCACCTGAGTGGCACAGTAGGTTGCACACCTACTTTCAGCTCAGGTCATGATCTCAGGGTCGTGGGATCGAACCCCGAATCAGACTCCCTGCTTGGTGGAGAGTCTGCTTCTCCCTCTCGTTCTGCTGCTTCCCCAGCTTGTGTTCTCTGTCAAATAAAGGAGTAACATTCTTAAAAACAAAACAAAACAACAAAACGACTTAAATGTCCGTCAACAGATAAATGGGTAAAGAAAATGTGGTATATGCATATATAATTTTTTCCAATAAAAAGAAAATACCAGAGCGCCAGGTAGCTCAAGCAGTTGAGCATCTGACTTTTTTTTTTTTTTTTTAAGATTTTATTTATTTATTTGTCAGAGAGAGAAAGCAAGCACAAGCATGGGGAGTGGCAGGCAGAGGGAGAAGCAGGCTCCCCACTGAGCAGAGAGCACGATGCAGGATTCGATCTCAAGACCCTGGGATCATAAGCCGGGTCAAAGGCACATGCTTAACCGACTGAGAACCCAGAAGCCCCATCTTTAGACCCATTAAGAATGGCACATAAATATATACAGCTTTTTTTATGTCAATCACACCTTAATATAAATATATATATGCATACATACATACAAAAACAAAATGAAAAAGTTAAAAGTCCATCAGAGAAAGTGGGATTCGGGGTGTCTGGGGGGCTCAGTCAGTTGTGTCCAGCTCTTGATCTCAGCTCAGGTCTTGATCTCAGGGTCAGGAGTTTAAGCCCTGTGCTGGGCTCCACGTGCTAGGCATTGAGCCTATGAAAAACAAACAAAAACTAGAAAAAGTAGGATTCTATGAAGGGCAGACTTTCCTTTGAACAATGAGTCCACTCCCCATAGTAAAGACTTCAAGGCGAATGAGAACTTAAGACATTAAAGCTTGGAAAATTGGGGCATGAAAACACTGTCCACAGAAACAGAGAAACAGCTTCCATGGAACGTGCTGGAAATCAAAGGAACAGATCCTGCTTGCGGAGGTCAATCTACAGGTCCTCCTGAGTGCTCATGGAGCAGCGCAGTGCTTTCCACCAGACATATTCAAGGAAACCCCAGGGCACCCCACTTTGTTGCCACCTCATCAGGGCCCGGCTTCTAATCCCCCTCCTTTGAAAGCACAAGTCAGGGTGAAGTATGGTGCCATGAGATGGTTCCAGCAGGCAGAGTTTCTCTCCGTTCAGAAAAGCAAACTTTTAAACTGCTTTTAAAGGTTACTTTCCTCTGGCTGGATCCTGCATCATAAATACTTCCCTTATGAAACCACCCTCAACTTTTAGTCTGTGGACATCTGTACCCGCTCTTGCTGGGGACAAGCGGCTTTTTCTACCTGCAGTTTCTCATCTGCCCAGTATCCTTCCTTGAGGGCATCCTAAGTAGGCTCTGCAGCTTCCCTTTGGTAGCCTTGGTCAGATCTGAGCCCCAAGCACAAGTTCAGAGACCGACCCTATAGACTGATGGAAAGGGCTTTCCCCACACCAGCCACCAAACTAGATTCCTTAAGACCTATGAAAGGGGTAGAGTTAAGAGTTTGAAGAATCGGGTGCCTGGGTGGCTCAGTGGGTTGGATCCTCTGCCTTCGGCTCAGGTCATGATCCCAGGGTCCTGGGATCAAGCCCCACATCGGGCTCTCTGCTCAGCAGGGAGTCTGCTTCCTCCTCTCTCTCTCTGCCTGCCTCTCTGCCTACTTGTGATGTAATAAATAAATAAATAAATAATAAATTTATATATTTATATATAATAAATAAATAATAAAATCCTTAAAAAAAAAAAAAAAGAGTTTAAAGAATCCCAGAGGGTACATGTGGATGGTAGTGGAGGGAAGTAAGTTTCCAGCATTGTTGTACAGACTTTGTAGTGAGACAACTCCTTTCTGCTGTTGGACAACAGTGTTGGAAACCATTAGCAGCCCAGATGGCCAGCTATTAAGGAAAGAATATGTTTTAAGGTTGAAGGAGAGAAACAGAGAAGACTCCAACAGGAGAGATCCCTTCTGAAAAGCCAGTGGTTTTGAATAAAATGGATATAATCAAGGTGGGGATGAGCAGAATTGCTCACGTATCCACTGGGGTTTAGGGACTGTCTCACATAAAAAGGTAAAGATTCATTATTGCCCAATTACTAACTCTTTGTATAGGAAAAAAGGTGTAACAATTCTAGCTCACCTCCCCTGTGACTACAGCACTCAAAACTCACAAACACCCTCTGTGGTAGGCAGAAATCTAAGATGACCCCCAAGATTCCTGTCCCCTGGTACACATACCTTGCATAATCCCCTCTTTGACTGTAGGTGGAACCAGTTAATATTACGGGAGATCACCCTGAGTTCACCAAATGGGAGACTGTCCTAGGTGGGTGGGCCTGATCTAATCAGGCAAGCACTTTAAAAGGAAGCCCCCAGGGACGCCTGGGTGGCTCAGTTGGTTGAGCAGCTGCCTTCGGCTCAGGTCATGATCCCGGCGTCCTGGGATCGAGTCCCACATCGGGCTCCTTGCTCAGCAGGGAGTCTGCTTCTCCCTCTCCCTCTGCCTTCCATTTTTCCTCCCGTTTTCCCCCCCCCCTCCCCCCTAACAAAATAAAAAAAAAAAAAAAAAAAAAAAAAAGGAAGCCCCCAGGGGGGGCCTCGGTGGCTAAATTGGTTAAGTATCTGTTAGGGTCAGGATCTCAGGGTCCTGGGACTGAGTAAGCGCGCACACACACCCACACCAATCCCATGGACTTGGCCCCCAAGGAGTTTTACTCAAGTCACCCATCAGCATTTTACTCTACTGACATGCTCTGATCCCTTAACTGCACAGAACCCCTGATGGACCGACACGTTTAGGCAGGTCCAGCAAGGACCCTCACCAGCACAAGGCAGATATTAAAGACCAGAACTCCACCCAAAGGCCAAAGATTTGTCATTATCCATGTGTCAGGGGGAATGCAGAGGCCAAAGCCTTGAGAAACAAAAGCCTGAGTAAGACACAAGGGCCCACAGCGGCCACTGGGCTGAATGCAAACAGGCCCATCAGGGGACCTACCTCAAAATACCCATAAACCCTAGCTGACCAAGGGGCTACTTACAACTAGGCACAGGTACCAAAAAATAAAATTTCTATACATCCGCATACCTCCTCACCTGCCCTCTTAAGTGCAGCACCCCCACAAGTGCCTCCTGGCAGACAGTCTCTCCATTGCTGTCCTGCCCTCTGCTCCCTGGCCGTGTATTCAGTACACTTCTATCTCCTTAAAAATAAAACATTTAAAAAATGTTTTAAGTTAAAAAAAAAAAAAAGAGGCCTCAGAAGCCTAAGCCTCAGAGGCTCTCCCAGTGACCTGGAGAAAGCAAAAGCCATGTTATCTGAGGAAGGGACACACAGCAATGGATTCTTAAGAATCCCGAGGAGCGGAGAAGGTTCTCTAGCTGGTAACCAGTAAGAAAATGGGGCCCTTGGTCATACAGTCACACAAGGCAATTAACTCTGTCAACAACCAGTGAGCTCAGATCATGATCCCAGGGTCCTAGGGCTGAGCCACAGGTCCGGTTCCCTGCTCAGTAGGAAGCCTGCTTCTCCCTCTCCCATGCTTGTGCTCTCTCTCTCTGCTCTCTTGCTCTCTCTCAAATAAATAAATAAAATCTTAAAAAAAAAAAAAGAGAGAGAGAGCGAGAGTCTGACTACTGATTTCAGCTCAGGTCATGATCTCAGGGTTGTGGAACTGAGCTCCAGTTTGGGCCCTTCCCTCAGTACGGGGTCTGCTCTCTCCTACTCCCTCAAATAAATCAATCTTAAAAAATAAAAATAGACAAACCATAAGTGACTCTTAATCTCACAAAACAAACTGAGGGTTGCTGGGGGGAGGGGGGTTGGGAGAACATTGGACATTGGGGAGGGTGAGTGTTGTGAAGTGTGTAAACCTGGTGATTCACAGACCTGTACCCCTGGGGATAAAAATATATTATATGTTTATAAAATATTAAAATTTTTTTTAAAATTAAAAAAATAAAATAAAATAATTAAAATAAGAAACAGCCAGGGAAGTTGGAAGAGGACCACAAGCCTCAGATGAGACCCACCTCTGCCCATCCATTGCTTTTCAGTCTGGTGACAAACTTGCTAACGTGTACCCAGATTCCTGCCCCACGGATACTGCAAGACAATAAATGTGAATTGTTTCAGACTCCTAAGTTGGTGGTAATTTTTTACACAGCAGGAAGAAACTAATATACTTGCATATCAAAAGACCCTAAAAAAAACCTGGGCAAAGCCTTCAGTCAGTTCTTGTCTTGGCTCACACAAGAGCTCAGACAGACCTGCTTTGCTCCCAAGGGCTTTGAAACAAAAACCACAGACCAAAGTGGAAAATAGAAATGTATTTAGCAGACTGGAGAAAAAGCAGTATTAGAAGTTTCAATCGGGATGCCTGGGTGGCTCAGTGGGTTAAAGCCTCTGCCTTCGGCTCAGGTCATGATCCCAGGGTCTTGGGATGGTCCGGCTCTCTGATCAGCAGGGAGCCTGCTTCCTCCTCTTTCTCTGTGCCTGCCTCTCTGCCTACTTGTGACCTCTGTCAAATAAATAAAATCTTTAAAAAAAATTTTTTTTTAATTTGTTTCAATCTAGTCACCATTTTTTATCCAAAATCCAATCAATGTGGGGATAAATCAGCGTCTATTATACCCCACATTTCCCACTGTAATGTGAGAAAGCACACCTCATTGTACCTTCTTTCCAAATATGATCCTATCCTACTAAGTGATGGCCTGATGATAAGCCTAAGTGTTTAGCCAAAGTGATCCAGTTTTGTTTGTAAAATTCACAACACGAGGTTTCTTTACACTCCTAATGGCAGAAACGCACTTCTGTCATTTTCTATTGAGTAATAATTGGGAATATGTGAAACTGGCTCTAAAACTTGTTGCTTAAGCAGCACAAGGTTAGAAATGCCTACCGATAAGATCTGATGAACTAAAACAAAGGTAAGTCTATACTCCAGAATGATGTGTAATCACTGAAAAGAAGCAATAATACATCTAATTTTACAATCATTTTCAAGAGAGAATGAAAATCTAAAGAGGTAAGATAATGTTTACAGGATGTTACCATCTGAGCGTAAGTCTGTATATACTTGCTTCCATGTGAATAAATATCTGTAGAGTGTTTATGAAATCCCAATACTAAGTTAAGAAACAAGTGGGAGAACTATTTTCCACTGTTTACTTTTTTTTTTAAGATTTTATTTATTTATTGGACAGAGAGAGAGATCACAAGTAGGCAGAGAGGCAGGCAGAGAGAGGAGGAAGCAGGCTCCCCGCTGAGCAGAAAGCCCGATGTGGGACTCGATCCCAGGACCCTGAGATCATGACCTGAGCCGAAGGCAGCGGCTTAACCCACTGAGCCACCCAGGCGCCCCTACTGTTTACTTTTTGATTCTTCTGAATGTTGTATTGTGTGTCTGTATATCATCTATTTTTCTAAAACACTAATTTTTAAAAAAGAATAAGCCAACTTCAGAAAAAATCTTTGCTTTCAAGAAATATACAGACTGTCTTCAAAACCTGAACACAAGTTACTGTTCTAATCTCGTTCTACTCAATTATTTACGTCACTATAAGAAAATAAAATCTTTCCCCTGTAGATGCTGGTGATTCATCTAACCACCCTGATCGTCTTCAGAAATTTTATGTATATTTATGTGCGAGAGAGAGCTCAGGCGCCCCTAAGGAAGTCTCATGAAGACGGGATGAGGGCTTCGTGACTAACCCAGCAGCACCCGAAGGCGGACTCATAGGGCAGGACACAAGAGCTCTACAGTGATGAGTTTCTCAACCTCCTGTCTCTCTACTACCTGGTATGGGCCATTGACTAGGGCTTCCAACTGGTCCCATTTGATAGGGCACAGACACTGAATGTCAACAGAGCAAGTGAAGAAACCCCCAGCCAGGATGTAAGCCTTCACACTATGCAAGACAAGACTTGTAAGTTCCTGTCATTTAAGGAGATGCCTTGAGACAAAGTAAAAAGAGGTTTCTTTGTCAAGCTGTGGAAGGAAAAAACCATGCACAGGGGACAGACCACATGGAGACACGCAAGGACTGATGGCCGCATGACCACAGAGGCAGCCTGGGAGGGATACTTCTACAAACCAAGGAACACCAAAGATTCCTGCCAAATGCAAGGAGCTAGAAGAATCTAGAAAGGATTCTCCCCCTACCAAAAACAAAACAAAACAAAACAAAACCCAAGTTTAAAATACAAAGGATTCTCCCTAACAGGTTTCAGAAGGAAGCATGGATGGCCTGGCTTGATTTTGGACCTCTAGGCTCCAGCGCTGTGGAACTTTTATGTTATTTTAAGCCAAAGTGTGGCCCTTTGTTACTACTAAATGGCAGCCCTCAGAAACAAATACACTGACAAAAAGCCTCCATGAGGCTTCACTAGCCCATTCCCTAAATAGATAAAGAGTGAAAAAGAAAAAGTGCTCAACATCACTGGTCACCAAAGAACTGCACTAAAACAGTAACAGACATTTTGTACTCCTCCAAAAGACTGACAACACTCAGAGAGAGGGCGTGGGGGACCCAGAGATCTCAGCCACTGTGGGGGGCCACATAAATGGGAGTGTCACTTTGACGATTCTTCCTAAATTAAATATACGTCTATCCTATGGCCCGGCAATTCCACTAAGTATTTACCCAAGAGAAATGAAAATATAGGTCTACAAAAGGACCTCTATAATCAAACTTATAATAGTTAAATACTGAGAACAACCCAAAAGTCCATCATCTGAAAAATGGAAAGCCTGTGGCATATCCATACAATGACCTCCTGCTCAGCCACAAAAGGAATAATCTACGGGCTCCTGCAACAGTCAGGGTGACCTTCTAGAGCATTCTATTAAGCAAAAGAAGCAAGTCTCAATAAAAGATTGCTGGGGGCACCTGAGTGGCTCAGTGGTTAATCCTCTGCCTTCAGCTCAGGTCATGGTCCTGGGATCCTGGGATCGAGCCCCGCATGGGGCTCTCTGCTCAGCAGGGAGCCTGCTTCTCTCTCTCTCCCTCTCTCTGCCTGCCTCTCTGCCTACTTGTGATCTCTGTCTGTCAAATAAATAGATAAAATATTTAAAAAAACAAAAAAGAAAAGGAGCATACAATATAATACTTGAATCAGGCAAGAATCATCAACGGACACTAAAACAGTAGGGTAAAAGTTGGGGAACAGGCCATTTGCTTGACACCAAAGTATAGTGCCTCAAGGGAAAAACCTACCTGCTCCGGGGTCACCTGAGGGACCAGGCACAGCAGCGTTCCCAGCCGGACAACTCTTTCGTGCTTTACGACAAAATGCAACAAGAATTAGCACCCCCTGGGAAACAGCCTTGCCAAAATGTAGGACTTGAATTGAATCAAGCCTCTAGATCAAACTGTCAGTATCCAGAAAATATAAGGAACAGAGGAACAAGCCAGTGACACCAGGAAGAAAATCAGACAAATTCAGAATGTAGGATATTCTACAAAAGACAAGCGGTTTGGACTCACAGCACCACTGAGAGGTGAGGGGGGGGAAGTATAAGAAGACTGTTCTAGATGGAAAGAAACTCAGCACACATAAAAAGCCAAATGTGGACATCTGGCTGGCTCAGTACGTAGAGCACAGGAATCTTGATCTCAGGAGCATGACTTCAAGCCTCACATTGGGTGAAGAGGGGGAAAAAAGGCCATAAAAGGGGCAGTGGCGGGCTCAGCTGGTAGAATGTGAGACTCTCGATCTTGGGGTTTGAGCCTCACAATGGGTGTAGGGATTACTTAAAAATAAAACTTCTTTTTTTTTAAGGTCATAAAAGTTCTTTGGGAACAAATGGGGAAATTCAAATCCGGGAACCAGATATTTGATATCACAATTATTCATTTTTAAGGTGAGATAACAGTATCATAATTATACAGGAGAATGTTCCCATTCTTAGGGAATGCATGCTACGGGCTTAAGTATTTAAAGGCAGGATGTCATGGACTCTGGAACTTACTTTCATAGTAGAGAAAAAAATTTTATTTACACAGACATATGTACAACATTAAGAAACCGCAGAGTGCTCAGCATCAGGGAAATACACATCAAAACCACAATGAGATACCACCCCACACCAGTCAGAATGACTAAAATGAACAAGTCAGGAAACAACAGATGCTGGCGAGGATGCGGAAAAAGGGGAACCCTCCCACACTGTTGGTGGGAATGCAAGCATGCGCAGCCACTCTGGAAAACAGTATGGAGGTTCCTCAAAAAGTTGAAAATAGAGCTACCCTATGACCCAGCAATCGCACTACTGGTTATTTATCCCAAAGATACAAATATAGTGAACTGAAGGGGCACTTGCACCCCAATGTTTATAGCAGCAATGTCCACAATGGCAAAGAGCCCAGATGTCCATTGACAGATCAATGGATAAAGATGTGGTGTATACATATGCATATATAATGGACTATTACTCAGCCATAAAAAGGAAAATGAAATCTTGCCATTTGCAATGACGTGGATGGAACTAGAGGGTATTATGCTAAGCGAAGTAAGTCAATCAGAGAAAGACAATCATATAATCTCACTCATATGTGGAATTTAAGAAACAAAACATGATGGGGCGCCTGGGTGGCTCAGTGGGTTAAGCCGCTGCCTTCGGCTCAGGTCATGATCTCAGAGTCCTGGGATCGAGTCCCACATCGGGCTCTCTGCTCAGCAGGGAGCCTGCTTCCCTCTCTCTCTCTCTCTCTCTCTGCCTGCCTCTCCATCTACTTGTGATTTCTCTCTGTCAAATAAATAAATAAATAAATCTTTAAAAAAAAAAAAAAAAGAAAGAAAGAAACAAAACATGATCACAGGGGAAAAGAGGAAAAAATAAATCAAGGAAATCAGAGAGGGAGACAAACCGTTAAGAGACTCTTAATCACAGGAAATGAACTGAGGGTTGCTGGAGGGACCGTGGGTGGAGAGATGGGCTAACTGGGTGATGGACACTGAGGAGGGCACCTGATGGAATGAGCAGTGGGTGTTACTTAAGACTGATCAATCACTGACCTCTAACCTCTGAAACCAATAATACATTATATGTTGATTAATTAAATTTAAATTTAAAAAAAGAAATGGACAAAAAATTTTTAAAAAGGGGAATGTGTTGATACAGAATATATGAGTGTTCATTGTATATGTTATTCAAATCTTCTGTATACTTCAATGTTTCATAATAAAAACAGTGGAACATAATGAAGTCAGAGTCTAAACATAATGTGGCACCTTCCTGAAATAGAAAAATGACATTAGCAGAAAAGCTGGTAAAATACGAATTAAGTCTACGATATAGTGAATATTCCTGTACTAATGCAAATTTCCCAATAAAGATACCATGGTTTTGTAAGATGTCAACACCAGGGCAAGTTGGATAAAGGGAGCTCCCCTTTATTATCCCTGGGAATTTTCTATAAATCTGAACTCATTCCAAAATAACAAGTCCTTAAAAAGTGGCAACCGGTATGTAAAAGCGAAAAGTTTTTATTTTATTTTAGTATGTATATAATTAACAACGTCAAGATCCAATTTCTGCAACAATGACCTTCCACACATCTCTACCTTGGCACAGACACTCCAAACAGGAAACATGTTTCCACGGGGCCACGTTACTGGGCAGAAGGGAAGCACATTCACACCCACGGCCCAGACACCAGAGCCGTGGGATCAGACAGGGGCCTCAGTCCTGGAAGGAGGGTGAAGCCGCCGTCTGGGCAGCAGCCACTCTGTTCTCCTGGCTCCGGGAGCTTTCTTTATTTCAGCAGAGATGGGTGCTGCGCCGTCTGCTTGTGCAGCACTGACTGAAGAGCTGCAAAGAGGAGGAACCAGCAGCATCAGTGACGTGTCCTGCCTCGTCTGCACAGGCCCAGCTGGCCCACAGCCCTCCAGCCGTGCCCACCTCTGCAGGCAGAAGCACACCCACCTAGCTGTGACCTTGGCAGGCGGACATCTGTGCCACGCTTGGGGCATCTTAAAAGATTTTCATGCCTATTATCCCACTTAATCCTGGTGGCTGGTGCTAGACCTTGCCTTACAAAGCACTAGGGGACACCTGCCCCCAACACCACCTTCGCTGAGTTAGAAACACTTCACCCAAAGGTCCCTCTTTATCCACAGGAGATCCTGGTGCCTCTCCCTCTCCAGACACGCTAACACCCGACTTCCTCCAAAGCCAGCTCTTGGTTTCCCAGAAGCCCTGAACAAACTACAACCACTCCTTCCCTCAAAATTTCTGCAGTCCTTCCACTGTGAAGGGAAGGATGTGGCAAAACTTGGACCCAAGCAAAACTTGACAACTTTCTGGACTGTGTGGTGGGTAAGAGCACTGAGCAGAGAGTCCCATGGCTGCTGTGCAGTGTCTGCCCAACCAGTACCACTGTGTGACCCTGGCCAGGCTCCTCACCCCCTGAGCCTTAGTGACTCATGTGGAAAAGGGAGATGATCTCACTATGTACCTCACAGGGTTGTTTGAAGACTAAATGAGATTACCTCAATGCCTGCCGCAGGACAAGAACTCGGTGCGTGGTAACTGCTACCCTTATGCCTTGTATAGGCAGCCTCCATGTTTTCACTCTTGTTTTTTTAAAATGTTTTCTCGGGGGTGCCTGGGTGGCTCAGTGGGTTGAGCCTCTGGCTTGGGTCGTGGTCTCAGGGTCCTGGGATCAAGCCCCACATCCAGCTCTCTGCTCAGTGGGGAGCCTGCTTCCTCCTCTCTGCCTACTTGTGATCTCTCTCCCTCAGTGCCAAATAAATAAATAAATAAATATCTTAAAAATATATATTTTAAAAATGTTTTCTCTCTTAGTCCTGGAATTTGGGGCACAGAGGGCCATTTTAGGTAAGGAAAATTCTCAAATTTTCCCCAAAATGAGGTCTATCAGAAGAGGATCTTCAGAATGAAAGAGACTGTCTAGGTTCCCAGGAGGATAGGGATCATGAACCTATGCGTGTTCCCTGTCTTGTCACCATTTTATAAACACACGTCCATTATACCACAACCACAGCATGTACATCTTGCAAAACCAGATTTGACTAAAACACAGAAGATGAGACTTCACTTATTTTTTTAGAGTAAACTCTACCTCTAATGTAGGGCTTGAACTCACAACCTCGAGATCAACTAACAGAACCAGCCAGGTCCCCGAGGACTGAGACTTTAAAACGGCAGTAATTATCATGAAAAATGTGTCCTGCATGAAAAGCAGAGAGGGACAAAATCTCACTTTCCTAAGAGCTGGGGTTTAGGCATCAAATCTCAAAAGAGAACTCAAACCTAACAATGAACCAAGAATAACTCTGGGCAGCGCCTTTACTTAAGCTCAGAAAGCCTGAATGACTAGAGATGAAGTCAGCAAAATGCCTGCTTGGCTGCCTTCCACCCCAGCATCGCAGCTCTCACCACCACCTTTGTGCCCTGGTGGGGTTGAGGGCAGCTTCGGGGCCTCTGGCGTCATCTCCCCCAGCCATACAGGAGGAAAGGCAGCACCAGAGAAGAGCTGGCCAGGCCTGCACTTAGAAAGAAGAGAGGAAAAGCCTGTCTTCCTGCGCAGACTCGGAGCCACAGCTGCATATCAATCAATCACTATCTTAAGTTATGACAGGTCCCGGTCCACCTGCCAGGCAGCAGAGAGGCAGTGCATCTCCCCGAGCCAAGCAGAAACAAAGTGCACCCCTCCGAGTGACGTCAGCAATACGCGTGCACATGATTACATGACATTCAACCTCGTGAGAATATGCTCCCTTTGCCAACTTCTTGCAATCCTCCTGGAGAGTCACAGTCAAGGAATTTCTTTTTCTAGTAGTGCTGGTTTCCCATTAACACCTCCCTGACCCTCAGTAATCTCCTTTCTTAACCAGAAGCTAGAAAAGCCCTATGCTCAGAGACTGAGACTGGCAGTAGTTTCTAGCGGCAATACTCTTCTGTGGTCTCCTTATTAGGGTTACCTTCTATTTTACAGCGACTGACAATAATGTCCATTTGTTAGAAATGTATTTTCCTTTTCAAGTACATCTGCAGCTTTAAAACGGGCGGGGGGAAGACTAGGAAAATAGTAGGTTTCTACACTGTAAAAACATAACACACTTTCTTACCTACTGCTATAGCCTCTTGTCATATCCAGTAGCCTAGAACCACACTGACCACTTAGGCAGCCCCTAGCCACATGTGACTACTCTATAATTACTATGTGATGATACTCACTCAAATTAATTACACTTAAACACAACTGAAAATTCAGTTCCTCAGTCTTACCAGCCATGTTTCAACAGCCACATGCGGCCCACAGCTGTCACATCCAGCCACACAGCTGCAGAACATCTCCTCTGTCGCAGAAAGCGCCAGTGGACAGCATGAGCCTAGAATGTCACTCCCAGCTCGCTGGCTACTCACCTGGAGGTGGTACTAAAAGGCCTGGTTTCTCCCCAAGCAGCGGAGGCTTGGCACGCTTGGGGCGGGGGCATCCCAAAGGAGCAGGTCTCTTGGAGGGGGCTGCTGGGAGCAGGGGAAGGGCAAACAGACCTTTGGGATTGCCCAGTCCTGCAGAGAATGAAAAACCAAAACATAAACCAGAAGATATAGGATGAAGGTGATTTCTGCTGCTCCCACAAAGGGACTTTTCCTTAATCTTTAGAGAAGGGCTGAGCAGGAGCACCTGCCACACACATAAATCTCAACTCCTCCAAGCTCTACCAAGCCCCCTCTGGGCCCAGACTAGGCCTTAGTGCTTATCCAGGGCCTCGCAAACTAGAGTCTGGGGGCCAAAATCAGCCCGCTGTCTGTTCTGGTACGACCTATGAGCTGAGACAGTTTTCTCATTTTTAAATAATTATGCTTTCAGTGATTATATAAGTACGTACACAATATCCTTAACTTTGCTTCTTGGCCTGTAAACACTAAAAATAACGTATTTACTATTTGGCCCTTAAAAAGTTTGCGAACCCTTCATCTAGGTCCACATGTGCGTGCGTGTGTTTCTTGACATCCTGGTTCTCTACCCTCACCTTTCCACAAGTGGGATTTCTCTTTGACACTCAGAATGTATTCTCTCAGCCATCAAACATTTTCCCGGACAGGTCATAAAAACAGATCCGTAACATATCTGAAGCATACTGTTCCCAAGAATCTAACATCCGTCCCCCCAGAACATCGGCCTGGGGGTCTCCCACATGGCCTAGCAACCTGTCACTCTCTCTCAGGCAGTCGATCTGCCCTGCCGTCCTCACCCTGTTGAACAGGGCATTTATTCCCACAGTTGATGCCAAGGCCCTGAGGCAGGCACCTAGCCCTATCTGAGGTCTGCATTTTTTTTAAAAAACCTTCAGCAAGGATGAGAAGCAACTCAGAGCAAAAAAAGCTCCCCCTGAGCCTTTCTTTTCTTAACTCACTGGCTTCTCACAGGAACCAGGTGTTAAGAATGTCCAGGGTGGACCAAGGGACTGGGCTGAGGCACAGGGTAGCGTGGTTGAGTGCAGCAGAAGGAAAGGAACAAGCACAAGGCATAGCAGGAGAGCCCCAGTTGTGACAGGAACAGAGAAGACTTGGAACTACACTCCCAATCATCCTAAAGGTCACCAGGTCAGAAAGGGAGGGGTCTCAGAAACGTTCACCCCTAGGGTGGATCTTCAACAGACACTGACTTCGCTAATAAGACATACACATGTACAGCGACCAAAGCAAAAGGACCCATTCTCTCTATTTTGATCCACGATAATAGCCAAGGTGGAAATATTGTGCTCATAAGGTTTTTGGGTAAAATGATCCCTGCTCACATGAAAGACCAAAGCAATATTTGACTCTTAGACACAAATGCATCCAGGGTCCAGGTTTTATTTGAGGCCCAGGAGAAAAGCCGCCTTTCTATCAAGACTTCACTGCCAACTTGTGTCTTTAACATGGCAGACTGAAAACATGCTCTCATCCAGCTTCTTCTCTACTCCCACTGTTAATACACAAGAAACACAGGAGAGGGGACAGAGTGTACCAACAAATATTTGGAAGATGAGAACAGAAGGAGTGGGACTGCATTCCGGGTGCCTACAGAGGAGTTAAAACTCTTTGACCTTGGGGTGCCTGGGGACGCTCAGTCAGTTAAGTGGCCAACTCTTGATTTCGGCTCAGGTCATGATCTCGGGGTTGTGGGGTCAAGCCCTGTGTCAGGCTCCCCACTCAGTGGGGAGTCTGCTTCTCTCCCTTCCCCTCTACTCCACTCCCTGCTCGCACATGCTCAATCTCACTCTCTCTCAATAATTAAATAAGTAAATCTTAACAAAACAAAAAACCTCTTTACCATCAAGAGGCAGGAAAGGCTCAGATACCAGCCACCCCAAGAACCAGAGGCATAATGGACACTGGGCTTGACTGGAACTTGGTATCCCAAGTGGTTAGCGCCATACCCAAGTCTCCTCCTAGAGAGAAGAGATGGATGTCTGGTAACAGGCTTGAGCAGCAGGATCCAGTTTGGCTGGAAGTGAGTCAACCCTGGGCATTTTCAGTTATGTAAGCCAGTCAGGTCTCCTTGTTTTAAGCTGAGTTAGGTCCCTGTCACTTACAATGGAAGGAGTCCACACTAATACAACCTCATTTTAGGCAGATGTCAGATACTATTTATGCCAACTACTCAGAAAAGCCTGGAAAACACTATAGAATTCAGAGTGCATATTAAGAGAACTCTGTTTAAGCCATCCTCAATGTGGCCACCAACCTTGATAAGAAAGCTCCTCTACACGTCCCCCATGTTAAAACTTAAGCAATTCACTCAAGAGAAATGGCACCCACTGAAACCCCAGATGTCTCTTCTGGTCTTCTGAAATCTTAGCATTCGCTGTGACTATGCCAAAAGACACTGCAACTGTTCTCAACTGTCTGCTCTCTCAGGGCCGTGAGCATAGAGGAAGCAGAACCCCCGTGAGCTCTTCCTCCTTTCCTGGAGGGAGGCACTGACCTGGTGGTGGAAGGAGACCCCCTCCTGGTCTGTCCCCTAACAATGGGGACTTGGCAGGAAGTGGGGGATGAGGGCCCGAGAAGGAGGACTTTCCGGGGGTTGGAAGAAGTGGAGGCAGCTTGCCCACGACAGAGGTACTCCTTCCTGGAAATGAGGAATGATCACTGGTAGCTGAAGACTCAAGTGTCTCATAGCCTGGAGAAATGAAGAAAATGAATGGTCACCAGAAGTCTGCGGCAGAGGCTCGAGCTGCAAAAGGAACGACTCAAGGAAGTCAAAGAAGACCGTGATGTTTCGGACTTAGAGGTTTCTACGATCAAAGAGAAACAGAATGTTAACTAGACTTGGTGCGGTGATCATCAGAGGATATATACAAGTATCGGATCATTATGCTGTATACCTGAAAGTCACAGAATATGTCAATTATACTTAATCAATTAATCAATTAATCAATGACATAAGCACTCAGGGGGAAAAAAAAATGTGTTTCAAGGTTACGAGCAACCCCCAACACAACCCTGAGAAGAAGGTACAAAAATGTACAAAAATAAAATACATTTTGGGGCACCTGGGTGGCTCAGTTGGTGAAGGGTCTGCCTTCAGCTCAGGTCATGATCCCAGGGTCTTAGGATCAAGCCCTGTGCAGAGGGGAGTCTGCTTCTCCCTCTCCCTCTGTGCTCTCTCTTGGTCTCAAATAAATAAATAAAACCTTAAATAAAATCCATTCTACATTTTAAAAGATGAACGATTTCTTTAAAGCTTTAACATGGCCCTAGAAGTTCAGCTATGTTTCCCCATAGGGACAAGTGATTATTATTTCCTTCTCACCTACTCAACTCAAAACAAATAAACTGAAAAGTCACCATTTTAACAAGTTTGGCTCATAACTGGAATGCTCTTTACAATCTTCAAGATTAGGAACTACTGGGGCGCCTGGGTGGCACAGTGGGTTAAGCCGCTGCCTTCGGCTCAGGTCATGATCTCAGGGTGCTGGGATCGAGTCCCGCATCGGGCTCTCTGCTCAGCAGGGAGCCTGCTTCCTTCTCTCTCTCTCTGCCTGCCTCTCAGTGTACTTGTAATTTCTCTCTGTCAAATAAATAAATAAAATCTTAAAAAAAAAAAAAAGATTAGGAACTACTTTTTTATGTTTACCATACACTTCAAAATAATCTACAAATGTTATCAATTAACAAGCTGAAACCTTTGAATCACAAAAGTAAACCGACAGGGAACAGAAACTATTTCCCACCTGTCCATCTATATAGAGAAGTCATCCTATTTATACATTAAAAATCTGATTCAAAAGGAAATTTAGCTTAAAAAAGAAAAGCATTTTAGTCTATAAAGGTTATACATTAAAAAACTGTGTAATTCCTGTGTGGAACATGTTCCTATCAGACACCTTTACATTACAGAAGTACAGTCTCTCGATTAAATAAGAAATTTTTAGTTTTACTTTCACATATGGATTTGCTGAACAGGATTTCCTGAGGTTTAAAATGGGGAGGGAAAACAGACAGTGCCAAATACCTTCCAGGTGCCCTTTCCTGGTCTTCAGGTAGTCAATGAGCAGATTCAACTCATTCCTGTACAAATGCATGCCCTCACTCAACAGGAAGAGGAGGTGCTGAATGCCCAAAGGGACGGAGTAGCTGGTCAGTTGCTCCCGGGCCAAGAAGTCATCTGCCAGATCTCCAGCCTGCAAAGCAATTCCAGCACGTTCCTGCTGCTCCCGTTTCGAGAAAAATCTCCTGTATTCTTTAGCCACCAGATCCAGGGCATCTTCCAGGGGCATATGACGATGTACTAAGGACGAGAAAGAGCCTGCTTTATATCAAATGGGCGCCCGGATTCCTTTTAAAATCAGAAAATAACATAGTTAATCCAACTACGTGTTGTTTAAGCTGTGTCAGCTTTCAGTACAGATGTGACTGTCTACTGATCCAACTGGCCTGGGACCCTCCAAAGCAGGTGCCTGTCGATTTCAAAATCAAACATTACGTTGTTTCAAAATTATAACATGTGCAGCTTGATTTACCTTTTCCATACAGACCCGCTTTTCACAGTTGGACAGCTTCACGCTATACCGAGAGAGAGAGAGACAGAAAGAGTATGGAAATAGGTGCCATGTGTATCAATGGGAATTCTTAATGCTAAGCAAATCTAGCCTAAAAAAAAGGCAGGATGCAACTTTACCCATTGCTGGCTACTGGGCATGTTTAAAGGAGAGAAAAAAACCCTAAAAGTGAAGGCGTTTGATTTGGTTCCAGCAATCCAGTGGATAACCTGAGACAAGAATGATTCACAGAAGAAACAAAGAAGCAGAGAACAGAGCCTTCAAAGAAGTGAGCAGGTGAGACATGGGGCTACTGGTTTTCACTACATGCCTTTTAGTGTTAATCTCTTCACTCTGTACATGTAGTACGTTGATAAAAGGCAGACAGACACACAGACATGTGGTGCAGGACTTCTAGGCTCTGTCACTGTAGGCTGAGGAGTAACCCACAATCCTCTGCGTGGCTCTGCAGTCTTTAGCTCAGGCCTCTGGGATCTTAAATCATATTAAAAGCCTTTCCAGGTCAGGTCAGGAGTGCTCCAGGCCCTAAATACTACATATAAAATAAATTCTCGACACTAGGAATGGCTTTTACATAACTTAATGGCTACAGTCAATGCATAGGTGTCTCCTAATCTCTCCTGGGTTTACCTGCTGAGAATAAGACTTCATAAAAGTTTCATTTTAGGGGCACCTGGGTGGCTCAGTGGGTTAAGCCGCTGCCTTCAGCTCAGGTCATGATCTCAGGGTCCCGGGATCAAGCCCCGCATCGGGCTCTCTGCTCAGCAGGGACCCTGCTTCCTCCTCTCTCTCTGCCTGCCTCTCTGCCTACTTGTGATCTCTCTCTGTCAAATAAATAAATAAAATCTTTAAAAAAAAAAAAAAAAAAAAAGTTTCATTTTAGATGAGAGGCCCCTACCCTGTCTTCCATGTATCACATCTGAACAAATTTAGGATCCAAGGGGCACTATGGAGCTACAGCGGAAATGATGGTATTTGGTTAAACCTTAAACTGTTTATTAGGCTTACATTTAGGAAGAAATATGAATGTATATTTGCCTACAGGTGCTGAAGTTTCACTGTTTGACTGTCTTCTTACATGTTTGTCTCCGCACAGAAGCAGCTCCACGGGCTTCTGCAGAATGGCTGCGTGCAAGGTATAAAACAACACTGCCAGAAACAATGCAACGTCAAAGAGGGGCCTACTTACTTTAGTGGTTATTTCCTCAGCGATCTTGCATGAATGTAAACAGATGTGATTAGTTCTCGGCACAACCTGTTCAATTAAACTCCCCCACCCCCATCCACAGGAAGGTGGGGTTTGTGATTTCTGAGTATGCCCTTTCTTTTACACTTTGGTTTAGTCTTATTATTTGTTTAAAATAAATTAAACATTTTCTATGTTGAGAAAAACCATCGTTTCATGCTCTTGGGAACAGTGCTAAACCAGAGCTGGCTAGGTGGGTATAGGTCACTATACAGAAGCAAAGCAAATGGAATGGCCAGAAGATGTCCTGGCATCCCCCAGATTATTGGGAAGCCAATACTCACTACTGTTTTTTTCCAGACCCAACATTATAGCTGGTTTCTAGGACATCAGTCTGACACGGACTTCTGTGAAGGTCCCAGGAGCCACATGCAGGATATGAATTCAACTACTAGTGCTCCACTATGTATCTGCCCAGGGGAAAGGTCTCCCAACTCAGGGTGAAAATCCGACACCGCTAGGGCGACTCAAGCTGATAATGCGCCTGTTGGAGAAGCAGCCTGACTGCTGCCTACCTGAGCAGAGGAAGGAAGCAGGGCTGGCCTGCATCTCATGCAGTGCCTGGTGCGCATGAGGAACTCAGGAAGGGTGGACTGTAGAGAACAGCACCAAAAGCTTCCACAGAGCCAAGAGGACTACAGAACCCAGGCTTGTCTGGTTCTGACTCCAAGGGGGACGCTGAGGACCCTCCACAAGGCAGACTCTGGAAGCAGCAACTCTGCCCAGGCGGCAAACAGGACGGTGGTCTAGGATGTGTGCATCTGCCTGAGGCTATGTATTTTAGGGTAGAGAAGGGCTCATTTCTGTGCACTCTCACGAGCCTAAGAATAATGAAATGTCTGAGGTATTGCGAGAGAGGCAAAGCTGGCATGAAGGGTAGTCTAAGATTGCATGAACATTTTAGATTTACCACGGAGGGCAGAAAAGATGGTGGTGAGATTTGGTCAAAATATTCTGGATTCTTAAGTAAGAAGCAATAAAGATGATTTAAGTATCAATTATCCTAACACACAGGAGAGTATTTTGTGACACCTATTCAAGTCACCATTTACTCAACTAGATCAAGGTTAGTTACTGACAAATATGAACCTTCAAAGTATACCAGCATACGAAGAAAAACTATTATATTTTTAAAGCAGGATCCATTTTAAATGAAAAGTTCTAGATTGAGCTAAACTTACTTTTGATAGACTCATGAAGTATAATTACAGTGCAAGAAGAAAGTTTTACATTAGACTGTTCAACAAGAATGCAAAATGGCGACCTATCATCCTTAACTTCATGGAGCGCTCTTGTAAGACTTGACTCGGAAGAGAGGTGAATCATTTCCACCACAAGGCCGTGATCCTGTAACCGATGACCTATGCCTGTTGCATATTCCCTTTAAAAAAAAAAACACACACATACCACACACACACAAGAAAAAGGTAAGGTTATTGTCAACCAAACAAGAGGGGGAAAAAAAACCAAAACCCTACCTCACCAAGCGGTTGTTCCACAGGTATTTTGATGACAAGTTTAAGTAAGGCGGAGATATTATATTATTACTGTACTTGTGTAAATGAAGTGGAAGATGCTGTATTTTTTCAAAAATCATGCAGGCCATGGAACTTGTTTTCATTCTTAGACATACTGAAAATATATAGTTAGAGGGGCGCCTGGCTGGCTCATTGGGTTAAAGCCTCTACCTTCAGCTCAAGTCATGATCCCAGGGTCCTGGGATCAAGCCCTGCTTGAAGAAGCAGGGGAGCCTGCTTCCCCCCTCCCTCTGCCTGCCTCTCTGCCTACTTGTGATCTCTCTGTCAAATAAATAAATAAATAAATCGTAAGAAAAAATTTCAGTAGTACGTTATCCCTTTATGGAATCAGCAAGAGAACTGGAGACTGCTCTAACCAAAGGAAAACTTATTTTTCTGAAAATGTGGTGTCCTCATTCGGGTGACCATATACAGAGCTTTATAAAAGCAGCAGAGCAGGTGAGAGCCGTGTTTTTGTGTGGCATGATACACTGGGTAAGTAAGATAAACGGGGCCAGCCTTTTTCAAGATGGACTCATCCAAATGTTATTTGATGAAATCATTTCAATTTAAAGACCATGAAACAAAATTTAAGATTGTTTGAAAGAACAGTTAAGACTAGTATCTTCAAAGAAAATAAGAGAATGCTCATCTACAATTAGTTCCGGGGACAGACCAGTATTTGTCTGCAACTGTGACAATTCCTTGCTAACAAGTGAATTGGTGAGGGGCGCCTGGCTGGCTCAGACAGCGGAGTGTGCGACTCTTGATTACCGGGTTTTGAGTTTAAGCCCCACATTGGGGGGTAGAGTTTACTTAAGTAAATAAATAAGTAAGTAAATGTATAGCCAAACAAACATGCAAAAAAGAGTAAACAGGGGGCGCCTGGGTGGCTCAGTGGGTTAAGCCGCTGCCTTCAGCTCAGGTCATGATCTCAGGGTCCTGGGATCGAGTCCCGCATCGGGCTCTCTGCTCAGCAGGGAGCCTGCTTCCCTCTCTCTCTCTCTGCCTGCCTCTCCATCTACTTGTGATTGCTCTCTGTCAAATAAATAAATAAAATCTTTAAAAAAAAAAAAAAAAAAAAAAAAGAGTAAACAGGTGATTCTAGAGTTAACCATCTCAGTCAATACCAACCATCCCATAACCAACCTTGGATCAAACCCCAGAGTCCTCTCATCTCCCATTTTCTCAGCCTTGGGTCTTCAAGTCCTAGAGAATCGATCCCAGAACTCTCCTTTGGGTTTCTGCTTCCCTTCCTGCCCAATGCTTACTTAGAAACCTGCACAGAAACTTAAAACCTCAAATGACATTGATTCCCTGAAACCTCCCTGATTTACCTCCTTGGACCCTACAACGGTAGTCTGCTCTTCCTCTTACATATCCTCTGCTTAGAGCAGGAACGACTCAGCATATTGCATCTTCCACTTGTTAGTTATGCGCATGTTTTACCTTAACTTATCAGGCTGCCTGTGGTACAAAAGAGGAACTGTGACTTAATTATCTGTATGTTCCTCGCTGACCTTAGCACACATAACAGGTACACATTAAGTGCCATGTTCTGCGTATTAAAAATTAAAATGATGTCCGGAAAAATGCTTTCTAGGCAATTTAGGAACATAAATGATGATTTCAGAAAACAAATTCAAGAGGAAAACAAGAAAAACAAGACATGGTTTGTATTTACAGAGTAACAGCCCTGGGGTCAAAACTATCACAATAATTAAAAAAAAAAAAACACCTATCACAATAATAATTCACATTGGAGGACATGATGTGAAAACTAATTACTGTTTAGGAGTATAAAGGAATGAATTAGCCAACCAATGTATCACTACAAATCTCTTCCGACATCAAAGTGACAACAGAGCAGGCAGCAAGGCCCAGTTCACAGACTCTGGCAGACGCAGGATGCCCTCGGCCGAGGAGTTCCTAAGCTGCACCCGCCGAGGGTCCTAATCCGTGGCTAAACGCCAGAACTGCGGAACGCCGGGCCCGAATACCACCCCAGATGGTGGGGGAGCAGAAGAGCAATCTCAAGGACTCCTCTCCACCACACAGCACTGTGCTCCAGTCCACACCAGCCAGCCTGACTCTGGAGTGGGAGACTGGCAAGGGCATCAGGGTGCGGGAGTCAAATGGCCACTGGAACCCATCACCGCTCTGAAAGAGCTACAAGGTGCTACAGATCTGATGTGATCTGTTCTAAGAAAGCCAATTTAGTCAAAGATTAATGCAGTTTCCCTGGTTGATGCAAATGACTATAGCAAAGTTGCTAAATGTTGAGGGAAAACCAAGCCACTATGCATGCTGAGTCTTTACTGCCTCTGGTTCAAAACTGGTTTAAAATTACCACATGATCAAATTAATCCAGGGCATGTCTGCTTGTCTTTCAATTATTAAAGGGAAATCCCATAATTTTCTAATGTAAAAGGAATTGGCCTCTCCACCCTCCCCATGCTGTGACTGACCTCATTTCTTCCAGGCCGTTTTCTCCCAAGATCCAACCCAAATACCCTCCAAATGAGATGAAGCTATAATTTTGCTTTCACAAACTCTAACAGTAAAGATGCTACCTACAAATACATTAGGTTTCTGTAAAGCAGGTATCACAGAATAAGAATTCTGAAGTCATTTCAAGATTGTCGATTTTCACACAGAGTGAGAACACCAGTGCTGCCTTCATGCTGAGTTATGTTTTGTGCGTGCCTGGTCTCCTGTTCAGGAATGATTAGTTCTCATGTCTGAAGTCTGCAGGATCCCTCACTCCGCACCTCGCCTGGAGTAAGTGCGCATGCCTCCCACCAACCGTTTGTCGACACGGTCTTCGCCAAGCACTACGAAACCCGACAGAATCCAGAGACAATTATCATCCCACATTAATTCTCCTGTCCGCCTTCAAGTGATAGCAATGGTGTATAAGATCAGGGCACTATGCAGACCCAAAGGACGAGCTGGAGACAGTGAAGAGGGCAGGAGACCAGGCCAAAACAGGCCAAAAGTGGCGTGGATGAGTTGCAGGTGTTAAGTAGCCTATACAAGTTACAAGTGTTAGCTTGCACGAGTTACAGATGGAGAAGAAGGAACGGGCATTCCACATCGAAGGAAAAATAGCAAGGACAAAGGCTGAAAGGAATTCAATAAGCAGTTAAGAAAGGAGAGGAACCCATCTCTGAAATTATCAGTGAGGCCAACTTGTGGGTCCTACACTAGACTGTCAGCACCCAAAGGTAAAGGTGTGTCTGTTACGTTCACTCAAGTACTCCCAGAGCCTAGGACAGTGCCCAGCACACAGAACCCAGTCTGAAAATAGCCTTGTTTTTTTCTCCCTGATTACAAAATCGATGGACACTCATTGCAGAAAACTTGAGCAATACAGAAAACTGAGTAAGAGAGTTATCATTAAAAAAAAAAAAAAAAAAAAAAAAAGTTATCATCAGAAACCTCCCCAGCCACAGCCACAGGATGGTAAACCCAATAGCACATTCTTGTAATTCCTAGAGCGGTGTTCTTTTTTGTTTTTTGTTTTTAAGATTTTATTTATTCATTTGAGAGAGAGAGCATGAGAGGGGAGAAGGTCAGAGGGAGGAGACTCCCCATGGAGCTGGGAGCCCAATGCAAGACTTGATCCCAGGACTCCAGGACCACGACCTGAGCCAAAGGCAGTCGCCCAACCCACTGAGCAACCCAGGCGCCCCCTAGAGCAGTGTTCTAACAGCATTTCCTGAGTCTTTTCCATTCTCTTTTAGTGACTTATGTACGTAAGGCTGAATAGTTAATTATTCCATTTGTACACATTCTTATTCGACAGGCTAGAAAGAAATAAAATATACCTTTGTTCGTTGTTGATAGAAACAATAACACAGTCTGAAGGCCTCTCTCGATCACGTTCTTTCTGAATCATTTGATAAAAGTGCTGGAAAAGCCGTTCTTTCTGAGTGTCCCTGCCACCGGCATCACCTGAAAAATATTGACGTGTTCATGCTCTTGCAAGGGCAAAAGCAATCACTGAAGGTTTTCAGGGTTTTTTACAAAAGTGAAAATGAATGGCAACAGCTCTATGAAGAATAGATGAGGAAAACAGGAGGATCTCAGCAAGACTCTTACCGAACTGAGTGGACTGGGGCCGCTCGTGGTTCTCTTCGTGCCTTTTTGAATAATCAGCCACATTCCGCCGTAATTCTTCAACGCTATTGGATGCATGAAAACATAATAGTTTGTGCAAACTGAGTTTCCCTCTCAATGCGTCCCCAAAAGCCAAGAAATAAACACCAGGTCGCCTGGCACAATGCGTATGCACCCAAAGAAGGGCTGTGTCTACACAGGGATAGAAACACGCTCAATAATCTGTTCTCATTTTAAAATTATGGCGAGTTTCTGGAGTTTTTCTGTTCTCTCCCATTCACTTCCTCTTGCCTGTTATGACGAAAAGTACTACGTGGAGCCATTGATCTTTGTCAAGACAGACTGATAGAAGCCCATACACGAAGGTGTTTATTTTATTTATTTATTAAAAAGATTTTATTTATTTATTTGACAGAGATCACAAGTAGGCAGAGAAGCAGGTAGAGGGGGGGTGGGGGAAGCAGGCTCCCCGCGGAGCAAAGAGCCCAAGGCTCTATCCCAGGACCCTGAGGTCATGACCTGAGCCGAAGGCAGAGGCTTTAACCCACTGAGCCACCCAGGTGCCCCGAAGGTGTTTATTTTAAAGAGGAGATAATTCTAGCAGCCGTGTACACCATTTGAAGAAGCAGCGCTTACCTCTGAAGGTCTTCACTGGCTACGGGTAAAAAATGAGGCAATGAGGTCTGCTCACTTTACTCCTGAACACTCTACAGCCCCTGTGAGCCAGCCATTTTCCCTTGCTGAAGGCATGCAAAAGAGCGCACAGATGCTGGGTAATCTATTAGCCATCTAAAGTAGTCCCCTTTGCTGTGATTTAACAGAAGAAAGGGGGGAATTCGAGGCACTCTGTACCCTAAATCAGGCATTTTTACTGCAGCTCTCCAGCATCCAGACACCAGTGTGTCTGTCCACAAGGAGTGTCCTGCCAGGGAGAGAACCACCTCGGCAGGCAGCAATTAGTTCCTTTCTCACCAGAGGCATCACGCTGCATGGCAAAGCAGCCACGGAACACGCTCAACCCACAACTATTCAGCAAGCTGCCAGCAAACGTCGATCCCTTTGCTCGTCTCCTATACAATTTTCATTTGGGTTGTTGGCCACAACCAATTCCCTGACACAGCAAAGACGTGGCTCCAGACTCTTAAGAGGCAAAGCTTTTGCCTGAATCCAGGCCTCCCCTACTGCCTGAGCACCCTGAGCTCCCCAAGAATGCTTCCTTCCCCCACACAGACTTCATCTTTGTGTACTGTCTCCGACAAACACTAGCCGTTGGCTCCAGAGGCCATTCCTCAAGTTGCCTGCTTTCTCTACCCCTTGCTAGGCTGTGTTCTTGCTGGCTTTCTCTCACAGTTTATTCAGAATCTTTTTCAAAGTGGTCTGAAAACTGCTCACCACCACTCTAAGTAAATCAGACAGGGTTGGGAATGCACCCCAGAAGCTGGTATGTGGCCATCCAGGAAAAGCAGCCTGATGTTGAAATTGCAGCTGCCTGGGTATGAATCTCAGTGCTGTCACCTACTAACTGGGAAGCTTGAACGACTTACTTAACACTGCTCAGCCTCAGTCTCCCCACCTGTGAAATGGGGCTATCGGAACCTCCCTAGAAGTGCTGTTATGAGGATCCAATGAGTTCAAGTAGGTAAAGCCCTTAGTACAGTGTCTGATGCAGGAGAAGCCTTCAACAGATGCAGGCCATTCTCATCCATCTCTGCCTTTAGGCTTCCTTCACGCCAAAGCTAAGAAAATCCCTCCTTCAGAATATCGCCGACCGGTGCAAGTATTCGGAGTCTCATTGTCAGGAAACATTACCTGAGAGAGACTAACCCCCATTAACAGTCACTCCTGAATTCTATACTTCCAAGTGCTTCCGCAGTCGAGGAAGGCATTTTTCAATTTTGAATTATTAATCTAATCTGACACAAATCTCATCTTTAATGCAGGCAAGAGAGAGGCCCTGTCAAGGTTCATACATATAAAAATCAATTCAGATACAGTTCAAGGAAAACTGCTTTGGATCTACCTCTGTAGTTTTGGTAAAACCAAAACTACAGAGGTAGATCCAAAGCAGGAGTCCTGTAGTGCCGTGTTGATTTACCTCCTTAGTTACTTGGAACTCCACTGCTGAATGTGGAAGACAGACTCAACTACGTGAGATTACCTTCAAAACTGGTTTACAGACTTTGGAATCCTACGTGGTGGTCAAAACCGATGAGGATCAATAATCCTTCGTGACATTTTACTTGAAAGAAAGTTCTAGAACAATATACCAGGATGAGCCATTTCAATTAAAATTAAGGGCAGAGTGGGGCGCCTGGGTGGCTCAGTCGTTAGGTGTCTGCCTTCAGCTCCGGTCGTGATCCTGATCCTGGGGTCTGGGATCGAGCCCCGTGTTGGGCTCCCTGCTCTGCGGGGAGTTGCTTCTCCCTCTCCCACTCCCCCTGCTTGTATTCCCTCTCTCACTGTCTATCTCTCTGTCAAATAAATAAAAATCTTTAAAATAAATAAATAAATAGAGGGAGGGTGGGGAGGACTCTGAAAGGGATTTTTATTTTTTAGTATCACTTTTTAATCTATTTATCCGTTCGGGAGAGAAAGAGAACACGGGAGAGGGAAGGGACCGAGAGAATCTCAAACAGACTCCATGCTAAGCACGAGCAGGGCGCAGAGCTCCATGGCACGGCCCTGAGATCATGACCTGAGCAGAAATCAACAGTCAGACGCTTAACTGACCCAGCCACCCAGGTGCTCTTTCCCTTGCATTTCCCTTCCAAACCATTTTTCAGGGACTTTATTTGTACTGGAATACTGATTCACCTCCTAACTAAAATACATTCGCATTTTTAGAGCATCTACCCACGGTCAGATGGTGGCACAAAAAAAGGTGGGGAGGTGTGGAAGAAGGGAGTGGAGGGCCCGCTGCAGTGGGTCACCCAGGGAGAGCTCACAAAGGGGCTCGGGTGGTCGAGTCCCTCCAGTTCGTAAGCCTGTTTTAGTTACTCGAGTCCAAATGGCTATGGGAAGGGAGAAGTTAAAGCAGAAGGGCTTAATATGATCAAGCTGACCTGAGGGACTTCCCAAAAAGCAAATATTAATAGCATCAATTTTAACAAACACGTAAGTCTGCACAGTAAGAACACATCTACATTACTACTAAAGCTTTTAGCAAATTGAGCCAGAACAATAAAACTTTACCTTAGCATGTCTTCACCCTCCTTTAAGTAGCCCTCTTGGGGAGAATAAGAAGTCGGCGGAAAAGGTTTATATGGCTTGCTGCTAAAAAACCAACAAAGACAAAATTACACTTAAGAAGAAATTATTTCCCATAGCCCACATGTTACTTTCCACAGTTCTGGTACACTCAAAGGTGATTAAATCTTCAGTGAGACTGGATTTTTAAAACTCGAACAATGCTTTTCTGAAGACTTCTTTTTTTTTTCTTTCAGAATCTCTATTCTATTTTGTAATGCTTATTTCTATTTTCATCTAATTTGTTTGCTCAATGCTTTTCCAGAGCTGACAACTGAAGGCAGAGCTCTCTCACAAGAAAAGACCATTATAAATGCAGGAAAGGAAAGGGGCTTCAACATAATGAATCAGATTTACCCAAATGAACTGAATTAAACCGAAAGAGAAGTAAGAATGCAATGCTGGTGGTTTTTGGTAATTTTTTAAAAATCCGATTTTTTTTTTTAGAAGCTTCTCTTTGGTAGATGCTCCACCAACATCACCATAAATTTTCACAAATTATCAGGCACCTTTAATGTATGTATCTGACACCAACTCCACAATGGCACTTATCAAGAACATTCCTGAATCATTCGTGTGCATCAGTTCTAAGCAGTCGAAGTCCTCGATTAAAACCACTGTTAGGTTTACATGCCAAATGCATTCCATGCACATCGACAATGTCTTCCTCATTTAGAAGTGGTAGTGGTTAATGAATTAACACTGATCTAAATCCAAGACAAAAATAAGGGGCAAAGCCTAAGAAGAAAACGCCTGCTCCAAATTGTTAGCTGAAAGAAACAAGGGGCTAAACAAGAGGAACTACGATGAATTTGGACCGAGAGGGTTAAAGAGTTATTAGAAAGCTTTCCTTTTCCAAAAAGGATCAGGAGCACAGATGCTCCACTCGACCCTCTTCTCAATGATCCTAGCCAAGTTTGAAGGCCATGAGAAGGAATAAGCAGATGGTTCAATGTGAGTAAGTCAAAAGGAAGTTGCATTTGCCTTATTCGGCTTCCTAGCAACTAGACTGAATGATGCCAAGAAAGCCAGCCGGCTCTAAGGAGAAACACTGCAGGACACTTGGAACCCAGTGGCTGGGCAGGGGAGAGAAGGCCCCAGACACCCTCACCTGGCAAAACAAATCCAGCGCCACCGGACACCCACACTTCCCACCTCATCAGGACCTTCCCTTTCGCCTGCAGTTCCCACTCTAACCGACCTGGCCACACTAATGCCAACCACTCGATGACAAGGACAACCTTTCAAACTCCAGTAACATCAGATGAGCAGTCTGGCCCGGCCATCAAAGAATAAGTCCCACTTCTCCATGGGAGAGAAGGCCCAAAGCACTCAACGCACCTCAGCCAGCTGGACAAAGGAGTCCGCAGGCCAAAAGGCCCGCACTCAAATACGGCAGCTCCCGCTCTGAGAAAGGCAGACAGCCGTGTACACTGGCTGGGATCCCAGAAGCCTGAGAAACATCCCTCCCAGAGCCACGGTGTGTTCCTTTTCTCCTCCTTAAAAACATTCCCTAAGTACCGTGGATGCTGGTGGTTCACAAATTGGGCTACTAAAAGGAACCACACTCAGAAGGAATTGTCTTTGTGTAAATACATAAATAGGAACAGGAGATAAATCCACAAATGGCCAAAGGAAGGCCTGGATGTTATTAAACGCTGCAAGGTTATCTTAAGCCCTGGCATTTTGCTATGTATTCTGGGCCTCCCTCTAACTGGTGGCACCCATTAAAACTTCAATTCCTCTCCTACTCCGTGGGTAGCAGGTCAGTCAGAAATGGGACTTCTAATTACAAATTATATCTTGGGAAATGAAGAGTTTCCAAGATGTTCAATGAAAATGTTTTCAATGCATTATACTTAAGACTTATAACAACCAACCAAGCTGGGTATTACCAATCTCCCAACGCTTTTTAGAAAAAGATGAGGAAATGGAGAGTCAGTTCACACGACTTGCTACAAAGCTAAGCCATAAAGCCCAAATTCAAATCCAGGTATGTATGACTCAAAAACCCAGGCTCCCTCCAATACCTCATAGCCCAGAAAGTCTGGGCTTAACACAGGAGGTCTGCAAGCAAAATAAAACTAGGAAAAGCCATGAAAGAAGGATAAATCTTAACGAATAAAGATATTAAGCCATTCTGTATTTTTATGGAATGTAAATTCACGTGGGCATAAATTCCCATTTGAGAACACTCTAGAGAGTACGGCAGCGGGCTCCCCAGGGAAAATGGCTGCCTGCCCACGTGCGCTAGCAGGTGGAGAGCCTCCTCCGCACATCTGGGTGGACCACCTAAGGATGAGCGATTCAAAATTCAAGCCTCAAGACTGATATAGAGGAACCAGAATTCTCATATGCTGCTAGTACAAATGGTACAATCACTTCAGAAAATCATCTGACAGTTTCTTAAAAGGTGAAACACATAATCAAGCCAGTAGATATTTACCAGGTAAAAATGAAAGCACAGATCTACTAAAAAACTTGTGCATGAATGTTCATAGCAGATTTGCAAAGAGCCAAAAACTAGAAATGTCTAACCACAGAAAGATGACAAAACAAACTATGGTGTAGCCACAGGTCTTAGCCTGCCCAGGCCACAGTAACAAAACATCACAGTCTGGGTGGCTAAAACAAGAGAAGTTTATTGTATCAGAGTCCTGGAGGCAGAAGTCCAGGACCAGGATGTCTGCATAGTCCAGTTCTGGCGAGAGCTCTCTTCCTGGTTTGCAAAGGCCACCTCCTTGCTGTGCCCTCACACAGCCCTTCAATGGTGCAGAAGGAGACTCCTTCTCCTCCTCTTATAAGGCCACCAGTCCTGCAAGATTAGGGCCCCAACCTTTTGACCTCATTTAACCTTACTCAGCTCCTAAAAGCCCTGGTCTGCAAATACAGTCACGCTGGGGGTTAGGGCTCCAAAATGCAATTATAAGGAACACAATTCAGTCCATGGCACCATAAATTGGAATACTACTCAACACCAAAGAAATGGAAGTACTGATCCACCCAACAGCACAGATGAATCTCAAAATAATTATTCTGAGGGAAACCAGAAACTTTTCCATACAAATATACACTGTATGATTCCATTTAAATAATTCACATAAATTATATATACAATATACAGAAACTTATAAAAAATGCAAGCTAGGGGAGCCTGGGTAGCTCAGTCGGTTAAGCAGCTGCCTTCAGCTCAGGTCATGATCCCAGGATCCTGGGATCAAGCCCTGTGTCAGGCTCCCTACTCAGTGGGGAGCCTGCTTCTCCCTCTTCCTGTGCTTGTGCTCTCTCACTCTCTCTGTGTCAAATAAATAAATAAAATCTTAAAAAAAGAAAAGAAAATGCAGGCTAATCTATCATGACAAAAGTGACAGACTAGTTGTTGCCAAGACAAAGGGTAATGACAATGACAAATAAGTAAACTTTGGGGAATGATAGCCGTGTTCATTACCTTGATTGTAGTGCCGGTCGGTCATCCACATGTCAAAACTGAAGTTGTACATTTTAAAAATGTGCAGGGTATTTACTATGTATTATTACACATCAATAACCATACGACAATAAAACAAAAAAAATCCAAGCATTTCTCCCATTTTATACCTTCCCTCTGTCACATCAATTGTGTTTTCTTTCTTTCCTTTCTTTTTTTTAAAGTTTATTTATTTATTTTTAAGTAATCTCTATACCCAACGTGGGGCTCAAACTCACAACCCCAAGATCAAGAGTCACACAGTCTTCCGAATGAGCCAGCCACACACCTCAACATCAATGTGTTTTCAAAATGTTTCAAGTTTTAGCACCAGTCAGAAATCATGCATTCTGTTGTCTTTACATGGAGAGAAGCTTACACATCTATGGAAAGAGAGTCCATCGAAACACTTCCTCACTATTTCAAATTAAATGTACATGTCACTCCCAAAGCCTCCAGGAATGCTAGTACGATTATTTTTAACTTGTTACTATTGTATCTCAATTACTTCAACTTATTAGACAGCTGATCTATTAAGTTCTCAGGGTAGGACCCACTGGGGATAAATTTTAAAATTAAAAAGATTTTTAAGAATCTACTCTTAGAAGTTCCATCATAATTTCAAATTTCACTGAAAACAATTTGAATTTTAACACTCCTCTGGAGAAATTTCAATCAAGCCTCCAGAAATAGGAAAAGAGTAGTAGCATGGCACTGTCAAAGGACACAAATCAAAAAAAGTCATAGGTTTCCTCTCTAATATTCTTTAAAAAAAAAAACAAAAAAAAAAAAAAACAGGCTGAGTAACAGCTGAACAGTGTCACCATGCAATTCAGCAATCACACCCCACTGATTTGAAAACGTTATATCCACACAAAAACCTCCACATGAATGTTTATAGCAGCTTTATTCATAATGGCCCCAAACCGGAAGCAACCAAGATGCCCTTCAGTAGGTGACATAGATAAACTGGCACAACCAGACAATGAGAATTATTAAGTGATAAAAAGAAAACAGCTATCAAGCCACAAAGAGACTTGGCTTAATCTTAAAATGCATATTGCTAAGTGAAAGAAGCCAGTCTAAACAGGATATATACTGTATGGTTCCAATTACATGACATTCCGGAAAAGGCAAAACTATAAAGATGGGTGAAAAGATCAGTGGCTGCCAGAGGTTTGACAGGATGGAATTGAATAGGCGAAGCACAGGGGTTTTTTCCAGGCGGTGAAATTATTCTGCATGAAACAGTGATGGTGGATACATGACACTATGCATTTGTCAAAACCCACTGAACTTCACAGCATAAAGAGTGAACCTTAATGTATGCAGATTTTAACAAATCATTTAGGAAGTTGAGAGAATCCCAGGATGGAATACAGAATGTGACAAAACAATTACAAATTGTCTATGAACGTATGAAACCACCTCACGGAAGGGAGGGAGGGAAGAGGTAGGAGCTCACCTTTGTACAGTTTTGCAGAGAACCCGGTGGGATAGGATTTGGCCTGCGGTTGTAGGTTTCCAACCCTTGCTCTAAAGCCTAACGAGGCCCTCAAGTGGTAACTTTCAGAAGCCTGTGAAAGGAGGGCCATGTGATGTGGGATCTGTGCCACAGGGAAGGCGGCCAGACCCACGGCTTTGCCCGCATCTGGTCCAGAGTCGATGCCAAAGTCCTGATCTGGACTTAAAAGATACCTAATGCCCAGCCCCCACCCTGCCACAGCCCCCCCACCGGTCTGACCTAATTCTCTACTTCCACCTGCACTCCTGGGGGGCTATGCCTTCTAGGTCTGTCTTAAACACCACCACCCCACCACACCCCTGCAAATACCCACGTGGCTTCCATCCAGGGCTCTGCCCAAATGTTATCTTATCTGTCCAGCCCTCCGTCACCATCCTTACCACCTGTGCTCCCTACCCTCTGACCCAGCTTCAGTTTTCTCTCTGTCACTCATACACACACACACGTTTTAAACATAAACTTTATTTTTTACAGCACTTCTAGATTTTCAGAAAAATTGTAAAGACAGTACTATGTAAGAAATCTCCCAGATAACTTACACTTAGTTTCTCCTATTATTAGCATCTTTTAAATTGGACTATGTTTACTACAACTAGTGAACCAATGCTGATACACTCTTATTAAAACAAGTCCATACTCTATTCTTTTTTTCATTATTTATTTATTTATTTGACAGAGAGATCACAAGTAGGCTGAGAGGCAGAGAGAGAGAGAGAGAGAGAGAGAAGCAGGCTCCCCCCTGAGCAGAGAGCCCGATGCGGGACTCGATCCCAGGACCCTGAGATCATGACCTGAGCCGAAGGCAGAGGCTTAACCCACTGAGCCACCCAGGCGCCCCCATACTCTATTCTGATCTTCTCCCTTTTTACCTACTGTCTTTCTTTCTGGTCCAGGATACCACATTTCATTCTTTGGTCATGTCTCCCCAGGCTCCTCTTGGCTGAAGCAGTTTCTCAAACATTCCTTGCTTTTGATGACCTCAACAGTGTGGAGGAACACTGATCACATACTATATATTTTTACTTATTTGGATATTATCTCATCCCAAGCAGGAAGGTAAGCTTCTAGAAGACAGAAGATATCTAGAAGATAGACGGTAAGATTCTAGAAGGTAATCTTCTAGATTTTTGTCTGTTTACAGTTTCCCCAGCAAATGGAACAGGGCTTGCCACAATGTAAGCTGTTCAATGAATAACTACGGAATCAATGAATTTACTAAAATGAATTTTTTTTTTAAAACTCTAAAACTCCCTAGACTTTCAGGTTTCATAAAGTCCAGCCCTTCTCATTTAACACATGTAGACAATTAGGTCTTGAGGATTAGGTAACTTTCTTTTGGTTCTTAAGATTTATTTATTTGAAGGGCGCCTGGGTGGCTCAGTCGGTTAAGAGCCTGCCTTTGGCTCAGGTCATGATCTTGGGGTCCTGGGGTTGGGCCCTCCATCAGCCTCCCTGCTTGGTGGGGAGTCTGCTTCTCCCTCAGCCTGTAGCTATCCTTGCTTGTGCATTCTCTCTCAAATGAATAAATAAAATCTTAAAAAAAAAAAAAAAAGATTTGAGGGAGAGAGTGAGTGAGCATGCAAGCAGCAGGGAGGGGCAGAGGGAGAGGGAGAAAATCCTCAAGTCGACTCCTTGCCAAGACCAAGCTCAACACAGGGCTCAATCCCACAACCCTGAGATCATGACCTGAGCCTAAATAAAGAGCTGGACACTCAACCAACTGAGCCATCTTGGCACCCCAGGCTAGGTTAACTTTTTAGTTACAGGAACCAGAACTGGAATTTCCTCGACCTTTTGTGACCGCCACACACAGAAAACCGGGATTTCACTGCACACAAGGACATCTCAACCACTGCCGGTCTGACACTTCGTGTTACCCACAGGGAACCTGGGAGCAGATACTCATTCTCAGCTATCTCAACAGCTTTTTCTGCATAACGGTGTTTATTTAGGTCAATAAGCATCTAATACTTTACTGCATTTTTGCCCTTATTATTTTTTAAGTGTAAGTTAAAAAAAAAAAAAAAGGGAAAAAAAATGCTGTAATTAGGAGTAATTAGGAGAAGTCACCTAGCAGGTGACAAAGAGGAGTGAGATCTTTTAGGTCAAATCAAATTCTGCGCAGGCCTTGGATGATCACCTAAAACCAGCACCAAGTGCTAGAAAACCCTATGAATGACAGTGTGTAAATGGAGAGACGTGAATTCCTGCCACGACAGATAGACGGTTCTATTTTTTTACTCATTCCTTCCTCTTTAGTATCTTTTCAGGAAAAGATGTCAGGGATTCTCCCCACTCATTATACCTGTTTTGCAACCTTTCAACATGTGCTTTAGTGATAACCAAATGGGAATCCAGTAACTGCTGGATAAAATCGCTAAGCAAGAACTTCAAATATATACTTTCTCAAGTCACCCAGAGCCCAATACATAGCATGTGTTAAATAAATACTTATGGAACACGTGAAAATCAAGTGATTCAAAACTTTATCAGAAATGAACAGTATGTGGGACGCTTGGGTGGCTCAGTTGGTTAAGCACCGAACCCTTGATTTCAGCTAAGGTCATATCTTGGGGTTGTGCCCCATGTGAGGCTCTGCACTGGATGTGGAGCCTGCTTAAGATTCTCTTTCTTCCTCTCCCTCGACCACTGCCCTCACCCTCTCTTTAAAAAAAAAAGAATGCTGCATAAACATGGAAAAATTATTTCTAGTGCTTCTACTCTTCTATATATTCCATGCAAATATCAGCTATTAAAGCAAATACTTTTTAGAAACACAGAGGTGTCCTCTGCCAAACCTGTATTCTGGGAAAATTTATGAACTTCAAGCATATCAAACAGACAGACTTAAGAAAATTTTACTTATGTGTTTTTTACTCTATATTCTTCCAAAAGCCTTAAGGGTGCTACCTAAGAAAGTTGATTCATATATTAACATCTCATTAAGCAGTATGATTGGGATATATGGTAGTTCATACACACACAGAGACAGAGTATCAAAGCTTTTCACTTTAAGATTTTTCTTTTTTTTTTTTTAATCTTTCTTCCAAGATTTTATTTATTACTTATGAGAGGGAAAGTGCATGCTTGAGCACAAGCACGGGGGGCGGGGGGGAGATGCAGAGGGAGAAACATATTTCCTACTGAGCAGGGAGCCCCAGTCAGGACTGCATCCCAGGACCCTGGGACCATGACCTGAGACAAAGACAGATACCCAACTGACTGAGCCACCCAGGTACTCCATCTTTAAGTTTTATCTAATCAGCCTTTCTAAAATGTACTAGACCCATCTTGTCCTCCTTTAACAATTAAAATAGTCTTTCATTGTTTATCTGTTTGTTGGCTACTCCAAGTCAGTTATGACCATCACTCCCCTATTTTCTCAAATGTAAGACATGTACTTTTTCATATATGAAATTAGGGATCCTTCTTACAATAATATATACATTTGATGTTGGGTGTTTTCCTTTTATTTTTTTTAATTTTTTAAATAAAGATTTTATTTATTTATTTGACAGAGATCACAAGTAGGCAGAGAGGCAGGCAGAGAGAGAGGGAGGAAGCAGGCTCCCTGCTGAGCAGAGAGCCCAATGTGGGGCTCCATCCCAGGACCCTAAGACCATGACCTGAGCCAAAGGCAGAGTCTTTAACCCACTGAGCCACCCAGGCACCCCGTGTGTTTTCCTTTTAAAAGCTACTACTAAGGGCACCTGGGTGGCTCAGTTGGTTAAGCAACTACCTTTGGCTCAGGTCATGATCCTGGGGTCCTGGGACTGAGTCTCACATAGGGCTCACCATGCTCTACAGGGAGCCTGGTTCTCCCTTTCCATCTGCCTGTGCTCCCTATGCTTATGCTCTCTCCCTCTCTCTCTCTGTCAAATAAATAAATAAAATCTTTTAAAAAAAGGTTAAGCCACCTATTAAGGGTGGCTCAGTAGCTTAAGCGGTTGCCTTCAGCCCAGGTCATGATCCAGGGGTTCTGGGATCAAGGCCCAGGTCAGGCTCCCTGCTGAGGAGGGAGTCTGCTTTTTCCTCTCGCTTTACCCCTCCCACTACTTGTGCTTTCTTTCACTTGCTCTCTCAAATAAATAAATAAAATCTTTTTTTTTTAAATATACTTTATTTTATTTTATTTATTTATTTGACAGAGAGAGATCACAAGTAGGCAGAGAGGCAGGCAGAGAGAGAGAGGAGGAAACAGGCTCCCTGCTGAGCAGAGAGCCCGATGCGGGACTCGATCCCAGGACCCTGAGATCATGACGTGAGCCGAAGGCAGCGGCTTAACCCACTGAGCCACCCAGGTGCCCAATAAATAAAATCTTTAAAAGTAAATAAAAAATAAATGACACCACAAGATGCAATTGGCATAGACGATGGGAAACTAGAAGACAAAAAGGACATGCTTCTTCAATTAAAAAAAAAAAAAAAAAAATGGGGGCGCCTGGGTGGCTCAGTGGGTTAAAGCCTCTGCCTTCCACTCAGGTCATGATCCCAGGGTCCTGGGATCAAGCCGCACATCAGGCTTCCTGCTCAAAAGGAGCCTGCTTCCCCCTCTCCCTCTGCCTGCCACTCCCTCTGCTTGTGCTCCCTCTCTCTCTGTCAAATAAATAAAATCTTTTAAAAAATATCTCTAATCAACAACCTAACTTTACCACTTAAGGAACTAGAAAAAGAAGAACAGATAACCCAAAGCTAGCAGGAGGAAGGACATAATAAAGATTAGATCAGAGATAAATAAAGATTAGAAAAACAATAGACAAAAATCAATAAAATGAAGAGTTAGTTCTTTGGAGAGATCAACAAAATTGATAAACCTTTAATCAGGATTAAAACACACACACACACACAAATAACTAAAATCAGTTATAAAAGAGAAAACATTACTACCATTTTAACATAAATAGAAAGGATTTTAAGAGTACTATGAGGGCACCTGGGTGACGAATTCACTTGTATGTCTGACTCTTGGTTTCAGCTCAGGTCATGACCTCAGTGACATGATCTCGGGATTGTGGGACTGGGCCCCACGTGGGGCTCAGCACAGTCTGCTTGGGATTCTCTCTGCCCCTCCCATTCATAGGCACTCTCTCTCAAAAACAAGTATTAATAAAAAGAGAGGACTATGTGTAATGATACACGACAAACTGGATAACCTTGAAGAAATGCACAAATTCCTAGAAATATACAACCTACCAAGACTGAATCATGAACAAATAAAAAATCTGAAAAATCTGTAACTAGTAAGAAGATTAAGAACTCCATGGAACACTCTACTTCCAGGGACCATTTCTATAGTTTGTTACTAGAAAAGTTTCTCTGAATGTGTGGAGTACTAAATACCCTGAGGAAAGGTGTAGTATTCTCTCCTGAGCAAAAAGCCAGCTCTGGCTGTTGCTTCTGCAGCTGCCTTTTGCCACTGTTGACTGTTCTTATTCTTTGGGAGAGCAAGAGGTGAAAGAGAAACAAAAACAAGAACAAGCAAGCAAGCAATTTCCATAAAGAACACTCTAAACCAGATGGCTTCACTGGTGAACCCTACCAAACATTTAAAGAAGTAACAGATCTTTCTCAAACTCCTCCAAAAAACTGAAGAGAAGGAAACACTTTCTTACTCATTCTATGAAGCCAGCATTACCCTGATACCAAAGCCAGAGAGACACTACCAGAAAACTGTAAATCAATGTACTTTATAAACACTGCTGCAAAAACCTTCCAAAAATGGTTAACAATTGGGATTCAAAAGAACATTAAAATGACTATTATACACCATAACCAAGCACAATTTATTCCTTTAATGCAAGGATGGTTCAACATATGAAAATCAATCAATGTGCAGTTAACAGGATGAAGGAATTCACATGATCTTAACTGATGCAGGAATCACTTGACAAAATTCAATAAACTTTCATGATTTAAAAAAAAAGTACTCTACAACTATTCTACAAATTAAAAATACAAGTAAACTACCTCAACATAATAAACGCTATATATGAAAAGCCCAAAGCTAACATCATGCTCAATGGTGAGACTACAAGCTTTTCCTCTAAGATCTGGAACAAGACAAAGATGCCCACTTTTTTTTTTTTTTAATATTTTATTTATTCATTTGACAGACAGAGATCACAAATAGGCAGAGAGAGGCAGGCAGAGAGAGAGGGGAAGAAGCAGGCTCCTTGCCGAGCAGAGACCCCGATGCGGAGCTTGATTCCAGAACCCAGGGATTATGACCTGAGCCAAAGGCAGAGACTTTAACCCACTGAGCCACCCAGTCGCCCCACAGATGCCCACTTTCACCACTTCTTTCCAACGAAAGACTGGAAGTCCTAGCCACAGCAATTAAGAAACAAAAAGAAATAAGAGGCATCCAAATTGAAAAAGTAAAATTATCTCTAATGATGACATGATGTTATATATGTAGAGAAAATCCTACAAAGCACTGCACCAAAAACAACTTAAAAAAAAAAAAAAAAACTGTTAGCCCTGGGGCTAATAATACATTGTATGTTAATAAAAAAATTTAAAAACAAAAACAAAAACGGGGCACCTGGATGGCTCAGTGGGTTGAAGCCTCTGCCTTCGGCTCAGATCATGATCCCAGCATCCTGGGATCAAGCCCCACATTGGGCTCTCTGCTTGGCAGGGAGCCTGCTTCCCCCCTCTTTCTCTGCCTACTTGTGATCTGTCTGTCAAATAAATAAATAAAGTCTTTAAAAAAAAGAAAAAACCTGTTAGAATAATAAACAAATTAAGCTAAATTGTAGGACACAAAATCAACTTGCAAGAAACAGTTGCAATCCTATACACTACCAATGAACAATATGAAAAGAAATTCAGAAAACAATTCCATTTACAATAAGAAAAACCAATAAAATACTTAGGAACAATCTTAAAAAAGGAGGTCAAAGACTATGTACACTGAAAACTATGAAGTGTTGTTGAAAGAAGTTAAAGAAGACACCAATAGGGGCGCCTGGGTGGCTCAGTGGGTTAAGCCGCTGCCTTCGGCTCAGGTCATGATCTCAGGGTCCTGGGATCGAGTCCCGCATCGGGCTCTCTGCTCAGCAGGGGGCCTGCTTCCCTTCCCCTCTCTCTGCCTGCCTCTCTGCCTACTGTGATCTCTCTCTGTCGAATAAATAAATAAAAATCTTTAAAAAAAAAAAGAAGACACCAATAAGTGGAAAGATATACCATCTTCACAAGCTGGAATATTTAGTATTATTACAATGTCAATATTACCTGAAACAATGTACAGACTCAGTGTAATTCCTATAAAAATCTCAATGACTTTTTTGCAAAAGCTGAACATTCCATCCTACATTTCATATGGAATTCCAAGGGACCCAAAATAACCAAAATAATCTTGAAAAAAAAAAAAAAAAGAACAAAGTTGGAAGTTCCACACGTCCTGATTTCAAAACTTATTACAAAGCACAGGAATGAAAACAGTGTGGTACTGTTATAAAAACAGATACACAGACCAAAAGAACTGAAAGTCCAGAAATATACCCTCAAATAGGAGGGTTAAATAATTTTTTAGGAAGTGCCAAGACCATTCAATGGGAAAAGGATAGTCTTCAACAAACTGGGCTGGGAAAACTAGCATCCACATGCGAAAGAATGAAGTTGGACCCTTTTACCTTACACCATTTACAAAAATTAACTCAAAGTGTATCTAAGATTTAAATGAAAGACCTGAAACTATTAAAGCCTTAGAAGAAAAGATGGGGGAATAGCTTTATGACACTGGATTTGGCAATGATTTCTTGAATATGACACTAAAAGCAAAGACAACAAAAGAAAAAAACAAACTGGACTACACCAAAATTACTTTTGCACATAAAAGGTTACTTACAGGGTGAAAGGCAACTCACAAGATGAGAGAGAATATCTACAATCCATATAACTGATAACAGTCTTCTATGCCAAATACATAAAGAATCCTACAATTCAACAACAAAAAAACGAACCCAATCCAAAAATTAGCAAAGAACTTGAATAGACATTCTCCAACAAGATATATAATAGGCACTCAGCACCTAAAAAGATGCTCTATTTCACTAATTATCAGAAAAATGCAAATCAAAACCACAATAAGGTATGCCCGGCTGGCTCAGTTAGTAGAGCATGCAACCCCTGATCTCAGGATTTGAGTTTAAATTGAGTTTAAAACTCAAGCCCCACACTGGGCATAGAGCTTACTTTAAAAAAAAAGAAAGAAAGAGAGAACACAGTAAGATATCACTTCACACCCATTAGGATGGCTACCATCAAACAACAACAACAACAACAACAACCCAGAAACAAGTATTGGTGGGGTTGGAGAGCAGTTGGAACCTTTGTGTACTGTTGGAGCGATTATAAAATAGTGTGACGGCTATGGAAAATAGTCTGGAAGCTCCTCAAAATTTTAAAATCAGAACTTCATATGATCTCACAATCCCACTTCTGAGTATATATTCAAAAGAGCTGCAATATCGAAGAGGTATTTGCACATCCATGTGCGTAGCAGCATTATTCATAGTTGCCAATAAGTGGAAGCAATCCAAATGTCATCAATGGAAGAAGAATCAAAATGTGGTTTACACATACTGTATTTGTTAGTTCTCCAGAGAAACACAACCAATAGGACGTATACATAGAGATTTATTATAAGTAATTAGTTCATTTCACTACAGAGGCTGGCACATGTAAAATCTGCAGGGTAGACTGGCAAGCTGGAGACTAAAGAGAGCCAATGTTTCAGTGTGAGTCTGAAGGTAGTCTGCTGAAGTACTAGTGAGAGCTGATGCACCAGATGAAGTCCAAAGGCAATCTACCGGAGAATTCTCAATTGCTGAAGAAGGTGGATCCTTTTTGTTCTCTTCAGGCTCTAACAGATTGGATGAGGCTCATTCAGATTTTGAAAGGCCATCTCTTTTATTTAAAGCCCACCAATTTAAATATTACTCTTCTCCAAAAACACCCTCACAGAAATATCCAGAACAATGTTTGACCAAATACCTAGACACCACATGATCCAGCCAATATATAAAATTAACCATCATACATACCATGGAGTATTATGCTGTCTTAAAAGGAAGGAAATCCAGTCACATGCCACAACATGTGTGAACCTTGAGGACATTATGCTAAATGAAATAAATCAGTCACAAAAGTACAATGATAGGATTTCACTTAAAATATGAGGTAACTAAATGTAGGTTAAGTGCCTGACATTAATTAAGCTTCTGACTGCCAAGACATCCATTTCAAGATACCACCCTGAATAAACATATTACCAAGGTATATGACACAGACACTAGGTAAAACAACCAGATTAGGAACTAGGTCACCAGTAAAGTTCCCCTTATAGAAAAATGCTGGACCACCTTGAATAAACATATTGCCAAGGTATATGACACAGACACTAGGTAAAACAACCAGATTAGGAACTAAGTCACCAGTGAAGTTCCACTTATAGAAATATGCTGGGTGATGTAGATAACTGACCACTTAAATGATCCTGCTTCCACTCTCCCATGCCCTCATTTCTGCTCTTATGCTTCAAATTAGCCAATAATGAGTGACCCCTCAAAACCCCAGACATTCCACCTGCAAACCCTAATGAAGTCAGAGGCCCAGCTCCTCCCTCTATCTCTCTCTCTCTGCTTGGGACCTTACTTGTATCATAACCTCCAGGACTTGAAGTAATAAATCCTGTTCCTCAAAATTCCCTGATTTGTTTTTGCTGAGGTGCATCCTGTGATCATTAAGAACCAAAACCAGAGGCACTTGGGTGGCTCAGTGCGTTAAAGCCTCTGCCTTCGGCTCAGGTCATGATCCCGGGGTCCTGGGATTAAGCCCCACATCGGGCTCTCTGCTCAGCAGGGAGCCTGCTTCCTCCTCTCTCTCTGCCTGCCTCCCGACCTACTTGTGATCTCTGTGTCTGTCAAATGAATAAATAAAATCATTAAAAAAAAAAAAAAAACCAAAACCAGTCACAGCCTCGAACCCCCGCGGGGTAAGTATCAATGGAGCCCACCATCAGAGAGGCCCAGGTATTCCTAGCTGACAGCATCACCATCAAGAGGTGGGGTGGAACACAGCACTGAAGTAGTCAAACTTCTAGAAATAGGAAGTAGAATGATGGTTAATAAGCTGGGAAGGGTGTGGGGGGGTGCCTGGGTGGCTGAGTGGGTTGGGGCCTCTGACTTTGGCTCGGGTCATGATCCCAGATCCTGGGATCGAGCCCCACCCACATCAGGCTCTCTGCTCATCAGGGAGCGTGCTTGCCACCCCGCCCTCCCCGCCTGCCTCTCTGCCTACTTGTGATCTCTGTCAAATAAATAAATAAAATCTTTGGGACACCTGAGTGGCTCACTTGGTTAAGCGGCTGCCTTCGGCTCGGGTCATGATCCCAGGGTCCTGGTATCGAGTCCCACATAGGGCTCCTTGCTCAGTAGGGAGCCTGCTTCTCCCTCTGCCTCTGTCTGCCTCTCTGTCTGCCTGTGCTCACTCTCTCTGACAAATAAATAAATAAAATCTTTAAAAATAAATAAATAAATAAATAAATAAATAAATAAAATCTTTGGGAAAAAAAGAAAAAAAAAAAAGCTGGGAAGAGGGCAAAGGGACTTGTTCAATAGGTACAGAGGTAATTAGGGTACCTGGGTAGCTCAGTCAGTTAAGTGTCTGCCTTTGGCTTTGGTTATGATCCCAGGTTCCTGTGATCAAGCCCCATATGGGGCTCTCGGGATCCCTGCTCAGTGGGGAGCCGCTTCTCCCTCTCCCTGTTCCCCTGCTCCTCCCCCTACTTGTGCTCTCCAGCTCTCTCAAATAAATAGTCTTTTTTTAAAAAATGGCTAAAATGGTAATTTTTATGTTATATATACTTTACCCAATAAGAGAGATAATCAACTAAATGTAGTATGTAGGCTTTATTCAGATCTCAATTCAAATTAAATAACTATAAGATAATCAAGAAAATATAAATGGTGTCTAGATATCTAATGTTATTAAACTATTGATTTGGGGGAGTTATATTAGTAAGCAGTGACTATGTAATAAAAACAGAGTTCTTAACTTCCAGAAACACATACTGAAATATAAATATATAAACATGTTCTCAGAGATTGGCTTCAAAATAATTTCAAGCTGGGGTGAGGACCAAGACTAGGCTCAGGGCTAGCCAAGGGTCAGTAATACTGGAAAAAAGTGATGGGTACAGAACAGTACATTACACTGTTTCTCTAATTCTGCTTATGTTTGGAAAAAAAAGGGTTTTTTTTTGGGTTTTTTTTGTTTTTAACGAATGGCATCTTAGAATTAAAGAAACAGTAACAGTGCTATCCCATCACGGAGCAATGCTCTCGGGTACTACTGAGACCACTGGTCCTAATGTCCTGCGGCAGGCAGAATGGCCTAAGACACATCCACAGCAAAACTGCTAGAGCTTGTGAACAGGTTAGTTTATGTCCCAAAGGGGCTTTAGATACATGATTAAGGACACAGACTTCGAGCTGGGGGAACCACACTGAATATCCGAATGAGTCCAATGTAATCACTAGAGTCCTTTAAAAGCAGAGAACCTTTCTGGTCTACAATTAAGAGAGAAGAGTTGGGAGGAGAGATCTGAAGCGTGACAGGGACTGGCTCTGAAGACAGAGGAAGGGGTCTCCAGCCAGGAATGCCAGTGGCCTCTGGAAGCTACGAATGGCCCTCAGCTGACAGCCAGCAAGGAGATGGAGACGTCTCCTCAGTCCTCCAACTGCGAGAAACTAAGTACCACCAACACTCTGCACAAGCAAGAACATGTGCGGTCTTTTCCAACCTCTTCAGAGAGGAACACAGCCTGCTGACACCTTGAATTTTAGAATGGAGAGACCCAGGTTGCTCTTCTGACCTACAGAGCTATAAGGTAACAAATGTGTTCTTTTAAAGTGCTAAATGTATGCTAATCTGACATGGCAGAAATGGAAAACCACACATGGTCCAAAACATCTAGGACTTTTTTTTTTTTTTTTTTTTTAGATTTTTTTTTTTTTTTTTTTTGGACGGGGGTAGTGTGGGAACGGGGGGGGGGGGGGGGGGGGGGGGGGGGGGGGGTCCAGGCTGAGCAGAGAGCCTACTGAGCCACCCAGGCGCCCCAAAATGTCTATGACTTTTAATGTTTCTGTCCGCCTCTACATTTTTTCTCTACTGTCCTTTGGTGTAAGGGTATAGGCTATGACTGCTGCTTATTCACCACTTCATATGTGCAATGGCAGTGGGAAGCAAATACACGTTCGCTTGCTCATTCAGTCAACACCAGTGAGCAGCTATCCCAGCAGTCCCTGCTCTATATCAGGCAGGCAGCAAGGTGGACACTAGGGCTGTCATGGGGACCAGCTTAAGAGACTGGTCTGTGTACCCAGACCTACAGGGGCACCCACACTGGCTTCATCTACAGCACCCAGACTCCAACCAAACACAACCAGCCATGAGTGCTGGGTGGAGCTAGTCTTCTCAGGCTGCAAAGTTTCTCAGATAATTGGTACCAGCAATTTGCAGGTTCTAAAACCCAAAGCAGGAGACATACAAGCTGCGTAGTTAAATGTGCATCTCCCTTGGCCCAAGACTTCAAAAACCAGCAGGGATGCGGCCTGGGAATCTGTATTTTATCAGGCTCTTCAACTGATTCTTAGGCATCCCTAAGCTTGAGAAGCAAGCCACAGTGGAGTCCTGGGGCCCTAACCCCATCTCTCTGGGAGTAACAAGGGCTGAGTAAGGGCTGCAAAGTCAATAAGTAAAAACTTGTCTAAAAACAACAGTTGAGGGGTAAAAAAAAATACAAACATCTAACGGTAACTGTTTTGGTGACTGAAGAGGTAAAATGCTGAGTATACAATTAAATTTACAGACTATCCTCGAACATGTAAAAATTAAGAAGTTTGTGGGGCGCCTGGGTGGCTCAGGCAATAAGCATCTGCCTTCGGCTCAGGTCATGATCTCAGGTTCCTGGGATCGAGCCCCGCATTGGGCTCCCTGCTCAGCGGGAAGTCTGTTTCTCCCTCTCCAACTCCCCCTGCTTGTGTTCCATCTCACTGTGTGTGTGTGTGTGTGTGTGTGTGTGTGTGTGTGTGTTTCTGTCAAATAAATAAATAAAAATCTTATTAAAAACAAAAAAAACAGAAGTTAGTTTGCAAGTTTCCCTAGCAATATAACAAAAACACGAAGAGCACGTACCAATCTGTTAACAGTGCCAAATGCTCAAGAGTGGGCTTATAGAAGATTTGCACTTTTTTGTATTATACATTTCAGTGTTGTTTGAAAAATTAAAAACAAGTGTTTACTATACTTCTTAAGCATCTATATTCCAAAATAAAAAGTTTAAAGAACGTGTTACTTCTGCTCTTAGAAGACTGAAAAAAATGTCATTTTGTAAGTTATATAAACTAAAAGTAAAATCAGCAACAACTGCTAAAATTATTTCTTTTTAAAGATTGTATTTATTTATTTATTTGACAGAGAGAGAGATCACAAATAAGCAGAAAGGCAGGCAGAGAGAGAGGGGGAAGCAGGCTCCCCGCCAAGCAGAGAGCCCAATGTGGGACTCAATCCTAGGACCCTGGGATCAATCATGACCTGAACTGAAGGCAAAGGCTTTAACCCACTGAGCCACCCAGGCGCCCCTAAAATTAAATCTTGACATCTTCATCTAATTTTGCTATTTTACCCTGGGAACATGTAAAAACCAATACACATATTTAAAAAATATTTCAGTTTACCTTTTAGCTACTGAAGATCTTCCATATTGTCTTCTGCGAAGCCTGGCAGACGAAGACATCTTAAGTCCTAGGAAAAGAAGTTGAGGGTTTTTTTAGGATTAAATTAGAAAACCATTTTACAATCAAGAGCAGTGTGAAACATTTACAAGCAGCAGTGCTTGCTTCCAACCTCCACCCATAACAACTCTTCAAGCAAACACAATAATGAAGACCAGCTAATCACAACCCTAAAATACCCTCCCAATTCTATTTCTCAGCTAAAGAAAAAGTCGAAGTCATCTAGGGAAGTTCCAAGGGGCACTGGCAAAAATGCTCACAGATTGGAGGAAAGGAAAAGGGGTATGATTTAAAATGCACAGTGGCGGGACACGTGGGTGGCTCAGTGGGTTAAGCCGCTGCCTTCGGCTCAGGTCATGATCCCAGGACCCTGGGATCGAGTCCCGCATCGGGCTCTCTGCTCAGCAGGGAGCCTGCTTCCTCCTCTCTCTCTCTCTGCCTGCCTCTCTGCCTACTTGTGGTCTCTCTCTGTCAAATAAATAAATAAAATCTTAAAAAAAAAAATAAAATAAAATAAAATAAAATGAGGAGAAAAAGAAGCAAAGTATTTTTTTAAAGACTTGAGGGAGAGCACACATGTGCACACACTCGCAGACATGTGCGGCGAGGGGGGAGGGGCGCAGAGAGCTCCCAAACCGACTTCACCGCAAGCATGGAAGCCTGATGTGGGGCTCCACAGCACATGAGATTAAGAGTCAGCTGCTCAAATGACTGTACCACCGAGGTACCCGTCCATTATTTTAAATGCTATAGTTCACACACCATAAAATTCACCCTTCTAAAGTTAAATTTTATGGTGTTTTTTTAGTACATTCACAAAGTTGTGCAACCATCACCACTTCTGAAATTCCAGAACATTCTCACCATTCTCCCTCCACCAAAAAAAATTCCAGCAGCAGTCACTCTCTATACTCTCCTCCTCACAGCCTCTGGTAACCAATCATGAACTTCCAGTCTTTTTGGAATTATGTTATTTCAGACTGTGATATAAATGGATGTCCTCTTTTATGTCTGGCTTCTTTCATATAGCATGCTTTGGGTTGTTGTAGGATGCATCAGTATTTGTTCCTTTTATGGCTAAATACTATTCCACTGTATGGATATACCACTTGTTCATCCATTCACCAGTGGATGGTCCTTCGGGTTGCTTCCATTTTTTTGGTTATTATGAACAATGCTGCTATGAACATTTGTGTAACAAATTTTTGTGTGAACACATATTCAATCTCTTGGGTATGCACTTAGGAGTGGAACTGCTGGGTGACAGGGTAATTATGTTTAACTTTTTGAGGAACAGCCAGACTGTCTGCCACACATGCTGTACTATTTTATTTTACATTTCCACCAGTACATGAGAGTTTCAATTTCCCCAACCTTGCCAACACCTGACATCAACCTTAAACAGGAAGACATTCTGTGCGGATCATAAGCATGAGCATGATGGATACTCTCAACGCAACTGCAGGCCCCCAGCTTCCACAAGTACTCTTTCTCACAGGGACTTCATCTAACAGGCTGAGGAAAGGCCTGTAACCTCCTCCTCCTCTCCTCTCGCTCAATCACACTATCCCACCACACAGAAGACAGACCAACTGCCCACCACCCAGAATCTCACTTGATCCAGTGGATTACCGCAGTGTAAAAACTTCAGAATGAGATTAAAGCAAGCAGAGAAGGCAAAACAATGCAAATAACTTCAGCAAGACATACTGAAGGAAACGAGAGTCTTATTTCATCCAGTTCCCAGCATGGTTCTAAGCACTGTCCATCCTAGAAGACTGGAATGTTCAACATAAAGATGGACATGTTTGATTACACCATAACCAATAATCAACTAAAAACTGATCACAGACCTAAATAAAAGAGTCAAAGTATATAATTCTTAACTTTTAAAAATATTTTATTTATTAATTTGTCAGAGAGAGCGAGTGAGTGAATAAGCCGGGGGAGTGGGAAGCAGAAGGAGAAGCAGGTTGCCTGGTGAGCAAGGAGCCTGATGTCGGAGTCAATCCCAGAACCCTGGGATCAAGACCTGGGCCAAAGGCAGACACTTAACTGCCAGAGCCACCCAGGTGTCCCTGAAGTATGCAATTCTTAGAAGAAAACACGGGAGTAAATATTTACAACCTTGATTAGAGAAAGATTTCTGGATATGGCACCAAAAGCCCAAGCATTAAAAAGCTGACAGGCTGGGGGTGGGGGGGGGGGATGCCTGGGTGGCTCAGTCAGTTAAGCATCTGACTCTCAATTTCAGCTCAGTCTTAATTTCAGGATCATGAGATCAAGCCCCACAGCAGGCTCTGCTGAGCATGGAGCCTGCTTAAGATTCTCTCTCTCCCATGACCTCTGCCCCTCCCCTCCATCGTATGCTATCAAAGAAAGTAAAAAACTTGACAAGTTGGGGGTGCCTGGATGGCTCAGGTGATAAGCATCTACCTTTGGCTCAGGTCATGATCTCAGTGTCCTGGGATCAAGCCCCACATCCGGCTCTCTGCTCAGCAGAGAGTCTGCTTCCCCCTCCCCCTCTGCCTGCTTCTCTGCCTAATTGTGATCTCTCTATGTCAAATAAGTAAAATTTTAAAAAAAAAAAAAATTGACAAGTTGATTTTATCAAAACTTTAAAATTTTGTGCTTTAAAAGACATCATTAAAAATAATATTTGTAGGGGCACCTGGGTGGCTCAGTAGGTTAAGCATCTGCTTTCAGCTCAGGTCACAATTCTGGAGTCCCCAGATGAAGCCCCACATTGGGTTCCCTGCTCAACAGGGAGTCTATTTCTCCCCAGTGCTCTTCATCCCACTTGTGTTCTCTCTCTCAAATAAATACATAAAATCTTTTTTTTTTTTTAAAGGATTCTATGTATTTATTTGACACAGAGATAGAAATCACAAGTAGGCAGAGAAAGCAAAGCAGCAGAGAGATTGGGGGAAGCAGACTCCCCACTGAGCAGAGAGCCTGATGCGGGGGCTCAATCCCAGGACCCTGAGATCATGACCTGAGCCGAAGGCTGAGGCTTAACCCTCTGAGCCACCCAGGTGCTTCTAAATACATAAAATCTTAAAAAATAAAAAAAGAAAGAAAGATAATACAAAGAGGAAATCTTTAAAAAAAAAAAACTTGTAAATCTTGTATCTGATAAAGACCTTATATTCAGGACATAAAAGGAACTCTTACAATTCAATAATAAAAAGAAAAATAACGCAATTTTAAAACAGGCAAATGGGGAAGCCTGGGTGACTCAGTTGGTTGAGCTGCTGCCTTTGGCTCAGGTCCTGATCCCAGCTGGGATCAAGTCCCGAATCAGGCTCCCTGCTTGGTGGGGAGGCTGCTTCTCTCTCTGCCTCTGCCTGCCACTCTGCCTGCTGGTGCGCTCTATCTCGCACGCGTTCTCTCTCTCTCGCTCTCTCTCTGACAAATACATAAATAAATAAATAAAATCTTTAAATAAGTAAAACAGGCAAATGATTTTTTAAATTTGATTTGAATTGACTGATTTGAGAGAAACAGCACAAGAAGGGGGAGGAGGAGAGGAAAAGAATCAAGCTGACTCCATACTGACCGTGTGTAGAGCTCAACTAGGGGGTCAATCCCAAGACCCTGAGATCATGACCTGAGCCAAAACCAAGAGTTGGACATTCAACTGACTGAGCTACCCACGTGCCCCTAAAATGGACAAAGGATTTAAGTAGACATTTCTTCAAAGAAGATGTACACATGGCACAAAACACATGAAAAGGTGCTCAACATCGTCAGTCATAAGGAAAGTACAAGTCAAAACTACAATGATATCACACCCGTAAGGATGGCCACTATAAAAAAAAAACAGAAAATAATAAATGTTGGTAGATGTGTGGAGGAACTGGTGCAGCCACTACAGGAAACAGAATGGCAGCTCCTCAAACAATTAAAAACAGAATTATCTATCATTCAGTAATTCCACTTCTGGGTATATACCCAAAAGAACTGAAAGCAAGGTCTTGGGAGACGTTTGTACACCTATATTCATGGCAGCACAGTTCACACACAACAGCCAAAAGATACAAGCAATCCAAGTGTCCATCAATGGAAGAATGAATGAACAAAATGTGTTATATACATAGACTGGAATATTCACCCTTAAAAAGGAACGAAATTCTGATACACTCTACACCATATGAATCTCGAGGACATTATACCGGATGGAATAAGCCAGTTACGAAACAGCAAACATTTTATGAATCCACTTATATGGGGTTATCTAAAGGAGTCAAATATATAGAAACAGAAAGCAGAATGGAGGTTGCCTGAGGTTAGGAGGAGGGAGAATAGGGAGCTGCTGTTTAATGTGCAAGAAGTTTCAGTTTTGCAAAAAGTCCCAGAGACTGGTTGCACATAAGGTAAACATACTTTCCGCCACTGAATTGGACACACAAAAGCACTTAAGATGAAAGCACCTGGGGTGGCTCAGTCCGCTGAGCATCTGACTCTTGATTTTGGTTCAGAGCCCCACGTGGGGCTCCACGCTTAGCAGTGTACTTGTGATTCCCTCTCCCTCCCCCCATACATGAATGCTGGGGTGCCTGGGTGGCTCAGTGGGTTAAGCCTCAGCCTTTGGGTCGGGTCATGGTCTCAGGGTCCTGGGATCGAGCCCCGTGTCGGGCTGTCTGCTCAGTCGCAAGCCTGCATCCCCCCCTCTCTCTGCCTGCCTCTGCCTACTTGTGATCTCTCTCTCTGTCAAATAACTAAATAAAATCTTTTAAATAAATGTCAAAATCAATAAATACATAAGTAAAAAACAAAATGAATGTCTTTTTAAAAAAATGGTTACGACAGCAATTTTGTCATGTGTGTCTTACCACAATTTTTTAAAATTCATGTACTAGTGACACACATTCCATTCATTTCAAGTGTGCCACCCAGTGACTAGTTACTCAATAAGTCTATACATGGCACTATCCTCACCACAGTGTCATCAGCATCTGTCACACACAGCGCTATTACAGTACCACTGGCTCTAGTCTCCGTTTGGTTTTGTTTTTCAGTTTAAATCACAAAGAGACAGCACTTCACTGACTAAGATGGGTATCACCGAAAGTGTTGGGTCAGCGGCCCTGGGAAAGCACGAGGAACAGTAAAATGGCCTCCAGGCCGCCATCTTCCCCTACCCAGGACTTTCCCACCAGAAGGACATCTGTCAAGGTCACCCTAAGTAAACCAAAACCTATACCAGAAACAGAAACCAGCCACTTTGGGACTTTCCAACCCCAACCTCTAACCTTACCAAATATGGTTATGAGCCCCCACCCTGCCCTGGCCTAGTAAATGCTCACTTAACCCCTTACCGCACGACTTCACCTACTGTCCTCTCCTAGGAGAGTCGCAGAACCTCACCCGAGGGTGCCTTTAATAAAGCTTGCCTTGTGCCTATCTGGCCTTGGTGTTGTGTATCTCGCCTGTAAAACCTTACAAAAAGGTCAAAGGCTGGTGAGGAGGTGAAGAAACTGGAACCCTCATCTACTGCTGCTGGGAATGTAAAATAGTATAGCCCCTCTGGAAAGCAGTTTAGAAGGTTCTTAAAAAGTTAAACATAAACAGCCATTCAACCCACCTACCCAAGAGAAATGAAACACACATCCACACTCAGACTTGTGGGCGAATGATCACAGAAGCATTACTCACAAGAACCAAACGACGAAAACAATTCAAATGTCCATCAACTGGTGAACGGGTAAAAAGAAAAAAATGTGGGATATCCGTGCCATGAAATACTACTCAGCAATAAAAAGGAATTAAGTACTGAGATATGCTACAACATGCATGAATCCCAAAACCAGCACACCACAGTGAAAGCCAGTCACCAAAGGCTACATATTACTGGTGGAGGTGGTCACTGAGACGACATGACCTGTGAGCAGGATCTCAGCAACAGGAGGCTCCTTACCCCCTTCTCTGTCCTTGGACTATACATCCAGCTTGCCATTCCTACTCCCAGAGGCTGCCCTAGAACAAAGCCTTCAGAGAGCGATGTGATGTTGAGACCATCTGGACAGTACATGACTGAATGCAGGTGAAGATCTCTATAGAAACTGGTAAGATTTGGCAGGTAGGTGCAGAGATCTACTTATCTTGTAGCTGCTCAAGACACATCTTCTATTTGAGCTCCTTTGCTTATTATACCTCACACCTACCCATCGGCAGTGGTCTGCCTCTTTCTTGGGTCTCTCTCTGCCCTCTGCCCATTTCAGATTATACCCAGAAGCTTCCAAGGAGCTTACAAACCAACAATTATATAATTATGATTCCATTTATCTGAAATATACAGAAAATGTGAATTCAAAGAAACAGAAAGCTTACTGGTTGCCCAGGGTGGAATGGGAAGTGACTAAAATGGGGTACGGGGCATCTTTCTGGGGGGGACAAAAATTTTCAAAAGGGACTGTGGTAAAGGTATTATGTAAATTTACTAAAAACCATTAAATTTAAAATGACTGAATTATGTGGGATGTAAATTACACATCTCAGTAATATACTGTTTAAAAAGTGAACTCAGACTTCTCGGTTGGACACTGAGGGTCAATTTGGCCAGAACGGTGCTCTGCCATTTAATTTCCATAAACCAAATGAGTGCAATCTATACCTCCTGGATTTTACTCAAAATAGGACTAAAACATACATATGAAAACCACAGCATAGGATGGTCATGATACCCTTTGCAAGTCCTTATTAGTATAATAAAAACATACATTAGTTGTCAACTTACAAGTGTGTAAGAAGGAGATAAATTTTTCCACCGTGAGCTTGGGAAGAGGGTCACCCCACAGGTCAGCCTGTCATGGGAACTAGCAAAACCTCAGAGACCCACCCAAACGCAATAGCATTCTCAACGCTTAGCTAAGGGCAGGATTAGAGAGCCAACACTGCCAACAAAAGGCAGGTAGCCTTTTGTCTGCTCCCAGTCCCCGCCAAGGCTGGAGGCATTTGCCTTGCAAAATAGGTAGCCTCAAAAAAAACACAAAAAACAAAAACAAAATAGGTAGCCTCTTGGCGCTGCTGGGCTGGGATAAAGCTGAATTACAAAGATGACCAAAGGCAAAACAAAACCATAAACCTCAGTTTGGAGCTTTCAATATTCAATTCCTTCAGGAGTCGTTATTTTATTTATTTAAGGAATCTCTACACTCAAAAGGGGGCTCAAACTCAGGACCCCCAAGAACAGTCTCAAACTTCTCCCACTGAGCCAGCCATGCACCCTTCCTTCAAGACTCAATACTGACCTTGGGGAGCCTGGGTGGCTCACTGGGTTAAAGCCTCTGCCTTCGGCCTAGGTCATGATCCCAGGGTCCTGGGCTCGAGCCCTGCATCGGGCTCCCTGCTCAACAGTGAGCCTGCTTCCTCCTTATCTCTCTGCCTGCTTCTCTGCCTACTTGTGGTCTCTGTCTGTCAAATAAATAAATAAAATCTTTAAAAAAAAAAAAAAAGAGAGTAATACTGACCTTAACTCATTTCTTTCCCAATCACCAGACTCCCACAGAAGACCCAAACATGCCCTACTTGTTCAAATGCCTCTTTCAGACAGGGCAAAACCCTCTTGATCACTCCCATACTCCCAGCCTAGCCAACCTTAACCTCAGACTCCCCAACTCCCCAACTAGGCATGGAGCTTAGTGCAGGGGATACAGGGCGAGCAGGTAAGAACACTGTCTTGCTCTCCTAGGAATAATTTATTAATCAAGCATTACGCAGTCAGAACGGTTATTAAATAATCACTGAAGCGAAATTAGAACTGTATGGTAATAGGCAGGGAAGCACAGGCACTTTGGAAATGGTGCAACAGAATGTATCTGTTCTCAACTTTTATCCATATTAACTCATTGAACCATCAAAAGATCCTATAAAGTGAGATCTATCATTACCCTATTTTGGGGATGAGAAAGTGGACACAGAGAGGTAAGATAACTTGCCCAGGTACACACAGCTCGTCAGCGGTGCACCCACATGCACCCACGCATCTGACCGCAGAAGCCTGGCGCAATCACCCAATCCGCTGCCTTGGTAAACACTGGCAGAAAGAATGAACTGGAGACAGTCACAGCACATTAGCACATTACCCCACCCACTCCCAAGGAGGTAAAGGGAGGCCGAGGCAGGGCTAATCCAGATGACGACGAGGACACGCCAAAGCAGGACGGCAAGAGGATGCACAGGCTGGCTGTAAGAGGCAGGGGAGGCTGCCGGGGGTTCCCGGTTCATCCCCAGGTAATGCACCAGGCCCACCTGCCCACTTCCCAACTGGAGAAACTGAGGTCCCCAAGGAGCCAGAACATAGACTCTGAGGCACCCACCCGCCTCCACTTCCCCTGCTCCCCAGGCTCTCCAGCCGGGAGGTGGTTAGGGGCACAAGGCCTGCAGGGAGGCAAGACCGGGGCCCCTCCGCCCTTGGTGGGGCACTTACCCCGCGGGACCAAGGTGTTCTTCCAGGGTTCCCTCACTCAGCGTCCCGCGCCTTTCCTCCTCAAGCCTTTCCACTTTCACCTCGCCCTCTGCGCCTGCGCGCCTGCGGCCCCGCCCCCAACAGGCCCCGCCCCCCACACCTCGCGGGCAAGCGGCTCACAGCGCCCCTGCAGGCTGGGAGGTGTAGGCCCACTGCCTTCTTGACTGGTCTTTCTTGTTCGTTTTCCTCTGCCCTTTCCTTGCACATCCCTCTTTGCTCTTCCTTCCCCCCTCACCTTCCCTTTGCCTTTTTCATGTTTTCAATCACACAGTAGTTCTTTCACTCATTCCTACATTTAACAATTATGTGTGTGCAAAACAGACAAACAAGGGACGCCTGGGTGGCTCAGTTGGTTAAGCAGCTGCCTTCGGCTCAGGTCATGATCCCAGTGTCCTGGGATCGAGTCCCACATCGGGCTCCTTGCTCAGCGGGGAGCCTGCTTCTCCCTCTGCCTCTGCCTGCCATTCTGTCTGCCTGTGCTCGCTCTCCCCCACCCCCCGATAAATAAATAAAATCTTTCTTTTTTTTTAAATTTTTTTAAGATTTTATTTATTTATTTGACAGAGAGAAATCACAAGTAAGCAGAGAGGCAGGCAGAGAGAGGAGGAAGCAGGCTCCCTGCGGAGCAGAGAGCCCAATGCGGGGCTCGATCCCAGGACTCTGGGATCATGACCCGAGCAGAAGGCAGAGGCTTTAACCCACTGAGCCACCCAGGTGCCCCAGTAAATAAAATCTTTAAAAACAAAACAAAACAAAACAAAAAAAACAGACAAACAACAACCAAACAAAACAATTAAATGTGCTCCGGAAACTGCTCACTGGGGAGAATGCAGGGAAGACAAAAATCCTGTGCCCATCAGCTTACATTCTAGAAGATGACGACAACAAATGAGTGACTTTCTAACTTTGTTATCCCCACTCACAGGTCCAACACATTTTACATCCCTTTCCAGTGTACACACACACACACACACACACACCCCCATAAAATTAAAACTCAAGTTTCACAAACTAATACTTGATGGGCAGCTCCTCAAGAGACAAACAGAAAACTTGTGACCGAGCACAACTAACCTTGTTAGACTTCCTGCAGTAATGGAGAATTCTACATTGACAGTCTCGGTAGTATCTCAGACAGGGGGGACAAGGAACGGAAATTTAGAGGGTTGGGGTCTGGACTTGGGTAGTTCAAGCAGATCTTTCAAGACAAGACCTAATAGGCAGGAAAGACATTGCAAAGCAGGTTAATTTTAGAAGGACATTTTATTTCCTTTAGTTTACTGGCGATCAATTATTGAATTTAAAAGGCTATGGAACTTCCTCTTTAATAAAGATTTTATATATTTGTTTGACAAAGAGAGAGAGAGACCACAAGCAGAGGCAGCAGCATTCAATGGAGAGGGAGAAGCAGGCTCCCTGCGGAGCAAGGAGCCCAGGACTCTGGGCTCATGACTTAAGTCAAAGGCAGATGCTTAACCAACTGAGCCACCCACGTGCCCCCACATTTTTTTTTTTTTTTAAGTAGGTCCGCACAGAGCACAGAGCCCAAGATGGAGCTCAAATTCACAGCTCTGAAATTAAGACCTGAGCAGAGACCAAGAATAGGTCGCCCAACCAACTGGACAACCCAGGCACCCAATGATATATAGCTTTAATGAAAAACATCCTCCTAATTCAATTTGTTTTAATTCTTATTTATTTGAGGGAGAGAGAGAGAGGGAAAACACAAGCGGGGAAGAGGGGCAGAGGGGGAGAGAGAGAGAAGCAGACTCTCTGCCAAGCAGGGAGTCAGATGTGGGATTTGATCCCAAGACCCGAGGAGTATGACCTGAGCTGAAGGCAGATGCATAACTGATTAAGCCACCCAGGTTACTCATTCTCCTAGTTTGAAAGAAATGTTAAATGTAATTTCCTTGATATTTATGTACTAAATAAATTGTAAGTTAAATTATTTTTAAAAACAAGGATTGTCGGGGTACCTGGGTGGCTCATTGGGTTAAAGCCTCTGCCTTCGGCTCAGTCATAATCCCAGTGTTCTGGGATCAAGCCCCGCAAGAGGCTCTCTGCTTAGCAGGGAGCCTGCTTCCCCCTCTCTCTCTGCCTGCTGCTCTGCCTACTTGTGATCTCTGTCTGCCAAATAAATAAATGAAATCTTTTTTTTTTTTTTAAAGATTTTATTTATTTATTTGACAGAGAAAGATCACAAGTAGGCAGAGAGGCAGGCAGAGAGAGAGAGAGGAGGAAGCAGACTCCCTGCCGAGCAGAGAGCCCGATGCGGGACTCGATCCCAGGACCCTGAGATCATGACCTGAGCCGAAGGCAGTGGCTTAACCCACTGAGCCACCCAGGCGCCCTAAATAAATGAAATCTTTAAAAAAACAAAAACAACAACAAAAAAGGATTGTCTGAGATTGGGCAAATGTCTTGACATAAATTTTAGGATTAGAGAACACATCATGCCATGGGTCTTAAAGCAAGTCTCAGTAAGTAAAACTGTTTGATAGGCAACCTGTTCTCCTAGATGCGCAATCCCGATGAGATTCCCAGTGTGAGAGCCCATCCTGCAAACTGTCCAGAAAAGTAGGTTTAAACAAATTCCTAAACCAAACAATTATTTACTGATTTATAGACTTATCTTACTGAGCACAGCATCATCTTTGCTGTATTCTACAGGTCAAAGCAATAGCAAAGAGCATCCAGACTCAAGGAAAGGGGAGGAGATGCCCATCTCTTGATGCAAGGAGTATCAAAGAATGTGACCAACTTAAATCTGCCACACATCTGAGGGCACCCGTCTGGCTCAGTAGGTAGACCATGGGACTCTTGATCTTGGGGTTGTGAGTTCAAGCCCCATGCTGGGTGTAGAGATTACTTAAATTTTTTCTTTTTAAATCATCCACATTTGGATTATTTGGAAAATAAGGAGTTCCTTAGGGAACTCTCCTATATCCTTCGGGATATAGGAGAAGCAGGCCACATGGTATTGGCTGATCATTGTAAATTAAACTTTCCTTCTGGGGGCACCTGGATGGACCTGCCTTCCTATCAGGTCATGACCCCAGGGTTGTGGGACTGGGCCCTGCATCCAACTCCCTGCTCAGTCGAGAGGTCTGCTTCTCCCTGCTTAGTGGGGAGCCTGCTTCTCCCTTTCCCAGTGCCTGCCATTCCCACTGCTTATGCTCTCTCTCACTCTCTCAAAAAAATAAAATCTTTTAAAAAAAAATTTTTTAATGAAATAAATAAACTTTCTTTCTGGCAGGGAAACCTAATTATAACTTCTCTTAACACTTTCTAGTGCCAACCTTGGGTCTCAAAGTTGGGTCCAGTCTTTCCAAATACATTTTCCTTTTCTGCAAACTATATCAAAACATGAATTAGGCTGGTGTTTGTTAGGTCTATGACTGTACCGATTTTCTTTTTTTTTTTTGTCTTTTAAAGATTTTATTTATTTATTTGACAAAGAGAGATCACAAGTAGGCAGAGAGGTAAGCAGAGAAAGAAAGAGCAGGAAGCAGGCTCCCTGCCGAGCAGAGAGCCTGATGTGGGAATCAATCCCAGGACCCTGAGATCGTGACCTGAGCTGAAGGCAGAGGCTTAACCCACTGAGCCACCCAGGCGCCCTGTACTGATTTTCAAGAAAGTCCCATTCCCCTATGCTTTTGTTTTCTTTCTTTCTTTTTTTATTTTTTTTTAAAGATTTTATTCATTTGTCAGAGAGAGCGAGCGAGAGCGAGCACAGGCAGACAGAGTGGAAGGCAGAGTCAGACGGAGAAGCAGGCTCCCTGCGGAGCAAGGAGCCCGATATGGGACTCGATCCCAGTGATGACCCGAGCCGAAGGCAGCTGCTCAACCAACTGAGCCACCCAGGCGTCCCTCCCCTATGCTTTTGTCTCTGAAAAGGTGTTTTACCTGTTTTGGCTACGAAATGAGGAATATTGGAAAGCAACCAGCATACATAGCAAAATTGGAAATATGCATAGTGATCACTTTTTTCCCAAAGATTAGATACTTAATGAGCCATTTGTAACCAGCTATAATAGCATACCCAGAAAGAAAATGATAAAACTAAAAAAAAAAAAAAAAAGGTTAACTTAAAAGCAATTCTTTCCATCTTTATGGTACAGTAAATAGGCAGAGAATGCAGAGGAACATGACTAGAATTAGCCTATGAAGATCTCAAGAGTAAAACCAGAAAGACAAGGTGAGAGTTTGATTCAGAATTTGTAAAGTATTCTTCATTTCATCTACTTAGTCTGATGGCCTTGGAATAGCTGTTCTTCTTCTCATGCTGCTTGCTTCTAGAGGAATCCGAGAATCTTGAGATGGCAGCCCGATTGTCAAAAGGTAATGAATCGATAACAAAAGGTGTAGAGACATATAGTGGAATATTATTCAGCCTTCAAAGGGACGGATATTCTGACACATTCTGACACATCCATGATGTGATGAACCTTGAGCACCAAATGTTAAGTGAAATCAGTTATTCACAGAAGCGAAAATACTATTTGATTCTCCTGACATGGGGTACTTAAAGTCAGAATCATGGAGACAGAAAGTAGAATGGTGGTCACCAGGAACTGGGGGAAGGGAAGGTCAGTGTTTAATGGGTAGTTTTAGTTTTGCAAGATGAAAAGTATTCTGGACATGGTGGTAGTGATCATTACACAGCTATGTGAATGCACTTAATGCACCAAAACTGTACACTTAAAAATAGTTAAAATAGGAGCACCTGGGTGGCTCAGTCATTTGGGCGTCTGCCTTCGACTTGGGTCATAATCCCAAAGATCCTGGGATCAAGCCCGGAGTTGGGTATACTGTTCAGCTGGGAACCAGCTTGTCCCTCTACCTCCCCCACCCACCCTCCATCTCACTCTCTCTCTCCCTTTCTTGAGTAAATAAATAAAATCTCTGGAGCACCTGAGTAGCTCAGTGGGTTAAGCGTCCACCTTCAGCTCAGGTCTTGATCTCAGGGTCCTAGGACTGAGTCCCACATTGGACTCCTGGCTCAGCGGGGAGCCGGTTTCTCCCTCTCCCTCTACCCCTCCTCCCTGCTCGTGTACTCTCAATCTCTCTCTCTTTCAAATAAATAAATATTTTTCTAAATAAAAAAATAAAATCTTTTTTTTTTAAAAGATTGTATTTATTTATTTGACATGGAGACAGAGATTACAAGTAGGCAGAGAGGCAGATAGAGGGAGAGAGAGGAGGAAGCAGGCTCCCCACTGAGCAGAGAGCCTGATGCAGGGCTGGATCCCAGGACCCTGGGATCATGACCTGAGCCGAAGGCAGAGACTTTAACGCACTGAGCCACCCAGGTGTCCCAATAAAATCTTTTTTAAAAAATAGCTAAAATAAGGGGCACCTGGGTGAGTCAATCACTTGAGCATCTGACACCTTAATTCAGGTCAGGTCAGGATCTCAGGTCATGATCTCAGGTCCTGGGATGGAGCCCTGCCTTAGGCTCCATGCTCATTGTGGAGTCTGCTTGCCCCTCTCCCTCTGCTCCTTCCCCCACTTAAGCTCACTTTCTCTCTCTCCCCCTCAAATAAATACATAAATAAAACTTTTAAAAAAACATTAAAATAAAAAATAGTCAAAATAGTAAATGTTGGTGTGCCTGGGTGGCTCAGGTGCCTTTGGGGGCACCTGGGTGGCTCAGTGGGTTAGACCCCTGCTCAGGTCATGATCTCAGTGTCCTGAAACTGAGTCCTGCATTGGACTCTTGGATCAGCAGGGAGCCTGCTTACCCCTCTCTTTCTCTTTCTGCCTGCCTCTCTGCCTACTTGTGATCTGCCAAATAAATAATAAATAATCTTAAAAAAAAAAAAGAAAGAAAGAAAGAAAGAAAAGAAAACTCACTTAAAAAAAAAAAAAAAGCTTCTGTCTTTGGCTCAGGGCATAGATCCAGGGTCCAGGAATGGAGCCCCACATCAGGCTCTCTGCTCAGCAGGAAGCCTGCTTCTCCCTCTCCCACTCCCCCTGCTTGTGTTCCCCCTCACTGTCTATGTCAAATAAATAAATAAATCTTTTTTTAAAAAAAAGTAAATGTTGTTCTGTTTATTTTACTGTAATAAAAAATACATTTAAAAGGGCAATAAAACCCAAAACGTGTTAAAGAGTCTTTCCTTGGGGCACCTGAGTGGCTCAGTGGGTTAAGCCTCTGCCTTCAGCTCAGGTCATGATCTCGGGGTCCTGGGATCGAGCACCTCATGGGGCTCCTTGCTCAGCAGGGAGCGTGCTTCTCTCTCTGCCTCTGCCTGCCGCTCTGCCTGCTTGTGCGCTTGCGTGCTCTCTCTCTCTCTCTGACAAACAAAATCTTGGAAAAAAAAAAAAAGATTCTTACCCTGATACTAGAGCAAGAAAGGTGAATTTATTGAAGATGTAAAGGAAAGACTCTTTTTTCTTTTTTTTAAAGATGTTATTTATTTATTTGACAGACAGAGATCACAAGTTGGCAGAGAGGCAGGCAGAGACGAGGAGGAGGTGAGCAAGGAGCCCAAGGTGGGACTGGATCCCAGGACACTGGGATCATGACCTGAGCTGAAGGCAGCGGCATAACCGACTGAGCCACTCAGGTGCCCTCAGGATAAGAATCTAATCTATGCTCACAGTAAACTGTTTCTAGAACACCTTTTCAAACATCTGCAGCTTTACTAAACCCCTCTGGCTCCCAATACAATTTGGATCTTTTAGGTCATCTTCAGGGTTGTGTAAAGTAATAAAAGGAAATCTCAATAAAATAAAGCCAAGAGGCCAGATGCGGGAGGTCTTATGCCATATCACTTGATGTCAAACAGAGGAAGAATGGTCAATTACAGACCCAGCAGAAGTATAATCACAAGAAAGAATGATCATTACAGACCCCAATAGAAAAGATGTTCACTTCATCTCCTCTAAGAAATCAACTACGCCAGCAACTCAGCCAATGAGAACCATTATCACGCTGAAATCTTGCTTTTTTCTAGGGGACTTTTGTTCAAAACAACCTCTCCCAGATTCCTCCTTCTTCTCCATAAAATAACATTTATCTTTCTTTGTTGTACTAGCCTATGGATTTTGCTGCAGTGGCCCTGTCCAGAATTGCAATTTTCTGATATTCCCAAATAAACCCATTTTTTGATGGTAAAGTAACTGTTTTATGTTTAGGGACATTACTTGGTGTCATAAGTGGGATCTGGCAAGGACGCGCGCGTGCACGCACACACACTCACACATATACACACAAAACTCCAAGACTGGTAAGCAAACAGGAGCTGGTATCCACAGGGCCCGTTGAGCTCTTTGCTTTCTTGCTGACTCTAGAGTTGAAGTGACGTATGTCTCTCCTGAATTTCTAACTCTGCTCTCTGCATTTTAAGCTCCCTGGCCTTTATTTGGGGATCTGTCTGAAGGGTTTTCCTTTCTGAGTGTACTCATTTGGCCTTTAGTCTGACTCCATTTTGGAACTGTACTGTTCCTATCATGATTGTGCTGGTTGTTGGCCCAATTCCTTTTGGGAACTGGGCCATTCCTATTAGAATAGCAGTTTAGGAATTTTTCTTTTTGCTCTATAGAAAAACCCTTAAGGGGCGCCTGGCTGTTTCAGTCAGTAGAGCACATAACTCCTGATCTCAGGGTTGTGAATTCAAGCCCCACATGGAGTGTAGAGATTACTTAAAAATAAAATCTTTAAAAAAAAAGAAAGAAAGAAAAAAAACCTCTAAGAAATGGGATTCCAGGGACACCTGGGTGGCTCAGCTGGCTAAACGGCTGCCTTTGGCTCAGGTCATGATGCCAGCGTCCTGGGATCCAGTCTCACATCGGGCTCCTTGCTCAGCAGGAAGCCTGCTTCTCCCTCTGCCTCTGCCTGCCACTCTGCCTGTGCTCACTCTCTCTGACAAAAAAAAAAAAAAAAAAAAAAATAGAAATGGGATTCCAGTCATCAAAATATTTTGAGTCACCCCACACACACACTATTTCTGGGACTCCTGCCAGTTTTATGTTTAAAAACTGTGGTCTTGGGAGTGCCAGGATGGCTCAGTCGGTTAAGTGTCTGCCTTCAGCTCAGATCATGATCCCCGGTGCTTGGAATCAGGCCCCCAGGACAGGCTCCCTGGTCAGCAGGGAGTCAGGGTCTCCCTCTCCCTCTGCCTCTTCCACCTGCTCACATGCACAAACTCTCTCTCTCTGAAATAAATAAAATCTTTTAAAAATGAATTTAAAATGGCGCCTGGGTGGCTCAGTGGGTTAGGCCTCTGTCTTTGGCTCAGGTCATGATCCCACCTGGGACTGAGCCCCACATCGGGCTCTCTGCTTGGCAGGGAGCCTGCTTCCTCCTGTCTCTCTGCCTGTCTCTTTGCCTGCTTGTAATCGCTCTCTGTCAAATAAATAAATGAAATTTTTAAAAATGAATTTAAAAAGACTAAAAATAAACACTTTGGGGTGCTTGGGTGGCTCAGGTTGTTAAGTGTCTGCCTTCAGCTCAGGTCATGATCCCAGAGTCCTGGAATGAGTACCACATGGGTTCCCTGCTCTGTGGGGAGCCTGCTTCTCCCTCCACCTCTCTCTCTGTCTCTAATAAACAAATAGAATCTTTAAAAATAAATGAATATATGAATGAATGAATGAAAATAAAAACTCTGGTCCCTTGGTGAGCCTAGTTGGGTCAATCAGGAGAGTGTGTGACTCTTGATCTCAGGGTTTTGAGTTTGAGTCCCACAGTGGGGTGTGGAAATTACTTAAAAATAAACCAATTTGGGGCGCCTGGGTGGCTCAGTGGGTTAAAGCCTCTGCTTTCGGCTCAGGTCATGATCCCAGGGTCCTGGGATCGAGCCCCACATCGGGCTCTCTGCTCAGCAGGGAGCCTGCTTCCTCCTCTCTCTCTGCCTGCCTCTCTGCCTACTTGTGATCTCTGTCAAGTAAATAAATAAAATCTTTCAAAATAAATAAATAAATAAATAAATAAACCAGTTTTTAAAATAAATAAATAAATATGGGGGGCCTGTATGGCTCAGTTGGTTCAGCATTTGCCCTCGGCTCGGGTCATGATCTCTCTGGGTCCTAGGATCAAGTCCTACATAAGGCTTCCTGCTCAGAAGGGAGTCTGCTTCCCTCTCTCTCTCCCACTGCTCATTCTGTCTCTCTCTCAAAAAAAATAATCTTTAAAGAAAATAAACTACGGAAATAAATAAATAACTAGAAACTATTTTCTAACTAAATGGACTGACATAACCAAAAATAATTCCAAACACCAATGTCCATTACAGGGAATTTTCAGTCTCCCCAAACTTACTTTTCTCAAAACCAAATTGCACAACCATGGCTTTAGAGTTGTCAAAGCTGAAATGGATGCCTATTTTGATAAGTATTATGAAGCTTCCAAATATTATCAGGAATCTAAAATTACCACTCTGGGATGCCTGGGTGGCTCAGTCATTTGAGCGCCTGCCTTCTGCTGGGGTCATGAAACCAGTGTCCTGGGATCAAGTCCTGTGCTGGGTTCCTTGCTCAGCAGGGAGCCTGCTTCTCCCTCCACCTGCCACTTCCCCTGTATGCATGCTCTCTCTCTCTGACAAACAGATAAAATCTTTTTTCAAAATGAATAATAAAAATAAAAAATAAAGTTGCCCCTCTGCAAAATACAATGTCCAGACTAAGTGAGACAAACAATTAGAAAAAAACAAACAGGTTTCTAGGGGACCAAATAAATCTGAAATTTCTTACATTCCCAGGACAAAAGCCGGATTGTGAGCCACAGAAAAAGAATTTCCTAAAGTGACTGAGGACCTCCATAGGTTTGCTGATGAATTTAACATAGTTATTCAAACTGATCCACCTGGTTTCTCAGATCTGTATCACTGAGCCCACATGCTTGTTGGTGACAGCCAAGCCAAACAGTGAAGGACATTTATCCATGGGAGCATGCTGAACAGGATTTAGAAAAACAAAACCCTAACTTTTGGTAAATGCTGAAAACACATGCGGAAAACTTCCACAGAGCAATTGTGGTATCGCCTGGTTGGCCTGTCGACTGGAACAAATTCAGGCGTGCGCACAAAGATTTGAGGAACTTGTTTATGGCTCTTATACTACAGATTTTTTTTTTTAAGATTTTATTTATTTATTTGACAGAGAGATCACAAGCAGGCAGAGAGGCTGGCAGAGAGAGAGGAGGAAGCAGGCTCCCTGCTGAGCAGAGAGCCTGACTCGGGGCTTGATCATGACCTGAGCCGAAGGCAGCAGCTTAACCCACTGAGCCACCCATGCACCCCACTACAGATTGTTTTCAAAAAAAATTCTGGGCTTCCTTCAGATGTTGAATCCACTTGGGTAGGCTTTAACTCCGTATTTGTTAATGGCCTGAACCAGGAAATTTCTCTTTTAAAGGACAAGGATGGGGGTGCCTGGGTGGCTTAGTGGGTTAAACATCTGCCTTTGGCTTGGATCATGATAATGGGGTCCTGGGATCAAGCCCTACATCAGGCTCCTTGCTCAACGGAGACTCTGCTTCTTCCTCTCCCTCCTCCTGCTTGTGCTCTCTCTCAAATAAATAAATTTATTGTTTTAAAATTTTATTTATTTACTTGACAGAGAGATCATAAGTAGGCAGAGCAGCTGGCAGAGAGGGGGAAGAAGGCTCCCTGCTGAGCAGAGAGCCCCGATGCAGGGCTCGATCCCAGGACCCTGAGACTATGACCTTAGCCAAAGGCAGGCTTCACCCACTGAGTCACCCAGACACCCCTAAAAATAAGTAAATTTTTTAAAAAACTTTAAAAAAAATAATAAAGGACAAGAATTAAATGGGAAACTGTGTCTGCTCCACACTGAGTTAATGCGGCAAACCAGCTCACCTGCATGCTAGGTCAGTCACCTAAAAGACAGACCACTAAAATTCTTAATTTTGCATTCTGACAAATAGAGGCTCCTAAGCAAAACCCAAAGTCTCTGCTGCTACTGCAAAGAGCCAGAACACTGGAAAAAAGATTGTTACCAACATAAGGCACCTTCCGCCCACCAGCCAGCCTTTTCCAACGACTTCCTAATTCCCAAAGATGGCGTTCCGAGAAACTATCAAGGATCTTCCCACTCCTCCCTTCTACTCAGCCTGGAGGAAAAAAAACTCTCCAGATTAGGAATGAATCTCTCTGTGTCCTTACTGACATCAGTGCTACACCGTCAGCGCTTAATCCCACTGCTATAAAGCAGGCCTTGGCTCAGAGTACTAAAATAGTTCAAATAGTGTGTGTGGTTCTCTAACGAACCTCAACAGATTCCAATTTCTGAACTATTCCCTTTTGTTTAGGTCCCTTTAGTTACCCACCCTTTTCCCCTTAGTTCCTTTCTCTCTCTCTCTTTTTTTTTTTTTTTAAGATTTTTTAACTTATTTATTTCACAGACAGAGATCACAAGTAGGCAAAGAGGTAGGCAGAGAGGGAGAGAGGAGGAAGCAGGCTCCCTGCTGAACTGAGACCGATGCGGGACTCGATTCCGTGGGACTCGATTCCACGACCCTGAGATCATGACCTGAGCTGAAGCCTCTGCCTGGGGGAGAGGCCCCCAGGGAGGGCCACCCAGGCACCCCCATTCCTCCCTATTTTTACTAGACAGAGATTTCTTAGAAAAATATCATGCTGGAATATCTTTTCCCCAAAAGGGTTTAAATAATTCCAGAAACTGACAGCAGTAATCAAACTAGCCAACTGGGTGAATTAAAGGACACATCGATACCTTGATCTGCTCTATCTCTGACACCACTGCACTTGAGTGGGGGACACTGATTGTGTATTCTTACTGGATAAGCTACCAACCTCATTAGGAGCAAAATCTTCAACTGATATTGGCAGAATCCACAGTGCATCTCCCCTAGATCACTCAAAATCCCTCCCCAGAACTAGTCAATACTCTATAAATAAAGAAGCCCTTCATAGTATCAAGCCCATAATAGAGGATTACAAGAGTCAGGGCCTCATCATCCCCTGCACTCATTCCTCTAATACCCCAGCTTTACCCATGAGAAAACCCAATGACTGAGGATGAAGTTTTGTCCAGGACTTCCAAGGAATAAATAACACTGTTATCCCTTGGTACCTCATTGTTCCTAAGCCCCATCTGCTATTGATAACCACTGCCACTGAAAGCAAATTTTTTTGCTGTCACTGATTGACACAGGACATGTTTTAGTATTCTGGTTAAGTATAGTCAACCTCTTTTTGCTTTCACCTGGGAAGAAATGCAATATACCTACACAGTGATGGCTCAAGGCTTCAGAGAGCCCTTTCTTTCTTACAAGGATATAAAGGCTTCTGCAGCCTCTACTTTGTTCAACGCATAGACTACTTCTCTGCTCCACTTTTCAAACCTCTACACAGGAAGACAGTCCTTGTTAAACTTTGGGCCTTAGGGTGCATGGGTGGCTTAGTTGGTCAAGCGTCTGACTCTTGATTTCAGCTCAGGTCCAGGTCATGATCCCAGGGGCCTGGTATTGAGCCCTGCATAGGGCTCCATGCTCAGTGGGGATCTGCTTTTCTCCCTCTCCCTCTGCCCCTCCCCTTGGCTCATGCTCTCTCTCTCTCAAATAAACAAATAACTCTTTAAAAATTAAATTATAAAAAAGAAAAAAGGACCTTAAAGCACATAAAGTCTTCATAGAAAATTGTAGTCTGCTCAAGCTCAGGTTTGATACTTAGGGCACCTGATCTCAGAACAATGGTTACACCTGGTCCTAGATAGATTTCATGGCATCCTGAACTTCCTCAAACCTAAAACTAAGCAATAATGATGAGCTTCTCTAGGACTACTGTCAAAACTGGATTCCGAACTTTTCTTATGGCTTAACTTCTATGTATGCGCTTTACTAAGAAACAACCAACACCCACACCTGGGTGGTTCAGTTGGTTAAGTCCGTGCCTTTGGCTCAGGTCAGGATCCCAGAATCCTGGGACTGAGCCTCACATCAGGCTCCTGGCTCAGTGGAGTGCCTGCTGCTTCTCTCTCTGCCTCTGCCTGCCACTCTGCCAGCTTGTGCTCTCTCTCTCTGTATCTGTTTCTGACAAATAAATAAAGTCTTTAAAAAAGAAAAAACAGGGCGCCTGGGTGGCTCAGTGGGTTGGGCCACTGCCTTTGGCCAGGGTCATGATCCCAGGGTCCTGGGATCGAGTCCCGCATCAGGCTCTCTATTCAGCGGGGAGCCTGCTTCCTCCTCTCTCTCTCTGCCTGCCTCTCTGCCTACTTGTGATCTCTCTCTGTCAAATAAATAAATTCCTAAAAAAAAAAAATTTTTTTTTTAAAGAAAAAACTCACCCTATTATTTAGAAAGATCAGGAGGACATAGCTCTTGGGACTTTAAAGAAAAGCCTAAAATAAAGTCCCCTGCCCTTTGCCATCCAAGGAGCTGATAGCAGCTCCTATTTACTTTTTGTGTGTGAGAGGGAAGGACATCCCTTGAAGTGCTCACCCCAAAACAGAGAGACCATCATCAATCCATAGGGCATTATAGCAAACGAGAGGATCATGGGGCTTGGGGACATCCCCCTTGCCTTAGAGCCATTCCTGCCACTGCCCTATTGGTAAAGGTGACTGAAGAAACTGCCAGAGGACATTCTTAACCATCCTTATGCCCCCTGCAGCAAAAGCCCTCCTGAATTCCATCACTCAATCCTTTGCTGCCAATCACCTCACCTCCTATGACATCTTCCACTAACTGCTCCTCCTATAACATTTTAAAAAATATTTTATTTATTTATTTGACAGAGCGAGCAAGAGAGCACAACAGGGAGAGCAGCAGAGGTACAGGGAGAAGCAGGCTCCCTGCTGAGCAAAGGAGCCCAACGCCGGGCTCAATACCAGGACTCCAGGATCATGATCTGAGCGGAAAGCATATGCTCAACCTTCTGAGCCACTCATGCACCCCTCCTATAACTTCTTGAAGCAATAACCTCCACCCTGCTCAGATTCTACCCACCACACCCCCCCAAGCCCGCCTCCACAGATGAGACCTCTCCTGACTGCTTCACGCTGACCAATCACCTCTTGCCTCCCCGTGACTATTTATAGAAAACTTCTCCAGCTGAAGATTTTTCATGGCTTACTGATAGGTCCTTTTTTAAGATTTTTTTTTTTTTTTTTTTTTTAAGTAATCCCTATAGCAACATGGGGCTCGAACTCACAACCCCGGGATCAAGAGCCATACACCACTGTCTGAGCCAGCCAGGCGCCCCCTGGTGGATGTTATTTAAAGGATGAAAATGCTAAATATTGCGCTGGGCATGCTACTGCAACTGTTTGATGTCCGTGAGGCAGCGTGTTTGCCTCTGGCTCCTTCACCCAATGGGCTGTGATACACCTTTACTCAGGCTTGTACCTCAGATGGAAGTAAAACCGCAGACATTCGTACAGATAACGGATACCCCTTTGAAGTAGCTCATAACCTGGGAATGGCATGGAAACAGTGAGGTTTCCTTACCTCTAATGGGAATGAAATTTAAAATGGCTTCTATACCCAAAATTGATTGATGCCCTAATTTTGCCAGCTGCTCCGGCTATTAAATGTCCTTGGCGTTCCAGACTCAACCCCCTGGAGGCCAGCGGAAACCACCTCACGGATTATTTCCAGCCAAAATTCTCTCTCAAGGAAACCAATAGTCAACCTCTGTCACGGTCCAGAGGGATGTTCTCTCAAATGACAATTTGAAAAAAATTGACAAAAGACACTGAACAATTGGCCCCAGAAAAGGAAAAATACTGGAAATCTAATAAATGTTGGTTCACTAAAAAAGAGAGAACTCTGGTTTGGACCCAATACTGTTCCAGCCATTCCAGAAAATTCTAAAATTCCCACTACTTACTACTGTATGTGCCTTAAACCAAAGTGATAGCATTCCTGAACAAATAATGGCAGAGGAATATTAATAAGGCTACAAAGTGCCTACCTCTTGTGTCCCACCTGTCCAAAGTCCAGTCCAAGGACCCATGCTCAGTCTGCACCCAGACCCTGTGAACTGCCCATGGCCCACTGGAGGTCTGGCCAATCGGTTTCATACAGCTCCTCCCATCTCATGGATGGGATATGTTTCAGTCATGGTTTGTATGTTTTCTCACTGGTCTAAGGCTTTCATCTGTAAATGGGCCACAGCTTCTTGTGTGGCTAAAATTCTGTTAAAAAAGACTATACGTACCTGGGGAATCCTTCCTGGACTTCCTTCAACGAACCCATTTTCCCGGTGAGGGGCTTCAGTAAATCTGTGATCTTCAGCCAGTTTTACAACACTTTCACCGTGCACGCCATCCTTAATCCTTCAGTTCAGCGCTAATGGCACATTAAGATTCAACTGGCAAAATTTGTAGAAATCCTAAATACTTTCTTTTTTTTTTTTTTTTTAAGATTTTATTTATTTATTTGTCAGAGAGAGAGAGAGAGCAAGAGTGAGCACAGGCAGAGTGGCAGGCAGAGTCAGAGGGAGAAGCAGGCTCCCTGCGGAGCAAGGAACCCGATGTGGGACTCGATCCCAGGACACTGGGATCATGACCTGAGCCGAAGGCAGCTGCTTAACCAACTGAGCCACCCAGGCGTCCCTCCTAAATACTTTCTGAGGCACCTAGGTTATGCATCTGCCTTCGCCTCAGGTCATGGTCACCGAGTCCCAATATCCCCCACCTCCAGCTCCCTGCTCAGTGGGGCGTCTACTTCTTCCTCTGCCCCTCCCCCCCAACTGGCCAAACCTCTTTCTCTTTCAAATAAATCTTTAAGAAGAAAGAAAGAGAGAAAGAGAAAAATAAAGGAAGGAAGGAAGAAAGAAATCCTCTAACGACTTTGACCACAAGCATTGCTGTTGGTCCTTCTGAATCTCAGATCCACCTTTTTCGGAACTCACCGAGTCTCATCCTTTGAGACAGTCATAGGACGCCCAATGCATTTGGTCCCTGCCTCCTTTGAGCCACAGCTGATAAAAGATATACTTCAATAGTGTAAAGGCCTAATTGCTTCTATTAAAAATAGCCATGCTGGGATGCCTGGCTGGCTCAGTCGGTAGAGCATGAAACTTTTTTTTTTTTTTAAAGTAGGCTTCACTCCCAGCATGGAGCCCAATGCAGGGCTTGAACTCACGCCCCTGAGATCAAGACCTGAGCAGAGATCAAGAGTCAGATGCTTAACCAACTGAGCCACCCAGGCGCCCCCTTGAGCATGCAACTTTTGATCTTAGGGTCGTGGAGCCTACTTTTAAAAAAAATGCTTTGGTAGAGCAGTCTTTTTACAGTGTGTGCTCAGAAGATGGAGATCTTAAAGCATCACATCTTGCAACCTGAAGATTTTATCTATTTAAAACACACACACACACACACACACACTTCCAAAAGACTCTCTTAAGCCTCACTGGAAAGGCCCCATCAGATACTGCTAACCAATCCCGTGTGACCAAATTCCAGGAACTAGACTCTGGGATTTGCATGACACATTTAAAGAAAGCACCAAATCCTGACTGGGCCTGCACACCATCTGGTGACCTTCAAGTATATGTCCCAGAATTGAAGACATCTGATGACAGGGCACCCGACCGGCTCAGTCAGTGGAGTGCGCAACTCTTAATCTTGGGGTTTTGGGTTTGAGCCCCACATTGGGTGTACAGATTACTTGAACCTGGGTGGCTCAGCCGTTAAGCGTCTGCCTTCGGCAGATCAGGTCATGATCCCAGGGTCCTGGGATCAAGTCCCACATCAGGCTACCTGCTCAGTGGGAAACCTGCTTCCTCCCTCCCCCACGCCCCCTGCTTGTGTTCCCTCTCTCTCTCTGTCTCTGTCAAACAAACAAATAAATATCTTTTTTAAAAAAAGGTATCTGGTAAGAGGATATCTGACAATAGTTTTCCCAAAACGCCCAGACCAGACCGATTATAAGGTTCAGGACTCAAAGAAGTCTGTCTTTTTCAACTGGACTATTAGCTGATCCTGGATTCATTTGGGGGTTGGGTTTTTTGTGGTTTTTTTTTTTTTTTGCCTTTTTTTTTTTTTTTTAATTTATTTATTTGACAGAGAGAGAGATCACAAGTAGGCAGAGAGGCAAGCAGAGAGAGAGGAGGAAGCAGGCTCTCTGCTGAGCAGAGAGCCTGATGCGGGGCTCGATCCCAGGACCCTTAGATCATGACCTGAGCCAAAGGCAGAGGCTTAACCCACTGAGCCACCCAGGCGCCCCTATTTTGGGGGTTTTAAAGATTTTATTTATTCATTTGTTGGAGCGCTTGGGTGTCTCAGTCGGTTAAGTGCCTTCTTTAGGCTCAGGTCATGATCCTGACATCCTGAGATCGAGTCCTGCACTGGGCTCCTTGCTCAGCAAGGAGTCTGCTTCTCCCTGCTGGTGTGCTGTCTCTCTCTGTCAAATAAATGAATAAACATGGTCTTCAAAAAAAAAAAAAAAGAGAGAGAGAAAGAGAGATGGGTTCTGGAGGGAGACAAACTGTAAGAGACTCTTAACCTCAATGAACAAACGGAGGGTTGCTGGAGTGGGGGGCTAGGGATAGGGTGGCTGGGTTATGCACATTGGGGAGGGTATGTGCTATGGTGAGTGTTACGAAATGTGTTAGCCTGATGATTCACAGACCTGTACCCCAGGGGCAAATAATACATGTTAATAAAGAAAAAATGATTTTATTTATTCATTTGAGAGAGCAATCATGAGGTCGGAGTGGGGGGCATTGAGGGGCAAAGGCAGAGGGAGAAGTAGTCTCCACACTGAGCATGGAGCCCGACATGGGGCTCCATCCCAAGACCTCAAGATCATGACCTAAGCCAAAGGCAGATGCTTAACTGACTGTGCAACCCAGGTACCTCCTGATTCGCGGTTCTTATCCAGATTCCTGATTTCTAAATTTACGTTACAGGCTGTATTACTGATCCCACCTTTGATTCCAGTTATTTTGAGCTAACAATGCTGTCAACATGTCTGTGAAGCGCTGATGTTCTGCAAAAGGTTCATCAGCTATTGCTGCCTGTTTACACCTGCACTGCGTCTTCTTAACTGCCCTCCCTGAACTCTCTAGGTGTGCTTCTGCAGTGCCCACTATTCTGCCTCCGTGGCTGCTTTAAACAGGGACTTCCTGAAGGCAAAGTCGACTCTGGGTTTGCCTGGAGTCAGAGGGAGAACTTCTGTCCTCTAAGTTAGGAAAAGTGTCAATGAATATTTTCAATTGGCTACTTTCAGACCCTGGGTCCTGGCTTAGAACCACTGTATGATGTGGAATTGTCATGTTATTTTCATTCTGTACTCACTGCCTTAATATTAAACCTTTGTAGAAACGATGGACCCAAGATGATGATCTTCAATGCTCACAATCTTAATAAATATGGACAATATATGGTTAAGTGCCTGACTTCTCCCTCCTACCCCTCCTTGTTGAACAAAGGTGATGGTAGGTTTCTTTTTTCTAATGATTTTATTCACTTGTGTGTGTGAGAGAGAGCACAAGCAGGCAGAGGGAGAAGCAGGCTCTCCACTGAACAAGGGGCCCGATGTGGGACTTGATCCCAGGATCCTGAGATCGTAACCTGAGGCCAAGTAAGAAGCTTAACTGACTGAGCCACCCAGTCACCCCTGTGACAGCAGGTTTCTAATCCGTTCAATTTCTCTCCAGCCTGGGACAGGACACCCAAGAAAGGCCCTTCTTGGCACCAGAGACAAAAGGCCAGGGAATTAAGAAAACATGACTCTTGATCAGTGAGTCTCTTACAAACTGTAAGAGACTCTTAACCTCAATGAACAAACGGAGGGTTGCTGGAGTGGGGGGCTAGGGATAGGGTGGCTGGGTTATGCACATTGGGGAGGGTATGTGCTTTCAGAGAAGTATCTGGATCAAAAGGAGGAAATGTGAAAATAAAGAAACTCCTCCCTAAAATAAACTCGGGAGGCCAGAATGGGGAGCCATACACTCAGTGTCCATTATAGGAAAGAATCATCAACCACCAAAGGAAGAAGATGTACACTGCATCTCCCACAAGAAATCGACTACCCCAGCAACTTACCCAATGAGAAACCACTGTTACCCTGAACCTGTGGGTTTCTCCAGTGGATTTTACTCAAAACAACTCCTCCCAACTTACTCCTACTTCCCCATAAAATAACATTTCTCTCCTTTGTTTATTGGGCTAGGTTTTTTAGGAGTTTTGGTTTTTTGTTTTTTTGGTTTTTTTTTTGCTTTGTTTTGTTTGTCCTGAATTGCAATTCCCTGCTATTCCCAAGTAGGTCCATTTTGGCTAGTAAAATCACTGACCATTTCTTTTTTTAAGACAATGGGACTTCTTTACTGTAACTTTTTTTTTTTAAGATTTTATTTATTTATTTGACAGACAGAGATCTGTCGAGTAGATCTGACAAGTAGGCAGAGAGAAAAAGGGGGAAGCAGGCTCCACGCTGAGCAGAGAGCCCGATGCAGGGCTCAATCCCAAGACCCCAAAACCATGACCTGAGCCGAAGGCAGAGGCTTAACCCACTGAAACACCCAGGCACCCCTCTATTCAATTTTTGCAGCCAAGCACCTAACCAATCTATGAACCAATTGATACAGATCTAGGGGTGCCTGGCTGGCTCAGTCGGTGGAACACATGACTCCTGATCTCAGGGTTGTAAGTTCGAGTCCCACTTTGGTTATAGAGATCGCATAAAAATAAAATCTTGGGGCACCGGGGTGGCTCATTTGATTAAGCATCTGCCTTTGGCTCAGGTCATGATCCCAGGCTCCTCGAATTGAGCCCTTCATCAGGCTCTCTGCCCAGTGGGGAGTCTTTATCTCCCTTCTGTCAAATATTTTTAAAAAATCAGATCAAATCAACTCTTAAAAAGAGCACCAGAGTGGCACAGGAGTCCAATTCTTGGTTTCAGCGCTGGTCATGAGATTAAGCCCTGTGTCGGTCTCCCTGCTCAGTGCACAGTGTGTTTAAGACTTTCTCTACCTCTAGCCCCTAAAATAAATATATAAATATTTTCAAAAGTAATAAATAGAAAGAAAATCTTAATAAAATTTTGATACAGATCTGGAAGTCTGGGACTATATGTTCCCAGAACTATTTCAAATTCATCTGTATGGATTTTTTTCTTTTTGTAAGTCTAACCTTCTATTCTTCCAACACTCTGAATACAAGGGAATCTGTATGCTCTTGGTATGGGATTTTTAATTACTATTTTTAATTACAGTAAAGAATGCATAATATAAAATCAACGACAGATGTTAAGTATACAGTTCTGGCTCATGAAGCCTATTCACAATATTGTGCAACCATTACCACCGTCCAGAACACTTTTCGTCTTTTTTTTTTTTTAATTTTATTCATTTATTTGACAGACAGAGATCACAAATAGGCAGAGAGTCAGGTGGAGAGGGAGACAGAGAGGGGAGAGGGAAGCTCCCATCTGAGCAGGGAGCCCAATGCAGGGCTCGATCCCAGGACCCTGGGATCATGACCTGATCGGAAAGCAGAGGCTTAACCCACTGTGCCACCCAGGCTCCCCAACACTTTTCTTCTTATAAAGGTGAAACCTGGGGCACCTGGGTGGACTCAGTCGTTAAGCGTCTGCCTGACTGATATAATCACTTTCACTTGAGCCCTGTTTATACTTGTGAGCTATTTCAACAGACCGAATATCCACCAATTGTGAGCTGGTTACATATCTACCTGAACTGAAATGGAAAGATTTCCATGTCGTATTTTTAAAGATTTTATTTATTTATTTGACACAAAGAGAGATCACAAGCAGGCAGAGAGACAGATGCGGGGCTCAATCCCAGGACCCTGAGATCCTGACCTGAGTTGAAGACAGAGGCTTAACCCACTGAGCCACCCAGGCGCCCCTCCATGTCGTATTTTTAAATGAAGCAAGCATCTCACACAACCGTAAAGGATGCTATCCATGACTGCAAAAAAGAAAAACAAATCCGGGGCACTTGGGTGGCTCAGTATGTTGGGTGTCTGCCTTCCACTCAGGTCATGATCCCAGGGTCCTGGGATCGAGCCCTGCATCGGGCTCCCTGCCCAGTAGGGACCTTGCATCTCCCACTCTGCCTGTCTCTCTGCCTAATTGTGATCTCTCTGTCAAATAAATAGATAAAATCTTTAAAAGAAAAGCCCTGTATGTATATAAATGTATTTGGTATATATGCAAAAATGTGTAAGTACATAAAATAAAGATATTTACCAAACCAGCAATAAATGTGGTTACCCTGGAGATGGGGCGTGGGTCTGAAGAGTGGGTGGTAAAAATACACTTAAATGTATATTCCTTACATTTCTGTATCATTTGAAGCTTTGACAACTATAATACATTCCATACGACATAAATGAAATGATTTTTAAAACCATCAAGGCCGGGGCACCAAGGTGGCCCAGTGGGTTAAGCCTCTGCTTTCTGCTCAGGTCATGATCCCAGGGTCCTGGGATCGAGTCCTGCATCGGGCTCTCTGCTCAGCGGGGAGCCTGCTTCCCCCCCCCCTCTCTGCCTGCTGCTCTGCCTGCTTGTGATCTCTCTCGTCAAATAAATAAATAAAGTCTTAATAAATAAATAAATAAAACCATCAAGGCCTTTTTTTAAAGTAAACTCTACACCCAACATGGGTCACGAACTCAGGACCCCAAGATCAAGGGTCTCATGTTCTACCGACGAAGCCAGCAGGGGACCCCCTCTACAACCTTCTTGAAACCCAGCCCACTTTTGACCGCTTGCATCCCTTATTTGGCTTTGTTTCTGCTTTCCAAGCTATAGAAGTCCCTCTCTCCTTCCTCTTTCCTTGCCTTTGGTCCTTTGACAAACATTTTTTGAGTATGCATTATGTACTAAACAATGCACCAGATGCCAAGGTGAGCCAAAGAGCCAAGGTCTCCCAGGGAGCTTGTAGGCTGTTCAAGAAACCAGACATCAGGGGCACCTGGGTGGCTCAGTGGGTTAAGCCGCTGCCTTCGGCTCAGGTCATGATCTCAGGGTCCTGGGATCGAGTCCCGCATCGGGCTCTCTGCTCAGCAGGGAGCCTGCTTCCTCCTCTCTCTCTCTCTCTGCCTGCCTCTCCGATTACTTGTGATTTCTCTCTGTCAAATAAATAAATAAAATCTTAAAAAAAAAAGAAACCAGACATCAGGCAGAGACAAATAAACCAAGCAACTGCCAAAGAATAATAGAGTTAGAAGGGAAAACAGGGCACTCTGTTTGGCTATCAAAGAGCATTAACTGGGGCACCTGGGTGGCTCACTGGGTTAAAGCCTCAGCCTTCGGCTCAGGTCATGATCACAGGGTTCTGGGATCGAGTCCCACATCGGGCTCTCTGCTCTCTCCTACATCGGGAGCCTACTTCCCCCTCTCTCTCTGCCTGCCTCTCTGCCTACTTGTGATCTCTGTCTGTCAAATAAATAAATAAAATATTTGAGGAAAAAAAAAAGTGCATTAACTGAATGATTTTGAGTAAGAGGTTCAAAAAAGGTATCTATGAAGTAGGGATCTGAGCTGGATGCTAGCCAGGCAGAAGGTGGACAGTGGGACAATGGGAAGTCTTCTAGCAGAGGAGAAACACTGGCTGACTATTGCTGAGGTAAGCAAGAGGACTGACCAGAAGACCGTGACCCTGGCCAGTTCTGGGTGAGGGTGCCCATTTTGTAAGATAAAACTGAAGAGACAGGACCAGGTTGTATGTGTTTAGGCAAAGAATTTGGGCTTTATTTTAAGGGCAATGGAAAATGATTATCGAGTTATAACCAGGGAAGGGAGAAGATCTAATTTACATTTTTTAAAAAAGACTTTATCTATTTATTTGACAGAGAGAGGAGACACAGCCAGAGAGGGAACACAAGCAGAGGAAGTGAGAGAGGTAGAAGTCAGACTCCCCACTCAGCAGGGAGCCCGATGTGGGACTCGATCCCAGAACCCTGGAATCATGACCAGAGCAAAAGAAAGATACTTAACAACTGAGCCACCCCGGAGTCCCTAACTTACAATTTTTTTTTTTTTAAAAGATTTATTTATTTGTGAGAGAGAGAGAGTGAGAGCGAGCACAGGCAGACAGAGTGGAAAGCAGAGTCAGAGGGAGAAGCAGGCTCCCTGCGGAGCAAGGAGCCCGATATGGGACTCGATCCCAGGACGCCGGGATCATGACCTGAGCCTAAGGCAGCTGCTTAACCAACTGAGCCACCCAGGCGTCCCCCTAACTTACAATTTTTTTAAACCCTCTCTTAAATCTACCCTACAGAGGGGGTGCCTGGGTGGCTCAGTGGGTTAAGCCACTGTGAAAGAATGAAACCGGGCCATTATTTTATGCTACACAAAAACTAACTCAAAATAGATTAAAGCTTTGAATGTTAAGACTTGAAGCCATAAAACTCCTAGAAGAAAACATAAGGAGTAGGGGCGCCTGGGTGGCTCAGTGGGTTAAGCCGCTGCCTTCGGCTCAGGTCATGATCTCAGGGTCCTGGGATCGAGTCCCGCATCGGGCTCTCTGCTCAGCAGGGAGCCTGCTTCCTCCTCTCTCTGTCTGCCTGCCTCTCTACCTACTTGTAATCTCTCTCTGTCAAATAAATAAATAAAATCTTTAAAAAAAAAAAAAACATAAGGAGTAAAGTCTTTGACATCAGTCTTGGCAATGATTTTTTTTTGGGAGTTGTTGACAAAAGCAAAGGCAATAAAAGCAAAAAGAAGTGGGGCTACATCAAAGTACAAAGCTTCCATAGAGCAAAGAAAAACATCAACAAAATAGAAAGGCAACCTATGGAGTGGGAGAAAGTATCTGCAAATCATGTATCCGGTAAGGGGTTAATCTCCAAAATGTATAAGAGCTCACATAACTCAATGGAAAAAAAAAAAATCTGGATAGAGGGGGCGCCTGGGTGGCTCAGTCATTAAGCATCTGCTTTGGCTCAGGTCATGATCCCAGCACCCTGGGATCGAGCCCCGCATCAGGCTCCCTGCTCCGAAGGAACCCTGCTTCTCCCTCTTCCCTGTTTGTATTCCCTCTCTTGCTGTGTCTCTCTATCTATGTCAAATAAATAAATAAAATCTTTTTTAAAAAGATGTAGAGAGGGGCATCTGGGTGTCTCAGTCAGTTAAGCATTCGACTCTTGGATCTCAGCTCAAGTCTTGATCTCAGGGTCATGAGTTCAATCCCTGAGCTGGGCCACGCTGAGCATGGAAACTACTTAATTAAAAAAAGAAAAAAAGGGGGCACCTGGGTGGCTCAGTCAGTTAAGCATCTGCCTTTGGCTCACTCAGGTCATGATCCCAGGGTCCTGGGATTGAGCCCTGCATCGGGCTCCCTGCTTAGCAGGAAGCCTGCTTCTCCCTCTCCATCTGCTGCTCTTTATTCTGATTTTCTATACTGGGTAAGTATTATTTGGTATTTTTTTTTAACTTGAAGGTAAAAATACCTTTATAAATAAAATAAGTGAATCAAACCTGTGAGATACTTTAATATGTCAATACATGATTAAGTTTTAAAAACAGTTGGTTTGGGGGCGCCTGGGTGGCTCAGTGGTTAAGTGTCTGCCTTCGGCTCAGGTCATGATCCCAGAGTCCTGGGATTGAGCCTCGCTGAGCAGGGAGCCTGCTTCCTCCTCTCTCTCTCTCTCTCTGCCTGCCTCTCTGCCTCCTTGTGATCTCTGGCTGCCAAATAAATAAATAAAATCTTAAAAAAAAAACAAAAGAAAGAAAGAAAATTGAAAATAGAACTACCATGGTTGCCTGGTGACTGACTCAGTTGAGCATCCGACTCTTGGTGTCAGCTCTATTCCTGATCTTGGGGTCATGGGATTAAGCCCCATGTCCACTTGGGATTCTCTCCCCCCACCTTGCCCCATCCCCCTGCACTCTTTCAAATAAATGTTAAAATCTGTAAGAAAAAATACAACTACTAGGGACAAAAAAGAATAACTGCCCAAGTTCTTGGTGACTAAAGATTTAAATTTTCAAAATTTGTCATTAAGCATTTGCCTTCAGCTAAGGTCATGATCTCAAGGTTCTGGGATCAACCCCTTCCTTGGGCTCCCTGCTCAGAGCGACTCTGCTTCCCTTCTCCCTCTGCCTGCTGCTGCCCACGCTATCCTCTCTCTCTCTCTCTCTGTCGAAGAAATAAACAAAATCTTTATTTATTTATTTTTAAGATTTTATTTATTTATTTGTAAGAAAGAGGGAGAGCGAGAAAGCGAGCGCAGGCAGGCAGAGGCAGCAGCAGGCTCCCTGCTGAGCAAGGACCCCCCCCCCCCACCATGTGGGACTCGATCCCAGGACACTGGGATCATGACCTGAGCCAAAGGCAGCGGCTTCACCAACTGGGCCACCCAGGCGTCCCAAATTGCACGCGGATGGCAAGAAATAAACAAAATCTTTAAAAAAAAAAAAAAGATTTCTGGAGTCAGTACCAATTCCAAAGTCTCAACAGCGGGTGTCATAAAACCTGCTCAACTGAGTCTAACGTGGATATGCGAGCAAAGCATGTACAATACTCAAAAAACAAAGGTGTCTGGGTGGCTTAGGTCATGGTCTCAGGTTCCTGGGATCAAGCCCTGGGTTGGGCTCCCCTCTCAGTGGGAAATTGGCTTCTCCTCTTTCTCTGCCCCTCCCCCAGCTCACGCATGCTCTCTTGCCCCCTCGCGCGCGAGCGCGCTTGCTCTGTCTCTCTCTCTCTCTCAAATAAATGACTGAAATCTTTAAGAAAGAGATAATACTCAAAACACTCCAAAATTACAATAGAATAATAAGTATTGGACAAGAATAGTCTTCCCCTAAAAAAAAAAAAAAAAAAAAGAATAGTCTTCCCCTGATGAAAGGAAGTGAGGAGAGCACAGAAATGGACCCACACAGTTAAGAGTTTGGTAAGTGACAGCCTGACATGAGCAATCAATGGGGACAGGACAGGTTATCCAGCACAGGGTGCTGGGTCAATTGGTAATTCATAAAGAAATAAAGAAAAATTGCCCAAGTTCTTGGGGACTAAAGATTTAAATATTCAAAATTTGTTAAGCAGAAAATTTTGGAGGCTATCTTTAGGAGTTCAGAAAAAAGAGAAGATTTTTTTTTTTTATTCAAAAAGTACGAACTACAGGGGCGCCTGAGTGGCTCAGTGGGTTCAAGCCTCTGCCCTCAGCTCAGGTCATGGTCTCAGGGTCCTGGGATCCAGCCCTGCATCAGCAGGGAGCCTGCTTCCCCGCCCCTACCACCTGCCTCTCTGCCAACTTACGATCTGTCAAATAAATAAATAAAAATCTAAAAAAATAAAATAAAACTACATGTTTAAAAAAAAAAAACATGTGGAATACACATCAATTCTAATATGGGGCTGGTGAGGGGTCAATTATTTTAGCTACTTAGGAGAGCAATTTGTTCTGATGAAGTTGACTATGCTCACACTCCCTGAAACAGCATCTCTCTCCCAGGTACATACCCAGAATCGACCACAGGTTTTTCTTTCTCTTCCTTTCTTTTTTTTTCTTAGGTAAGCTGTACTCCCAACGTGGGACCTGAACCCCAACCCCGAGATCAAGAGTTACATGCTCTAGTGACTGCACCAGCCAGGCTCCCCTAGACTAGGGGATTTTCCACACTGTGGATTGGTTGGTCATTAAATCATTTTGCGGATCAACAGCTTTTTAAATTTAAAAAAAAATTCTTTTTAGGCATTCAGAAGGAAATGCTCTCCATCCTCCTGCTTGCTTGCTTGCTTGATTTCAAGTAAGCTCTAGGCCCAACATGGGGCTCAAACTCATGACCCAACTCACAACCCAGAGATCAAGAGTCACGTGCTCTGGGGATGTGTCAGCCAGACGCCCCAGATCATCTTCTTTTCTATTTATTTTTTTAAGATTTTATTTATTTAGGGGCACCTGGGTAGCTCAGTGGGTTAAAACCTCTGCCTTCAGCTCAGGTCATGATCCCAGGATTCTGGGATCGAGCCCCACAGCCCCACCTCGGGCTCTCTGCTCAGCAGGGAGTCGGCTTCCTCCTCTCTCTCTCTGCCTGCCCCTGTGCCTACTTGTGACCTGTGTCTGTCAAAAAAATAAATAAGATCTTTTTTGTTTTTAAGATTGTATTTATTTATTTGACAGACAGAGATCACAAGTAGGCAGAGAGGCAGGCAGAGAGAGGAAGGGAAGCAGGCTCCCTGCTGAGCAGAGAACCCGATGCGGGGCTAGATCCCAGGACTCTGGGATCATGACCTGAGCCAAAGGCAGAGGCTTTAACCCACTGAGCCGCCCAGGCGCCCCCCTTAACTTCTGTTTTAAAAAATGAAGTAGAATGGAGGTGCCTGGGTGGCTCAGTCGGTTAATCGTCTGCCTCTAACTCAGGGTCCTGGGATCGAGTCCTGCATTGGGCTCCCTGCTCAGCAGGAAGTCTGCTTCTCCCTCTCCCTCTGTCTCTCCCCCTGCTCATGCTCTCTCTCACTCTTGCTCTTAAATAAACAAATAAAATCTTTTTTAAAAAAAAGAAATAGGGGGCACCTAGGTGGCTCAGTGGGTTAAAGCCTCTGCCTTCGGCTCAGGTCATGATCCCAGGGTCCTGGGATCAAGCCCCGCATTGGGCTCTCTGCTTGGCAGGGAGCTTGCTTCCCTCCCTCTCTCTGCCTGCCTCTCTGCCTACTTGTGATCTCTCTTTGTGTGTCAAATCAAATAAATAAATAATGTCTTTTTAAAAAAATTAAAAAAAATTTTTTAAATGAAACAGAGTAATATAGAAAATGCCAAGTTGCACCACTAAAAGCAGGATAAATGTATGTGTCTAGTGTACTGGTCCTGACAAAGCACAGAGACGAATGGGGATGGGGGGGATGAAGGCCAGTACTTAGAAGAAACCCCTATGGGAGTACACCAGGAGACATGAACAAGCATAGTTCGTAACAGAAAAGCAAAGTAGCAATCAAATGCCTATTAGCAGCAAATAATGGATCCTACGGTGGATTACTAAGTAGCAACAGAAACATGACTGTCCAGGGTCACCTGGGTGGCTCTGCTGGTTGAGCGGCTGCCTTCAGCTCAGGTCATGATCCCAGCGTCCTGGGATTGAGTCTCACATTGGGCTCCTAGCTCCTCGGGGAACCTGCTTCTCCCTCTGCCTCTGCCTGCCTGTACTGTCTCTCTGACAAACAAATAAATAAAATCTTAAAAAAAAAAAAAGAAAAGACAAGACTGTCCAATAGCTACATCCACCAACACAAAAGGATCTTAGAATCAGTACTGGTAAACAAGTCAACCAATTCTCAGAGGAGTATTCACAATATGACACTATTTTTGTAAAATTTACAAGCAAAAACAGATAATAAATTGCTTAGGAATATATATACATGTAGTAAAACTATAGAAGAAAGCATGGGTGGGGAGCCTGGCTGGGTCAGTCAGAAGAGCATTCAACTCTTGATCTCGGGGTTATGAGTTCAAGCCCAACACTGGGTGTAGAGATTACTTGATAAATGATGATAGATAGATAAAAGAAAGCAAAGGAATAGTTTTAAAAGAACAATTTTTTTTGTTTTTTTTTTTAAAGAACAAGTTCCCAGTAGTGTTGAGGTCATTCAGGACATCAAAGAATTTACTACTGTTCCATTTCCTAGGTAGGAAGGTGGGCTCACAGACGGTTCTGTGGTCCTGCTTCTTAACCTCCACAGGCGTCCTTCTTTATTTTTGTACATATCAAACATTATGCCATTTTAAAAAAAGAAAGTGGTCTCTTGGATTGCACTATGTGGGAAAGAAAGGCAGAAGAAAAATTATTAAATTCCCTTACTGCCCATTGACAAGTCCTTGAAGCAGGCAGTGTGACTTTCCTCTAGAGACTCAACTGCCTGATACTGGTACTTTTCTAAAGGCCCTACTCCCAGGACCCTGTAAGTTTACCTGAACATTGAAAAACTTCCTTTGGAATCTTCCTTCATCTCTACCCTCCCCTAAGATATATCTTGGCAATCACTCCCCTTAAGTATATGACCCACCCATATGCACAAGAAGGGTCTCATGACTAAGATTTTCTTAGAAGATAACAAAATGACCCTTTCCCAACATAACTGGCCCCCCTCAAGGTCCTGGAAACCTCGCTTCCAAAATTCCTTGGAGCCTTAAACTATCCCTAACCCCCTCCTAACTAGTAAGGATACAATGGGCCACTCCTCCTGACCTCGGTATAGCTCTTCCTGCCCACAGGTCCTGTCCCTGTGCTTTAACAAAACCGCCTTTTCGCACCAAAAATGTCTCAAGAATTTTCTTTCCTGGCCGTCGGCTTCAAACCCCAACATCTTTCCTACATCACTAAGGAGAATGGCTAGAGGCAGGGGAGTTCCACAGGGAAAGGTGCAGGTAGGCAGTAGATCGGAGCCATTGCGATTGTCTCTGAGAAATGATGGCGGGGTGGCAATGCACGGAGAAACAGATTTGAAAGGTGTTTTGAAGGTAGCACGGACTTGCTGATGCAGTGCCCATAAGGAATGAGGAGGAAGGAAAATCGTTAACCACTGGCCAATGGAACAGACTCCAAAACAGGTCCCTGCACACAGAGAAACTTTTACAGCACAGCACTCTCCAGGAAGACCAACAGGGAAGAGGTTGACCAGGAGTAAATAGCGCTGAACAACTGGTAGACCACATGGAAACGAAGATGCATTGGATATGTCTCTGAACAGGGTAAAGACGAGTAGGAAAGGCAAAACTTGAGAATATTTAGAAGAAAAAGTGAATGGCTCCAAGATCCATTCTGAACACTGGAAATGGGGGAAAGAATATGAACAACTCCTAGATTTTTGGCTTAAGTATCTGGATGGATAATAAAAATATTAACAGCAAACATTTCCGTAACACTAACGATGACCAAGGTGGGGACTTCTCTAAGCATTTTGCATGCTTTATCGTGCTCAGCCCTCACACCAATCCTGGAAGGGAGCTTTTCTTATTGTTGTTAACATTTAAAAGGGAAAAACAGCAGCAGAGGAAGTCAGGTAACTTACCTGAGATCCCGCAGCCGGTAAGTGGCACGTTCGGCTGCAAAAACTCTGTCCATGGAAGAGTGACGACCCGTGCGTAGCGGGCTGAGGGGTTCCTGAAGCACGAGGAGGAAGAAGAAAGCCCAGTTCTTCTAGGAGAATTCAACCTTGGAGGCAGGACTTCTGGGATTTCCTGTCCCCACCTCCCGCTCACCTCCCCAGGAGGGCACGTACGCTGCGGAACAGAAAGAAAAGGAGGAGTGTTATGTTAATTAAAAAAAAAAAGTCCCTGAAACCTGCAGTCCCAACCTGGCCCCTCTCTGAGGGGCTAACCATTCCTGGGATGCTCAGACTGTCATTCCATTTTCTTTTTTTTGTAACCATCAAAGCTATCAAGTATGTATTACGTGGCATTAGTGTACGTTTTCTTTTTTTTTTTTTTTTTTAAGATTTTTACTTATTTGAACAGAGAAACACAGCGAGAGAGGGAGCACAAGTAGGGGCAGAGGGAGAGGGAGAAGCAGACTTCCCCCTGAGCAAGAAGCCCAATGCGGGGTTCGAGCGCAGGACCCTGGGATTATGACCCAAGCCAAAACCAGACGCTTATCGACTGAGCCACCCAAGCACCCAACTATACATTTCCTTATTTGGTAAAATACACCATTTTAGCCATTTTTAAGTGTACAACTGGGTAGCATTAGGTACACTCCCATTGTGAGCAAACATCAAGCTTCATTCACATTTAACACATCTTGAGCTTTTGATATGTGCCAGGCAACCATTCTAGGCACTGAAGGAGATAAACCTGATCTTCACCGGGATGCAGCTCAACATTCTAGTTAAAGACAGACAATAAACATGAAATTAGTAAGTATATAAATGTGATTGGATCAAATATTAACAGGAGCTAGGAAGAAAACAGGACAGGGCGATAATTACCGTTGCTATGAAGAATTTTCTTTGTTTCAGCAGCGATTTGAGGCCTGAGCAAGGGGTATCTTACTATATCCGCCACTCCAGCCCTTTGGGGATAAAGCCCATCTCTATTTTGTGGGAAGTGAAGCACAGAGAGCCTCAAATTCCACAATGAATAAGTAGGAAGGTGTGGGGGCCTGACAATCATGGTAAAAGCTGGAGTGATCCAAGGACTCCTGAGGGAGGGAACATTGAGCCAAACCCAATATGCAAGAGCAAGCCAAGGCCAAAAGAGCTCCACGGCGACGCAAGTGCAAAGGTCCTGAGACACCAGGGCCTCTCATGGAACGACAAAGCGCCCACGTGATTGGAGTCAAATAAACCAAAGAGGGAAGTTTAGGTAATGGGGGAGGAGACGAGGTGGCAGAAAGTCTTCTAAGAAGCAGTGACAGAGGCTGTCAGAGACAGAACCCACCAAGCCAAGCCGTGTGAATGATCAATTATCCGGTTCGGCCCAAGACAAACTGGTCACCCTAGTAAGTAATATTATTCAAACTTTATGCTAAGTGCAAAGGAAAGCAATGGAAAATTTTACGTAGGGGAGGGACAGGACCCCTGGCTACATCTGGAGGAGGGGAGGCAGCAGAAAGGGAAACAGTTGAGGGGATCTTGCAATCTTCCAGGCAAGGGTGATGGTGGCCAGGACTTGGGCAGTAGAGGTCGAGGTGAGAAGTGAGAAAATTTGGGATTCAGTTTGGAAAAAAAGTGGTGGGACATGATGGATGGGCTTTAAGGAGTGTTGGGGGAGGGGAAAAGAGAAATAACCAAAGCTGACCCACAGGTTCTTGGTTGAACACCTGGCGGATGCTGGGCCGTTTACTAAAACAGTGAAGATGGATAAACAGCAGGTTTGGGGGAAAATCCAAGTGAGTTCCCGTCCTCTAAGCAGTCCCCCAGCGCCCAGACTGAGACAGCGAGGGAGGGGAGGCTCCAAAGAACCTGAATGCCGGTTCCCTCGCCCTGGGAGTGCAGTCTCCTCTCCGGCGATTCCCCGCCCCCACACTGAAGCTCACTTTACAGAAGAAAGGCCCATCTCCAGCCACTCAGAATTACAATGGAGCGGGCGGGGTATGGAAAAGACAGGGTGTGGGGAGGAGGGGGAGCAATCAGGCCACCTTTTTTTTTTTTTTTTTTAATTAAAGACTTTTCGTTTCCATTTTATTTTTAAGTAATCGCTACCCTGAGATCAAAAGTCCTATACACCACGAACTGAGACAGCCAGGTGCCACCAGGGCCCCTTGTTTGAAAATGAGGCATCTCGGAAGTCTCTTAAAACAAGGAATGTTGGGGCGCCTGGGTGGTTCAGTGGGTTAAAGCCTCTGCCTTTGGCACAGGTCATGGTCCCCGGGTCCTGCAACCGAGCCCTGCATCGGGCTCTCTGCTTGGCGGGGAGCCTGCTTCCTCCTCTCTCTCTGCCTGCCTCTCTGCCAACTTGTGATCTGTCTGTCAAATAAATAAAAATATTTAAAACAAGGAACGTTAGGATGCCTGGCTCAGTGGGTTAAAGCTCCTGCTGCCTTCGACCCAGGTCATGATCTCAGGGTCTTGGGATGGAGTTTTGCATTGGGCTCTGCTCAGCAGGAAGCCTGCTTCCTCCCCTCCCCCTCTGCCTGCCTCTCTGCCTACTTGTGATCTTTCTCTCTCTCTCTCTCTGTCAAATAAATAAATAAATAATCCTTTTAAAAAAACATATTTAAGGCGTGTGGTTTTTGTTTTTGCTTTTGTTTTTAAGGTTTCACTTATTGGAGCACTTGGGTGGCTCAGTGGGTTAAAACCTCTGCCTTTGGCTCAGGTCATGATCCCAGGATCCTGGGATCAAGCCCCACATCAGGCTCTCTGCTCAGCAGGGAGCCTGTTTCCCACCCCCCTCTTTCTCTTTGCCTGCCTCTCTGCCTACTTGTGATCTCTGTCTTTCAAATAAATAAATAAAATCTTTAGGGGCGCCTGGGTGGCTCAGTGGGTTAAGCCTCTGCCTTCAGCTCAGGTCATGATCTCATGATCCAGGGTCCTGGAATTGAGCCCCGCATTGGGCTCTCTGCTCAGTAGGGAGCCTGCTTCCTCCTCTCTCTGCCGCCTGCCTCTCTGCCTACTTATGATCTCTGTCTCTCTGTCAAATAAATAAATAAAATCTTTTTTTTTAATCTTAAAAAAAAAAAAAAGGATTTCACTTATTTGAGAGAGATTGCAGAAGCAGGGGGAGGGACAGAAGGAGCTGGAGAAGCCAACCTCCCGCTGAGCAGGGAGCCAGATCCCAGGCTTGGTCCTGGGACTCCAGTACCATGACCTGAGCCCATGGCAGACATTTTTTTTTTTTTTTTAAGATTTTATTTATTAATTTGACAGAGAGAAATCACAAGTAGACGGAGAGGCAGCCAGAGAGAGAGGGAAGCAGGCTCTCCGCTGAGCAGAGAGCCCGATGCGGGACTCGATCCCAGGACCCTGAGATCATGACCCGAGCCGAAGGCAGCGGCTTAACCCACTGAGCCACCCAGGCGCCCCCATGGCAGACATTTAACAGACTAAGCCACCCAGGTGCCCCTAAGTTGTGTTATAAAAGCCTTTTTATTTACAAAAACTATTAGCAAAAAAAATTAGCAAAGATGTATTTAAATTTACTAAAATTAGAGTGTTTCTGTCGCGAGCAAAACCCCTGCGTCCCGCCAGGAGGTCGCAGCGTGTAAAGAGGAGATAGAGAGATGGATTATGATGTAACTCACTTGATCTTTATTGGGACGAGGTCCGCACCACAATCGTGGCCCGGTCACGGTCCGTTGACGTTGTCACGGAAAAGGAGACGTCGCCTCACAATCTAGACAGAGAGGTCACTGCAGAAGTTGAGACTGAGAACCAGCGAGTGGTCGGCAACGAAACTGTCGGGGCGTCGGTAGCACCAGCGATGATGTCCTCCCGACAGGGAACTCTCTTCACCTCAGTCCAACCTGATGCCTCTTTATATACTGTGCTAAGTCTCCTTCATAAACATATTACATCACTTATGCTTACACACCAACAACATACACACGTCGTAAACATGTTTTGGTTTACGATATTTCGCACAAGTTATAATATTTATAACTTGTTACTCCGCGCTAATCTTATCACTACACGCATATGGTCTAGGCTTATTTGCTATGTGGTTAGTTTGTATTTTGTTCCTTTTGCCTGTTTTTCATTTAGTAGGGGTTTGCACGTACTACATATTATTTATTTATTTATTACACTTTATTTATTAAAGGTTCATACTCACTACAGTTTCCCAGCTGTTTTTTGAGTGTGTTGGGTTAAACAGGTTGTCTCTAAGTAAAAGAGGACCACACAAAATTAGCTCTCATTTGATAACTTTTTTTTTTAAGATTTTATTTATTTATTTGACAGAGATCACAAGTAGGCAGAAAGGCAGGCAGAGAGAGTGTGAGGGGGAAGCGGGCTCCCCACTGAGCAGAGAGCCCGATGTAGGGCTCCATCCCAGGGTCCTGGAATCATGACCTGAGCCCAAGGCAGAGGCTTTAACCCACTGAGCCACCCAGGCGCCCCTTGTTTGATAACTCTTGCTAAAACATTTCTGATACTTTCCAGAAACTCCAGAGATGGGCGGGTCTGAGGACAGAGTAGGACATCCTTTTGCAGAATAGGAAGCTGCTACAGTCCTAAGAAGGACCTAATCTAGTGAGAGAGTACTAAAATATTTTTCGATGATAGATTATTGATGTAGGAAACATTAGGGTTCGAAGCCCGTGGCCAAGAAAGAATTCTTGAGACATCTTTGGTGCAAAACGTTGGTTTTATTGAAGCACAGGGACAGGACCCCTGGGCAGAAAGAGCTACACTTGGGGTCATTAAGGAGTGACCCATTATATCCTTCCAGGTTGGGAGGGGGTTAGGGATAGTGTAAGTCTCGAAGGAATTCTGGAAGCAAGGTTTCCAGGACCCTGAGGGGCTAGCTATTACTGGGAAAGGGTCATTTTGTCATCGTCTAAGAAAACCTCAGTCATGAGACCCCAGATAATTACCATCTCATGTCTTGGTGGGTTAAAAATCTTAAAAAAAAAAAACAAAAAAAACGGTCCTTTGATAGTGGACAAAAATCCTCTTCCAGTCCAGGAGTTGAACCAATCATTAAAGGAAAGAGATGGATCATTCAAAGTACCCACTTTTTAAAAGATATTATTTATTTATTTGACAGAAAGAGAGACAGCAAGAGAGCAAACACAAGCAGGGGGAGTGGGAGAGGGAGAAGCAGGCTTTCGGCTGAGCAGGGAGCCAGATGTGGGTCTCTATCTCAGTACGCGGGGATCCTAGCCTGAGCCAACAATGACCAAGCCGCCCAGGGACCCTTAAAGCAACAACTTGAGTATTCATGTCAGAGTCCCAGAAATACTTTGTGTTAATCTGGAACATACACATCGCATTCAGTATTTATGATAGCAGCACACGTTTCAGCTTGTGTAGCAGTTAAAATATCTAATGTTCTATTTTGTAAAACCGCTTTACACATTTGTGTCAGTTCAGTATTTAGTAGATAAATGCTATTTTGAGCGTCACTGAGGGCTTTGTGTACTTACTAAGAGTTTCTATGTGCCGGACAACATTCCCCAGTCCCAAAGAGGGAACTAAAATGGATGTCAGTTGGTTATACCAATGAGACATAGAACTTGTCCAACATTATTTTAACTTTGGATGGTTAACCAGGTTGATAATGGTCTTAATAATGCATCCGTGCCTCTAAGCAAAACCTAGGGTACAGGGGCCTGTGCAGCCTGGGGGAAGCCATAAACACAAGTTAGAGCCACATAGCCATTGGGTCCCATTAGGAGGTAGTCATATAATTCCGGGCCCTTTCAACTGCAGTCAAGGTGTCAAGGGCTAGTCAGTTTGGAGGGCCATCTTTTGAATTTGTGTAATAAAAGACAGTCCATTGTTACTTTGCAGGGACACCGGGAGTCCAAATCTAAGGACAATTTCTCTTAGACTTAATATTTGTTTATCTTGTGCTATGTTCTTGGCTGCATGGTTTACCAAATTGTTTCCCCTAGATCCTAAGGTCCTATCCTTTGATGTCCTTTGAGGTGAATTATAGTTCTGTCCTTAGGCGTACAGCCTTAAGTAGAGTAATAATTTCAGGCCCCTGTTTGATTGGGGAGTTATGGCTTGATAATAATCCTTCGTTCTTCCAAATGGCTCTGTGAGCATGTAGGACTAGGAAAGCATATTTGGAGTCAGAATAAATATTAATTTATAGTGCTTTGGTGATTGTAAAGCACAAGTGAACACTACAGCATACCCAGCTTTTCTTACTCCTTTTTCCATGAAACCATTGCCATCAGTAAACCAACTGTCATCTGTATTTTCAATAGGGGCATCTTTTAAATTTGGTTGACTGGGGTACCTGGGTGGCTCAGTGGGTTGAGCCTCTGCCTTCAGCTTGGATAATGATCTCAGGGTCTTGGGATCGAGCCCCGCATCGGGCTCTCTACGCGGCGGGGAGCCTGCTTCCCCCTCTCTCTGCCTGCCTCTCTGCCTACTTGTGATCTCTGTCTGTTAAATAAATAAATAAAATCTTTAAAAAAAAAAGATTGGTTGACTAGCATAAACAAGACCAGTAACCTCTGAACACTTATGCTCTATATTTCAGGCAAATCTGTAAGTGTAGCCTGGTATTTAATAAGTCAGCCTCCCATCATCCATTGGTGGCCTTGGCCTCGAAGACACTCTGGACCTGATGTGAAGTCATTACAATTAGGGATGGTCCCATAGTGAGCTTTTTTTTTTTTTTTTTTTTTTTTTAAAGATTTTTTTTTATTTATTTATTTGACAGACAGAGATCACAAGCAGGCAGAGAGGCAGGCAGAGAGAGAGAGGAGGAAGCAGGCTCCCTGCTGAGCAGAGAGCCCGATGTGGGACTCGATCCCAGGACTCCGAGATCATGACCTGAGCCGAAGGCAGCGGCTTAACCCACTGAGCCACCCAGGCGCCCCCCATAGTGAGCTTTGAAGCTCCAACCGGGAGAACTGTTGTATGCTTGGCTAAAGCCTTTGTTTGCAATTGTCAAGAGAAGTGGCTTTTAGAATAAATATAACTAAGGGATAATACTACCAAGAAGACTTGTTTGAGGTACAGCCTTAACAGTGTGTTAATTATGAGGACTCACTGGCAAGTGGGAGAAGACTTGTCTCAGGAGATAAGGGCATCCCCAGCTGCATCATCAAGTCCAATCATAGGGAAAGTGGGGTCATCCATTATCTCCACAAAGTCCATAGTTAACCCGATAGACTGGATATGCTCTGACTTTTAGGAAAAAAAATTCATCATCCCAGCCCCCTAGAATGGTTCAAGATGCCAGTTGCGTTATACAATCCTTAGGGAATTGATCCTATTTCCCAGCTGTTCAAATCATCATATGCCCATGGGGTCCTGTTATCCCCACAGAATAACAACCAAGAAGACTATCTATACATGAGCTACTGCGGTAATTTCTCTGAAGTTTATCTCAAGTTCTCTAGCTTAAGTAAACGGCAAACATTCAAAGAGAATCAGATCTGGAATTTGACATCCACAAAGGTGTGTTATTGAAACAGAATTTTTCTCTCTAAAATAACCCTCACTTTTAACCAGAGATAGCCAAACCAGGACTAATTTATTTGAAAAACAAGGTCCGTTTTGACAGACTTGGCCTAATTTACATAAGGTCAGCAAGAATAATGATTGATCATATAGATCTTTAAAATTTGCTTTGCTGGAAAAAATTTTTTTTTTGCTTTGCTGGGACTCTTGTAAGGGATCTCTAAGTTGAGAGAGGCCAGAAGCCAAGCCAAGTACTTGCCATCAGAGATGGTCAGCAATACCTGTCGATGTGCAGATTCCTCTTCATGAAGTCTCCAGTGTATTCCGAGGTTCCTGCACCTGTCCGGAAATGACATTCTTTACTCACCCAGTGAGGCTGCTGGGAACCTGTAAGCAAGGTACCAGGCCAACAGTTCCAAGGGGCTTTTTGGCTCCAGGTTTCATAAAGTCAACCTCACTTCCTCAAAGCTGTTTGGTCATATCTGAGTCTATGCATGTCTCTCTCAAATAAGACAGTCCAGGGGACGCCTGGGTGGCTCAGTGGGTTAAGCCTCTGCCTTTGGCTCGGGTCATGATCTCAGGGTTCTAAAATCGAGCCCCACATCAGGCTCTCTGCTCAGTGGGGAGCCTGCTTTGCCCTCTTTGTGCCTGCCTCTCTGCCTACCTGTGATCTCTCTTTCTCTCTCTCTATCAAATAAATAAATAAATAAATAAATATCTTTAAAAAAAAAAAAAAGGACACTCCAGTCATAGCCTTGGTAAAATAACCAATGTTTCCAATGGTTAAATAAAACCTTAAAAAAAAAAAAGTTTCCTCTTGTAGAAGATTCATAAAAAGGACTGTTAGGACAAACAACAAGTAAAGATATTCAATATCTTTAAGATCAAAACTGAAATGGGTAAGAATTTCCAGAACTAACTAAACGCTGCATCCAAACTGAACAGGAATTAATAACATGGGACCAAATGAACTAAAGAGATCATCTCTTACAAGGGGAACAGATTCTCATCGAATTTATGCAAATGACAGAGATTGCCATGGAGAAAAGAATACTTACTGAGACCTTTTTCATTTCAGAGGGTTCAGGTAGGAAAGTTAAATGCTTTGATTTGTTTACAAATAAATACTTGATCAAGTTTCTGTAGGTCATAGATATCTTAAGAGAAAGTTTCCTTAATCTGGCAGAGCAAACATTAGAGAACCAACAGTGTTTCAAACAAGAGTCACAATAGTATAATCTCTTTAGTTCATTTAGTCTCTGTTACTAATTCTTGTTCAGTTTGAATGCAGTGTTTAGTTAGTTCTGGAAATTCTTACCCATTTCAGTTTTGATCTTAAAGATATTGAATAGGGTGCCTGGGTGGCTCAGTGGGTTAAGCCGCTGCTGCCTTCGGCTCAGGTCATGATCTCAGAGTCCTGGGATTGAGTCCGAGTTGGGCTCTCTGCTCAGCAGGGAGCCTGCTTCCTCCCCTCTCTCTCTGCCTCCTCTCTGCCTACTTGTGATCTCTCTCTGTCAAATAAATAAATAATTAATTTTAAAAAAAGATATTGAATATCTTTACTTGTTGTTTGTCCTAACAGTCCTTTTTATGAATCTTCTTCAAGAGGAAACGTACTTTTTTTTTTTTTTAAGATTTTATTTATTTATTTATTTGACAGAGAAACAGCGAGAGAGGTAGCACAAGCAGGGGGAGTGGGAGAGGGAGAGGGAGAGGCAGGCTTCCCACTGATCATGACCTAAGCCCAAGGCAGATGCTTAATGACTGAGCCACCCAGGCACCCCAGGAAATTTATTCCGCAAGAGACTGAGAAAAATTATAAATAACAAAAACTCAGATATTGACATTGTTAATGATCTGAGAGTTTGTTATGATGCAATTGACAAGGAAACTTGGTTATTTCTGTGACACGTAACACTTCAAAAGACAGAATATCGAGTGATGATGACCTTATCCCAGAAGGTAGCATACCAAACAAACAAACCTGATTAGTCAATGAGACTTTGTTCATGATTTTAATCTTGGGAAAGTTTGTTAAAACCTCAAAGTTATAAAGGGCATGCCTAACTAGGATTAGGGATGTTAAAAACATGATAAAGGCAACAGATAGAAACTGGTTTCTCTGGGCAGCCAAAGAAAAAACAACTGTTGACATTTTGTTATCAAGAGCAGACCAACAATGCAAGAACACGCGTCTTTTTGAACTAAGAGAAAGCAAACTTTGAGTCTTCTACCAGTGTACTTTAAGATCCGTTCATTTCAATCTTTGTCTCTCCTGACCACACCTACAATTCCTCTCCAAGGATTTCCCTTCAGAAAGCTTGTACAACTTTCCTTTGTATTCAGATTTTGTCCCAAGTCATTTCTTTCCAAACAACCAGTCTCCTGCAAGACAAAATTACCTTCTTTTACCTTCAACAAAAATGTAGTCCCTTTCCTTGTATCTTTCTTACGTATCTCCTACTTTTCTACGTAGAGTTGTTTCCCTAATTCCCATCAGTCAGTCAGTCTTACATTCTACATGAGTAGAATTTTTTTTTTAAAGATTTTATTTATTTATTTATTTATTTGACAGATAGAGATCACAAGTAGTCAGAGAGGCAGGCAGAGAGAGAGGAGGAAGCAGGCTCCCCACAGCAGGGAGCCCGATGCAGGGCTGGATCCCAGGACCCTGGGATCACAACCGGAGCTGAAGGCAGAGGCTCTAACCCACCGAGCCACCCAGACGCCCCTACATTAGTAGAATTTTGCACTCTTAGAAACCTTCATCTCCCGTGAAGACGAAGTACTAACCAACTGTGAACTGTTACGTCAATTCTTTATTTGGGGGCGCCTGGGTGGCTCAGTGGGTTAAGCCGCTGCCTTGGGCTCAGGTCATGATCTCAGGGTCATGGGATCGAGTCCCGCATCGGGCTCTCTGCTCAGCGGGGAGCCTGCAATCCCCCCCTCTCTCTCTGCCTGCCTCTCCATCTACTTGTGATCTCTCTCTGTCAAATAAATAAAATCTTTAAAAAAAAAAAAAAGATTTTATTTATTTGAGAGAGTAAGTGAGCTTGTTTGGAGGTTCTAGCAGGGGAGCGAAGCTCCTCGTATACCCTTGACCGAGGAATGGTCCTCTCCTCTCTCATCCTCTTCGATGGAGCCCACAGCTTCGGGAGGGACACACACGGAGCCATGAGGGAGGAAGGGGACACTAGCCAGCCAGATCAGCCGAATCAAGCCTGGCGATCAATGGGGTGACATTGATGTCACAGCCAGAGAGAGCACAGAGAGCAAGCAGGGGCAGCAAGAGGGAGAGGGAGAAGCAGGCTCCCCTGCTGAGCAGGGAGCCCAATGCAAAGCTCAATCCCTGGACTCTGGGATCATGACCTGAGCCCAAGGCAGCAAGCTTAACCCACTGAGCCACCCAGGGGCCCCACACCAGAATTCTTTAGATGGCAAATTTAAGAACCCGATAAGCACAAAGCATGTTTACCAACAGACCCAAATATCCTTTGTTTTTTGTAAAAAGTCAAAAGCATAAACCTATATCCGGTAATTGATGCGTTAGCACTTTATCCTACCTGGAAAAGACCTAGGTGTGCCGTGAATTTAATCCCATTTACTGTCCCAGCAAAACAATTTTAAGTTTCAGATTCCTAAAGACTTTGAAAGCTATACCTTAATTACCCTTTGACAACTTTGAGGCAGACAAGATTTTTTTTTTTTAAGATTTTATTTATTTATTTGACAGAGAGAAATTACAAGTACACTGAGAGGCAGGCAGAGAGAGAGAGAGAAGGAAGCAGGCTCCCTGCTGAGCAGAGAGCCCAACGCAGGACTCGATCCCAGGACCCTGAGATCATGACCTGAGCCAAAGGCAGCGGCTTAACCCACTGAGCCACCCAGGCGCCCCGAGGCAGACAAGATTAACCAACCTTTTAAGTCGTCTTCTTGCTAACAAATTGCAACAGATCATACGGGCTTATTTGACCTTCAGCAAACCTTGATAGAATCCAAGTTTCTCGTTTAGTCCTGGTATCTTTAAAGACTTAATCTTAATTCAATCACCAAACTTAGTTTACATGCTGAATTCTGTTCCACTGGGGGATCTTCCCCATTGTCATTTTTTACCGGAGACGCTGCTGGGGAACTCTGGAGTGGGTGGTGTTAGGTCTAGCGGGGTGCTCTTCTTGCTCCTTGACCGTGAGGGGAGAAAGGGTATGGTGCCTGAGGCACTGAGAATGATGGTCTAGAAACCAGTTATGAAGGCCGTGCCAGAGGTGGTGCAGAAAGAGGAGGAGTACGGGGAGACAGAACAGGCAAAGTGTTACCAGAAGGTTGAGAAAGGGTTCCCAGTTTTAGAGCTCATCAGCTCCCACAGGGAAGCAGATAACCATGTTTTCCCACCAGCAAGGGGGGAGGGGTTAGTCAGTCCATGTCAAGCCAGAGAAGATGGAACTTCCCTAAAACAAAGGGAATTTCCTGCAGCTGCTTGGGAATATTCCTTGAAGTCCAACCACAGTTGACTCCAATTATAGCCATTAACCTAAGAAATGAGTGAGGGAGAAGCCCTCATGTCTATTAGGAGGAACACTGACAAGAGTCAGGTTCCCCTTCACTAGAGAGGGCCTGTGTTTCTGGCACTCTGGGTTTATCTGCAGGAGGCCTGTTTAGATCATTATCTTCCAGGAGGTCAGGAAAGCGTTTACTAGCCAGACACCTTTGGGTAAATACTTTCTGCCCTGTTTCCTGCAGGTGAGATCTGACTGACTGATCCCACTGTGGCCATGAAGGGTTACAGGAGATCAGTCCTTTCCTAAATTTTGCAATCCAAGTTGTTTTCAGTGAGTTAAAAAAGACATCCCACGGGGCACCTGAGTGGCCCATCCGGTTAAGCATCTGACTCTTGATTTCAGCTCAGGTCATGATCTCAGGGTCATGAGATCAAGCTCTGCGTCCAGCTCTGCGCTGAGTCTCCTTATCCCTCTCCCTCTCTTCCTCCTCTCTCTCTCTTTCACTCTTAAAAAAATGTTACTAAGGGAACCGAAGAAGAAGCCTAGTATTGAGGCCATGCTCCCAGAAAAGTAAAGAAATTTCATTACTGTATCCCACCCCTAACTCCTGGGTGGCGTCCCACTCAGGACATGTCAGAGGTCCCAAGGTGTCGAAAGCAACTGGAGGAATCCCCCGAAGATTCAGAATCACTGTTGATCACCATCCTGCCCTCCCATGAAGGCATTCCTGCCCTCAACGGCCCCATGGGAGGGATGCCTGTGTCCGTCCCCTCCCCAGCGCATCCTAGGCTGCCGATGGGTACCCAGTGAAGGGACTGAAATTTTCTGGGCTGAGCCGTCATATGGCCTGAAGTTTGCCTACTGCCCTGCCACTTTTTTTTTTTTTTTTTAAGATTTTATTTATTTATTTGACAGACAGAGATCACAAGTAGGAGAGAGGCAGGCAGAGGGAGTGAGGCGGAAGCAGGCTCCCCACTGAGAAGAGAGCCTGATATGGGGCTTGATCCAGGACCCCGGAATCATGACTGGAGTCGAAGGCAGAGGCTAAACCCACTGAGCCACCCAGACACCACAGCCCTGCCACTTTTAACCCATGGAAAATAATAGAAAAGTTTTATAAAGGGGAAATTACCAAATACTGTAATTTAAGTAGTAAGTAGAGGACATCGACGGAAAACAGCAAACACAGAAATCCATCAAAGGGGCGCCAAGCAGGCTCTCTGCCAAGCAGAGCCACCAGGTACGCCCCCCACGCAAATTTTTTTAAATAAATAAAAATGTATGAAGGGGCACCTGGGTGGCTCAGTTGGTTAATGTCTGCCTTTGGATCGGGTCATAATTTCAGGGCAGAGGCATGCTGAGGGCAAAGCCAACAAGATTTGCCAAGTGATCTGATGTACCTTGTGGAAGAAGAGAAAGAGAAAGGTCAATAGTAACTCCAGCCACAGTGTTGGAATTGATCAATTCACCTGCTCATCTATAAACTCATCTCCGCAACGGGTGTGGTAGACACTCTTGGACTCAAAGCTGTTGATGGAGGGTTTAAAGGAGCTATAGCAGTCCTGAAGTATAAATTGTGTAGTGCCAACCCCCCTAGAAAAATATAACAATTGTTAGCTATTGTCCTGGACTGCCCTCTTCAAAGTGGATCTTCATCTCATCCCTGATGTTTTCAGCTGGTGTTTCATTTTGTTTTCACACTGAGTTCTACCCTTACAGAAGGCAGGAATTAGTTGTAGGTATCTTTGCATTCCCAGTTTATGTCCCAGTGCCTGAACATTTACGGCTTCTTGTTGACTGTGTTCTTGCCAAATCTCACTGACACGATGCTTTTACAAATCTATATCCTTTGGTCTCCCCAATGCCTTGGGTTCCAATTTTCCTAACCTATGAGGCCCATTTTCCCCCTAATGTATACTCTTTCAAAGACACATTAACATTTATTTGAGCACAGTTGAAAATGAAAGAGGAGAGGGAATACCCAGGAGGTAGTCCTTGGTCTTCCTTCTGTTGTCCCAAGTTCTTGCTAGAAATAGAAACTTGCTTAGCCCATCAGGCAAACAGGCTAACCTGCAATTAGCAGGTCTTGCTTTTTTTTTTTTTTTTTTAATCATTTATTTAAGTAATCTCTACACCCCATATGGGGCTCAAAATCACAAACTGAGATCAAGAGTCACAGGCTCCACCTACGGAACCCACCACGTGCCCCATCAGGTCTCCTTTGAAGGCAAGTTAGCAAAGCTCCCATTATCACAGTACTTTGGACTGTCCTATTCAGCCATCTGTCTCACTCCTCACCTCCCCAGGATCTCGCCCAGGAGAGTCTGTAATATAACAGATATTCAATAACCATTCTCTAACACTGTTGGGTCCCAAAGGGAAGGGTGATTAACAAGAGTTGGTGCTGGAGAAATAGAGCATTGATCACGAAGTGGAAATGGCTTAAATTTGTTTGCTTACTTATTTACCCCTCCTTTGGCTCATCATATGGAATTACTGTTAGTTCCTTCATACAACTATCTTTATCTGAAATCAATTACTTATTTGCGTGTGTGTGTGTGTGTGTGTGTGTGTGTGTTTTAAGTAAACCGTACGCCTAACACCTAGGGGCACACTCCAACTCAGGACCCCAAGATCAAGAGTCGCATTACTTATTGCATATTTTTCACCTGCTGTAATGGGAAAGCAGTCTCCTCTATCTTCCTCTAATAAGATAGGAATCTCCTCTGTCTTGGTCATAAGTGTATTTTTTTTTAAGATTTTATTTATTTATTTGACAGAGAGAGAGAGATCACAAGTAGGCAGAGAAGCCAGCAGAGAGAGATGGGGAAGCAGGCTCTCTGCTGAGCAGAGAGCTAGATTTGGGGCTCAATCCCAGGACCCTGGGACCATGACCTGAGCGGAAGGCAGAGGCTTTAACCCACTGAGCCACCCAGGCGCCCCTCATAAGTGTATCCTGCTAAAACATAGTGCCTAGAACATCTCCCAATAAATAGTTCTTGAATGAATGCATGACCACAAGGAAATTAGCAAGAAGCATTTTAACTAAATATAAACGTAGTCATACTTTCTTTGCCTTATTTATGATTTATGAAAGTTGGTAAACTTTGGGAAAATTGGGTAACATGAGAAAAAAGTAACCAAGGGAGAAATGCTTCCTTAAGTAGTTGGGCTTTCAAGGAAAGAGGTACTCTAACCTAAATGCATCATTTGGGTTTTCATTGGGTTTGTATCCCCTCGAGTCCTAGAGGGAAGAGCTAGCTCCTTTATTTCTTTACCCCTCGTCAGTAACCAGAACACTGCCCAGAAAGTAAAGGGCGCTCAATAAATATTTGAGGAATGAAAGAACCTGGCAGGAAACTAAGAATACACACTTACGAGCGAATTGGCTCCGACAGGCTGCAGTTCCTCCCCGGGGCAGGAGGCGGCGCCAGCGTTACACCAGCCTCGCCGCCGGCAGGTCTTGGTCCCTCCGGCAGACCGTCCAACGCTAGGCCCCGAGGCCCATGCGGGAGCTAACCAATAGAAATCCGTCTTAGTTGTCGGGTCTGGCAGAGATGCCCAATGGCCGCAGCGGGTGTAGGCAAGGGGCGGTGCGACGGCGAGGGGCGGAGGGAAGCGGTTAGAGGTGGGAGTTGGCGTTGCGGGCCGGGCGGGGGCCGCGGAGCTGCGATGCGGACGGGGCCGCGGCGGTGACCCGAGCTGCCGCCCGACATGAACTCGCTGGAGCAGGCGGAAGGTAGAGTGGGCTTCCTGGGTCGCCCGGGCAGGTCCCGGGCTCCTCCCGGAAGCTGGAGGGGCTAGAGTCGCGGAGACCCCGCCCCGGGGAGAGGAGGCCGCGAAGGATGGACTGAAGGGGCCGGGGCCGCGGGGGCCTCGGGGGCCTCGGGGCGGCCGGAGACGGCCGGACTCTGGTTCCCGCGCGCGTGGCCTGCGCGGGCGCTGGGGGACGTTACGTCAGCTCTCCC
>NC_081573.1:27251649-27255122 GCF_022355385.1 Mustela nigripes
GGGGCGGGGGGGCCAGTGCTCCTGAGCCCCCCCCCCCCCCCCCCCCCCCCCCAGCTCAGAGCGGGAGCCCCTAGTCTGGGCAACTTTTGTTTTTTATTCATTAACAGGCATTTCGCATTTTTGCGGTTTTGTGTATGCTAATTCGCCTAATTTTTATTTCGAGAGCCCCGGGAAATGGACCCGTAATTCCTGCTGTGGTTTCTGGTTTACTGTCACAGGAAGGGAGTGGCGTGGTCTCCTTTTAAACTTTAAAAAGACTCGATTGGGGGAAGATAGCCCACCTCGCTCCCTCAGGAGCACTTTGGACGCCCCTTTCCGAAGGCCTCCGCGCTTGAGCTCTGATAGTGCCCGGTGGGTCACCTGTAACCCATTCTGTGGGAGGAAAGGGGAGGGTCTCCACACCCACCCGTTAGCCGAATCAGAAACCCAGCGAGACCGGACGCGAAGCGTAGCGGTTAGTGACCCCGAAGGGCTGGAAATCGGAATCGGGTCGTTGCGGTCAGAGAGACCTCGAAGACTTTGATGTTAGGGAAGAAGTTGTTCTAGTAGAAGAGGTTCTTGGTTCCGGCAGAATTAAAACTCGACCTGATTCTGATCCTTTTATTTGCAACCCCCAAAATTCTAGCTTTGGGCGCCGGCTGAGGCTGCTGCTGATTTTCCACATACCATTTTACGAAGCTCCTAAAAGTGAACCAGCCAGTTTCCTTATATGTGAAATTGGAATTAAAGAAACGTAATGTTTCTGTCAAGTGCTTAAAGCTGTCCTAGTAAACGAAGTAAACAGTGCAGTGATACATGTAAGTTGGTGTGTAAGACCTGAAGCAGTTAGAGTATCTAAAATTTCATCTTAATGGATGCAAACTAGTAAGAGTGGCTCAATTGGAAAATTGAAATCTTTTTACCTAGATCTCAAGGCTTTTGAGAGGAGACTTACAGAATATATTCATTGTTTGCAACCTGCCACTGGACGTTGGAGAAGTAAGTTCTTGAACGTTTCTTTGGAAAATAAACTGATAGTTGGTACTTTTCTCTCTGCCTGGCAATGATTTGCTTTTGTGTAAACTCATTTACTAACAAATGCTTTACTAAACCATAAGGTTTCCTTGGTGTTCTGACAGTGTGTGAGTTTTTTTTTTTTAACTTAGTAACCAACGCATCCTAAAGAAAAAAGTTTGTAAGATTCTATTTTTAAGTACAGCCTTTGTGGGGCTCGAACTCACAACCCTGAGATGGAGAGTGGCAGGCTCTCCCGACGGAGCCAGCAGGCACCCCCACCAAAGAAATCTTTAAGGAAAGGAAGTGGCTCTACTAAAAGGACAATATTTCATATGGTTGGATTTTCATTTTTCCATCAAAATACATGCACTTTTTTTTATTAAGTATTAATAAAAAGTATTAACAAGTAAATTAAACAAGTAATATAAACAATATAAACAAGTAATTAAAAAAAGTATTAATATTGATAAACGACACACACAAAAACTTCAGGAGGATCTTTAGCAGTTTTAGAATTTGCCTACAAACTATCGAAATAAAATTCTGTTGAGGAAAATCATATTTAACATACACCAGCAAAGGTTATGAAATCAGCTTTGGACGATTTTGGCAGACAAGGAATGTGTTGCTTTGCAGCCTGTCCTGGCAAACAAATTCACCTTGCAACTGCTTTTCAAAATGTCATGAGTACTGTAAAATAGGGTTTGAAAAAATGGTTATTGCCCCATGGAAATACTTAGGAAATGCAGATAAATATGTAAATGATGACCTCAGCAAACAAAATGCTTTGCTAACTTACGTTGGGACCAGTTTTAGTTTCTTGGACATGTGTAACTGAAATTTAATTCCTGCCAATAGGGAAGTACAACAGCACATGTTGAAAACATGTTTTATTTCAAAGTATAATTCAGGGGGCGCCTGGGTGGCTCAGTGGGTTAAGGCCTCTGCTTTCGGCTCGGGTCATGGTCCCAGGGTCCTGGGATCGAGCCCCACATCGGGTTCTCTGCTCGGCAGGGAGCCTGCTTCCTCCTCTCTCTCTCTCTATATCTCTCTGCCTACTTGTGATCTCTGTCTGTCAAATAAATAAATCTTTAGGAAAAAAAAACAAAAACAAAGTATAATTCAGTTTGTAGGGCCAGAGAGCACTGTTGAAGTTAGGAGCCTTTTTCTGGGTCAGGATTTTTCATGGTATTTTTATTCAGTCTATTTTCAAAGTTCTGTGTGTATGCTGTGAGAGTTCTGGTTGGTCAGAATTTACAAGTAATGATTTTCTCAGGTTCTTTGGCTTAAGGGAGGAATTACCCCTAAAACCTTACTTCACTGCTACTTGAAAATCTTTTTTAAAATGTATATGATGCTATGGTATCTTACAATATAGTGAATATACTTTACTTTTCCTGTGATTCATGGTCTCAGTGCTTACATACAAATGACACCAGCTTGGTTAATGTACAGCGAAAAGTATGTGTTTGAGTCCCTGCCAGTGGGTTTGCTTTTGCTTTTGTTTCTTTTTTCTTTTTTAAGATTTTATTTATTTGACAGAGAGACAGATCACAAGTACAATTAGTTAGAGGCAGGCAGAGAAGGTTGGGGTGGGGAGCAGGCTCCCCGCTGAACAGAGAGCCCACGTTAGATCCCAGGACCCTGGGATCATGACCTGAGCTGAAGGCAGAGGCTTTAACCCACTGAGCCACCCAGGCACCCCTGCTTCATTTTTCAAAAGAAAAATCTGTGTAGTATGACGTATTTCTTACTGGAAATACCGCATTATAAGAAATTTTTAATCTGTTCTGAAAATGTAATTCTGAAATTTTGATTCTGTTCTTACATACCTAAAATGAGATTGTTTTCCTGTGATTTGCCACTTCTAAAAGTAAATCACCAGGAATTCTAGGTAAAGTTTTATGTTTCTATTGCTCTTTGAATCTTGGTCTTTATATTTTAAAACTGTATGTGTCCTAACTGAAGGACAGTACCTTGATATCCAGAATCTTAACTAGGTCATGGTGCCCCTTTATTATTTTCTAGTAGTACCACTTACTCCTTTTTTTTTTTTAATTCCTTTCTTTTTTTTTCTTTAAAATTTTATTTATTTTTTAAAACATTTTTTAGAAGATTTTATTTGTTTATTTGTCAGGGAAAGAGAGAGAGAATGCACAAGCAGGGGAAGCTGCAGGCAGAGGGAGAATGCAGCTCCCCACTAAACAAGGAGTGGGGACTGGGACTCGATCCCAGGACCTTGGGATCATGACCTGAGCCAAAGGCAGCTGCTTCACCAACTAAGACATCCAGGCATCCCTAAGATTTTTTTTTTTTAATATTTTATTTATTCGACAGAAATCACAAGTAGGCAGAGAGGCAGGAGGAAGCAGGCTCCCTGTGGAGCAGAGAGCCCGATGCAGGACTCGATCCCAGGACCCTGGGATCACAACCTGAGCCGAAGGCAGAGGCTTAATCCACTGAGCCACCCAGGCGCC
>NC_081573.1:27255522-27303261 GCF_022355385.1 Mustela nigripes
AAAATCTTTAAAAAAAAAAAAAAAAAGAAAGAAATCTCTACATCTACCTTGGGGCTCAGACCTACAGCCCTGAGATCAAGCAAGAGTCACAGATTCAACCAGTGAAGCTACCCAGGCACCTCTGTATCATTCATTCTTGAATTTTGTTTAGGATCTATTTAGAATTCCTAAAATAATTCTAGCTTAGTGAGGAGAAAGTTTTCTGAGTTCTACCATCAGTAATTTCTACCCTGAACTTCCTTTAAGTCTCTGAAGAAAACCTGACAACTGATCAGTGTGCTCCACATTCTTGATAACCAGCCATTTCAGCAGCCGTTGTTTAAAGGCAGAATCCTCTAGCCAGGATTCTCATTGCATTCATAAAGGAGTCATTGTTTGGTTTGTTTACGTAGAAAATGAGAGGTGTTTTTGTTTTTTAATTTGAATTTGTAGGATCTGCAAAATCAGCACAGAGCATGTCAAAAGTTCCTACTGCTTTTAATTTGTTGATCTTGGTAAGTTCTGCCTAAAGTAATAATGGGAATAATATCTTTCTCAATTACTAAGGTTCATAGTATGTAAGAGAATTCCTCAGAGTCATACAACAAGTTTCCTAATTCCTCAGTCAAATGTATTTTCCATTTAATAAAGTGCTACATCCTTTGGCTTTCATTGATTAGGAATTGGTGGTATTAGTATAAATATATTAACAGCTTATTTCCTTACTAATTTCGTGTTTATCTTTCATCAGTGCTTCTTATAGTGGTATCTGTCTGCACAGCTACTGGTGCCTGGAACTGGTTAATAGATCCCGAGACACAAAAGGTAGAAGTTTTGATTTAAAATCTTTACTGGATTAAATGAGATAATGTAGCAGTGCTTTGTTCATTGTAAAGTATTACCCAAATGCTACCTATTATTACTAGTAGTGACATTAATAATTATATTAAATACATGCCTTTTATTAATTTGGTTAAGAAAATCTTTGGTTGTGTGTTGTAGATTAAGTATCTTTTACAGGGAAAAAGACCTAAGAAATACCCACTTCCACTACTTCTTACTCATTTCTGAACTTCTTACGTATCTTTCTACATTTCATATCCATAATTTGTACATATTTCAGTATAAAAATTGTATTCTCTTTTGTTCATTTAATATCATCTGTCTCAGCTTTTAAAAATTATAAAATTTCATTTTCTTCTGTGACTTAAATTTGGTAGTACCTTTCATCATGCCACAAAGTATTTGAAATGTCTTCACAGGAAACATGATAAAACAGCAAAATTTTAATGTAATAAAACATCAAGATCGAGGGGAAAATAAAAAGATTAGAATAGAGGGTCAAAGGAAGGAAACCAGGTCACAGACAAGGTCATATGGGCCATCATGCTTGCCAGAATTGAGTTGTAAATTATTCTCTGAGTTACCTCATCCATAAAGTCACAGTTGGTTCCATGGTTTTCCTTCTCTTTGAAAAGAACACATGTATGAGTTTCATAAGCTAGCAAAGATTTTGTTCTCCACGTTTATCTTTAAAAAAATTTCCTGCCTGAAATTTAATATAGGAAACCCTGAGAGAACTCCCATTGGGCACTGTACAAGAACATCCCTATACCGAATGCAATAAAAGATTTCATAATGTTATTTCTGGAAGCATCCTTTTGATCAAATATGATAGAATGTTTCTCAGAATTCTACTTCTTTCCACTAACTTGTGCCTTAATTTCAAACTGAGTTATTTATTTATTTACTTGTTTGTTTGTTTGTTTTTAAGATTTTTTATTTATTTATTTGACAGAGAGAGATCACAAGTAGGCAGAGAGGCAGGCAGAGAGAGCAGAGGAGGAAGCAAGCTCCCTGCTGAGCAGAGAGCCCGATGCGGGACTCGATCCCAGGACCCTGAGATCATGACCTGAGCCGAAGGCAGTGGCTTAACCCACTGAGCCACCCAGGCGCCCCAAACTGAGTTTTTTTTAATTAGAGAAGCAGTAGTGTCCAGTACTTCAGTGATGGGTTTTTTTTTTTTTTTTGCCTCAGTGCAGCTTTATTTAGGTAATAGTGGTATTCTAATTTTTCTCAAATTTCAAGCCCACATCCCTTTTTATTTATTTTATTTTATTTATTTTTCCCACATCCCTTTTTAAACTGTAATTTTAAGACTGCTTCCAGTAGCTTTATTTATAACCTGTTGGTTTATACAAAAGAAAAACCTAATAGCAAAGCTTTTGTCAGCAATCCAGATGGCAGTTTAGGCAGCCAGGGGTTTATTTAGCATGTAGTCTCCCTGGCTTTATCCATTGGGGTGGAGATATAAAAGAATAGGAGGTAGGGGAGACTGGTGATGGAATTTTACATTAATAGAGGGGTTTTTATGGCAAATAGGAAACTCTCTTGTGTGTTCATTTATAAAAGTCTGCTCTTAAGGCTCTGCTTGGTGTTCATCTTCAGGGGAAGAGTGAGGGAGGCTGGCAAGAAGATTGAAAAGGTCTATCTTGGGAAATGAATCTGACTTCTAATTGGGAAAAATATAAGCTGATTTCAGCTAGTTGAGATCTTAATAAAACACAGAATTAAATGTAATTTGAAATAGACCCAAAACTCTGTAGTTAATGTAATTTTCTAAATTAGGTGAGAATATAACTATTAGCCTAAGGGTTAGCTCTTTAGATTTCAGTATTTAATAACCTCAAAGCTGATAGGAGTTTTAAGCAGCAGTTGTCTCTAGCAGGAGTTGCAAACTCAAAAGTCAGTGCGTGATTATCTGGAAGAATCCAAGGAGAAAAGGAATAGAGCAAGCTAGAAAGTACATGAATGCCTGATCTAAAGGGGGAACCGATATTTAGATGCAGTTGATCATTGCTGTGGAGGAAAGAAGGGTGATGTTGACTATCTAATTAAAATTAACGTGTAAGACACTACATGTGCTTACATTGTGCAGGCCACGTGAAATCTAGCTGGCCTGTGGGAATTAAACTCTCCTTGAAGGTTTTAAGAAGACATTCCTCTGGATTATTAACCTTTTCAGAATTTCATCCTTCTGGGAGCTTCTTCCCTTCTGATGTTGTCAGTCTCTCATTTCTTCATTTGACAAATTTATTTAACCAGTAGCGTACTAGGCCAGCTGCCTGCTCTTTTTTGTAAGTTTAGTTCTTGGTCTTGAAGTATGTATGCATCTCTTGGTGTAAGAGTGGAGTATAGATGCCTTTGGCTTAGTTCTGTTGCTCCCATTTAGTTCCTAGTCCATTGGATTTCTTTTTCCAGACTCTAAACACATCTTTTTTCCTCTTTCAAACTAGAGTGCTATCCCCCCAGTAGTCTGGCTTCAGTGCCCACTCTTGTTTCAGTCCTGGATCCTAGACTCTTGTGTTACATACTCTCGTCGTCTTATTTCCTGCTGTCATCTCTTATGCCCAGATCTGAAATTAGCTCTTTGTTTCTCTTAAATGCTCATTCTTTTTTTTTTTTTTTTTTTTTTAATTTGAGAGAGAGGGAAAGTGAGCACGGCAAGTGGTGGGGGAGAAGGACAGAGAGAGAAAGAGAATCTTAAGCACATTCCCAACTGAGGGCAACACAAGGCTTGATCACAACCCTGAAAATACAACCTGAGCAAAATGTAAGAGTTGTATGCTCAGCTGACTATGCCACCCAGGCGCTGCCCCCCCCCCTTTTTTTTTTTAAGTTTTATCTAAGTAATCTCTGTACCTCCTAAGGGACTCAGACTCTCAACCCCAAGATCAGGAGTCACATGCTCTTCTGACTGAGCCAGCCGGGTGCCCCTAAATCTACCTTCTTTATAGGTAGCTACTAATCATCTTTCCCTGCTTGAGTGTTCTCTGTCCATTTATTTATTTATTTATTTTTAAAGATTTTATTTATTCATTTGACAGACAGAGATCCCAAGTAGGCAGAGAAGCAGGCAAAGAGAGGAGGAAGCAGGCCTCCTGCTGAGCAGAGAGCCCGATGTGAGGTTCGATCCCAGGACCGTGGGATCACGACCCGAGCCGAAGGCAGAGGCTTTAACCTACTGAGCCACCCAGGTGCCCCTAAATAAATAAAATCTTTAAAAATAAATAAATCTCAGTAGCTTCAAAACCAAACTCACTTTTTGCTTCCACAGAGAGGGGAGGATTATACTGGAGCTGAATCTTCTGGGGCCATGGAGGAGAGGAGGAGTACGGTAGCATGTATGTGGGTGCAGCAGGAAATGGTTGGACTGGGACCAGGTTATGAATGCTAGAGGCTGCCCCAGTCCTGAAAGGAAGCTTTTCAACGGGGAGAGTAACTATATCACTTCTGACTTGTGTTTTCATTGACTTCAGACCAGAGACCTTATCTTCACTCGTTCAGCAGTATTAATTGAGCATGTACGTTTGCCACGCAAGCACTATTTCAGATACTGGAAGAACAGAGATGCACAAGACCACGTCTACTCCTGTGGTGCTTACAGTCTTGTGCTTTTATATATGTGTGTGTGTGTCTGTGTGTATTTAATCTTTATGTCCAACATGGGTCTCGAGCTCATGACTACTGAGGTCAAGAGACATGCTCTGCTAGCTGAGCCAGTCAGATGTGTCTCATCTGCTTTTTAAATTGTTTTTTTTTTTTTTTTACCAGGGAGAGTTTAGTAAACATTTTGGTAGGATGGTTTTTGATTATAAGAATGAATTTTTAATGGTTAAAGTCTTTGAAATTGATGGAGGGAATATTGCTATATTATCTTGCTATATTAAAGATACAAAATAGAGAACTGGTTTTATTTTATGGCACAGCAAAACAGAACTAGGATTATTTTAAATTCTTCAAATTCTCATGTTTCAGATGATTAAAATCCTACGTATATTTATGCATAAGTGGGGAGGTAAAAATTAGTATTGTTCTGAGATTCTGAACATTTTTATATTTCAAACTCTTCCTTTCCAGGTGTCCTTCTTCACATCTTTATGGAATCACCCATTTTTCACTATTAGCTGTATTACTCTAATAGGCTTGTTCTTTGCCGGAATACACAAGAGGGTCGTTGCACCATCAATGTATCCTTTACCAAAATTGACTTTTATTCTCTGAATGAAATTAAAGCACCTTTTTGATCATCTGGGTGTTGTTTTAAAAGCTTATTCTTCATATGATAAATTTTCCTTTGACCACATTTTTTCAGCATAGCTGCTCGATGTCGAACTGTATTAGCAGAATACAACATGTCTTGTGATGATGTGAGTATTGTTTACATTAGAAAATTGTAGATGTGCATGAAAGGACTGAAATGTTTTGGTTTAAATAAAGCAGACATTAATAAATTGTCGGCATGGGGCATCTGGGTGGCTCAGTCGGTTAAGCGTCTGCCTTCGGCTCAGGTCATGATCCCGGAGTCTAGAGATCCCCAAGTCCTACATCAGGCTCCCTGCTCAGCAGGGAGTATGCTTCTCCCTTGGGTCCATTCACCCTGCTTGTGCTCATTCTTTCTCAAATAAATAAATAAAATCTTGAAAAAAAATTGTCTGCATGGATTAATAGTGGAGATATTCCTTATAGTATTGATCCTAAGACCTATATTTATATCTCAGAAATTGGGATGCATATAATGATCTCTAGTATCATACAGGTCAACTGGTAGAGTTGACAGTATCTTTTTTTTTTTTTTTTTTTTTTTTTTTAAACACGTAAGCTGTATGCCAAGTATGGGGCTTGAACTCATGACCCTGAGATGTAGAGTCACATGCTGTACCCCTGAGCCAGCCAGGTACCCCCAGTTTAATCTTTCTTTTCTTTTTTCTTTTTTTTCTTTTTAATTTATTTTAGAGAGAGAGCACAATCAGGGAGGAGGAACAGATGGAGAGGGGGAAGCAGGCTCCCCCCTGAGCAGGGAGCCTCTTGTGGGGCTCCAATTCAGAATCGTGGGATCACAACCTGAGCCCAAGGCAGATGGTTAACTGACTGAGCCACCCAGGCACCCCTCCCCCCAGTTTAATCTTAATGACATAGAATCATGATGTGTCTTATGATTTGTTTTTAAGATTTTATTTATTTATTTATTTGGCAGAAAGAGAGAAAGACAGTGAGACTGGGGACACAGCAAGGGCAGTGGGAGAGGGAGAAGTAGGCCTCCCACCAAGCAGGGAGCCTGATGGGGGGCTTGATCCCAGGACTCTGGGATCATGACCTGAGCTGAAAGCAGACTCTTAACCACTGAGCCACCTAGGTGCCCCCAAACCGACTGTTTTTTTTGTTTGTTTGTTTTGTTTGTTTTAAAAGAATTTATTTATTTATTTGACAGGCGCCCCCTGACTGTTTTTAAAAGTTAATCATGTGTTGATATACTAGAGTATCTCACGGGTTTGATTTATTTATAAAGGTATTTTTACCTTCAAGTTAAAAAAACTATCAAATAGGGGTGCCTGGGTGGCTCGGTGGGTTAAGCCTCTGCCTTCGGCTCAGGTCATGATCTCAGGGTCCTGGGATCGAGCCCCACATCAGGCTCTCTGCTCGGCAGGGAGCCTGCTTCCTCCTCTCTCTCTTTCTCTCTCTCTCTCTCTCTCTCTCTCTCTGCACCTGCCTCTCTGCTTGCTTGTGATCTCTCTCTGTCAAAGAAATAAATAAAATCTTAAAAAAAAAAACTATCAAATAATACTTATCCAGTATAGAAAATAAGAATAAAGAGAAAAAAAAGATACTTAGCCAGGAAGGCCACTAGATCATTAAAGAGAATAAAGACTAAATAAACACTTTCATTTTTTAAAAAATTAGAGGAAGTATATTATTTCAAGTCAAAAGGGGAGAAATGGGCTAATAATGTTGAGGTAATTGGCTTTTCATTTGAGAAAATAATGAATTTAGATCTCTTCTTCACATCAGTTAAGAAGATTAAATTCCAGATAAAGTTTTAAATATATTTAAAAAGACATACCTATCTCATAAGCATTAGAGGAAAGTATATATGAATGGTTTTTGTTTTTTAATATTTCTTTATTAGTATAATAAGTAATAAAACATGCACACGCACATGAGTTGGGGGAAGAGTAGAGGAAGAGAGAAACCCAGGCAGACTCCCTGCTCGGTATGGAGCCCAACATGGAGCTCGAGATCATGACCTGACTTGAAACCAGGAGTTGGATGTTTAACCCACTGTGCCACCCAGGTGCCTCAGAGATGAATATGTTTATGATCTTGGTGTAGAAAAACTTTTTAAGACTCAGAACAAAAAACCATCATGGAAGAGGTTGGATACCTTTTTTTTTTTAAGATTTTATTTATTTATTTGACAGAGAGAGATCACAAGTAGGCAGAGAGGTAGGCAGGGGGGGGGGGGGGAAGCAGGCTCCCCGCTGAGCAGAGAGCCCGATGCGGGACTCGATCCCAGGACCCCGAGATCATGACCTGAGCCGAAGGCAGCGGCTTAACCCACTGAGCCACCCAGGCGCCCGAGGTTGGATACCTTTAATTGCACCAACATTTGAAAATCTCGTACAGCAAAAGGCAAGAAAATTAGCAGTGATTAGAAGAAATTGTTTATGGGGCGCCTGGCTGGCTCTGTTGGTGAGCATGTGACTCTTCATCTCAGGGTTGTGAGTTTGGGCCCCATGTTGGGTGTAGAGATTACTGGGGAAAAAAGTACATATAAAACGAAAGTATTGGCAAGATATCTAATAGAGGATAGAATGTAAAATAAAGGCCTATTAAAAATCAATAAAAAAAGATAAATAGTACATTTGAAATGTGGAAAGAGGTAAGGCATCTCACAGAAGTGGGACTACAGATAGCCTCATTTGTTTTTTTTTTTTTTTTTAAAGATTTTATTTATTTATTTGTAAGAGAGAGAGAGAGTGAGAGCGAGCACAGGCAGACAGAGTGGAAGGCAGAGTCAGAGGGAGAAGCAGGCTCCCTGCGGAGCAAGTAGCCCGATATGGGACTCGATCCCAGGACGCTGGGATCATGACCTGAGCCAAAGGCAGCTGCTTAACCAACTGAGCCACCCAGGCATCCCGAGATAGCCTCATTTGTAATTGGGGAAATGGACAGTAAAACTGAGTTATCTTTTTCTTTTTCTTCTCTTTTTCCTTTTTAAGAGAGAGAGTGAGAGCGAACATGAGTGGAGTGTCTTGGGGGGAAGCAGAAGGAGAGGGAGAAGCAGACTCCCCACTGAGCAGGGAACCCATCACAGGGCTTGATCCCAGGACCCTAAATTATTACCTGAGCCCAAGGCAGATGCTTAACCAACTAAGCTGCCCGGTCCCCTTAAAGCTGAGTTTTCATTTGTCTTACCTACCTTTACATTGGTAGAAATTAAAAGTCCAGTGCTGTGGTAAAGTAGATGAACCCATGCACTGCTTGTTGAGAATATACACTGGGATAGCCATGTTAGAGGGCAGTTTTCATCATTCCTGTAAAATGTAAAATTGGCATGCCTCATGACCTAACCATTCTACTTCTCTCCATCTGCCCTTGGTGGGGACCATCAGTCACATGCACACGAGGAGGCAGGTACAAGGTCATTATTGCAACATGCTTTGCAGTAGGGAAAAAATGGAAAACAGCTTTACATTTCCCAATTAGGGGATGGTAAAATAGGCTGAGGTATAGCCACATTGTAGGAAACCATAAGTAAATCTGTCAGTATGGCCATGGAAGGCTCTGCAGGGCATAATGTGAAGTACAAGAAGTGAATTATTAGATGATATACTCAGTTTGGGATTTTTTTTTTTTTTTTTTTTTTTTAGTTTTTCAGTTTTTTTCCCCCAGTACCATTTTCTTTTTAATTCCAGTATAGTTAATATACAGTGTTATATTAGTTTCAGGTGTACCATAGAGTGATTTCAGCACTTCTGTACATCACTGTGTGCTCATTATGACAAGGGCACCCCTTAATCCCCATCATCTATTTCCCCCGTCCCCCCACCCACTTCCCCTCCTGTAACCATCAGTTTGTTCTCTGTAATTATGAGTCTTTTTCTTGATTTGTGTTTTTTTCTTCTCTTGTTTTTGTTTTATCTTAAATTGTACATATGAGTGAAATTACACAGTATTTGTCTTTTTCTGTTTCACTTAGCATTATACTCTCGAGCTCCGTCTATGTAGTGCAAATAGCAAGATTTCATTCTTTTTTGTGGCTGAATAATACTCCAACGTGCATGCGGTTTGTGTGTGTGTATCACATCTTCATCTGTAAGAAAGGTTTTTTTTTAAGATTTATTTATTTATTTGACAGACAGACATCACAAGTAGGCAGAGAGGCAGGCAGAGGGGAGCGGGAAGTAGGCTCCCCGCTGAGCAGAGAGCCCCATGTGGGGCTTGATCCCAGCCAGGACCCTGGGATCATGACCTGAGCCAAGGCAGAGGCATTAACCCACTAAGCCACCCAGGTGTCCCCTGTAAGAAAGTTTTAATTATGAAAATTTCCAGACAAAAAAAATGGAGAGTATAATAAACTGTGTCCCCACTGGTCAGTGTCAACAATAATTAGCTCATGGCCATTCTTATTTTATGTGTACCCCTGCCCACCTTCCTCCATCAGATTATTTTGAAACAAATCCCAAGTCATATTTTTTTACCTTCAAATATTTTAGCATGTTAGAAACACCAGATTTTATTTAAAGTTTGATTTATTTATGGGGCGCCTGGGTGGCTCCGTGGGTTAAAGCCTCTCCTCAGCTCAGGTCATGATCCCAGGATCCTGGGATCGAGCCCCGCATTGGGCGCTCTGCTCAGTTGGGGAGCTTGCTTCCCCCCTCCCTCGCCTGCCTCTCCACCTACTTGTGATCTTTGCATATCAAATGAATAAATAAAATCTTTTTTTTTTTTTAAGATTTTACTCATTTATTTGATAGAGATCACAAGTAGGCAGAGAGGCAAGCAAAGAGAGAGGGGGAGGCAGGCTCCCTGCTGATCAGAGATCCCAATGCGGGGTTTGATCCCAGGACCTAAGACCATGACCTGAGCCGAAGGTGGAGGCTTAACCCACTGAGCCACCCAGGCACCCCAGAAATAAAATCTTAAAAAAAAAAAAAAAAGATTTATTTTATTTTAGGGAGAAAGGAGGAGGGGCTGAGGGAGAGCGAGAATCTCAAGCACACTCCCTGCTGAGCACAGAGCCTGACACACGGGCTTGATCTCATGACCCCGAATTCATGACCCAAGCTGAAACCCAAGAGTGGGACGCTTAACCGATTGAGCCAGATGGCTCAGAGACATCAGATTTTTTATTATTTATATATGTGGATGTAAATCATAGAACCCAGTCTGGAAGAGTTCATGCTAAAACTGTTTTCTTCTCTTAAGAGGGCTAGAATTTGAGATAAATGGAAGGAAGAATTTTAGCTTATCTATATTTGAAAACATTTTAAATTGTTTGCTTATTTTTTAAGTAATCCTATACCCAACATGGAGTTTAAAGTCATATCCCCAAGGTCAAGAGTCCTGCTTCACTGACTGAGTCATTCAGGTTTTATGTATTTGATTTTTTAATAAATTACATGAATGTCTTTTCATGTAGTTTAAAATAGATTAAGACCTTGGGGAGTGCCTGGGTGGCTCAGTGGGTTAAGCCTCTGCCTTCGACTCAGGTCATGATCCCAGGGTCCTGGGATCGAGCCCCGCTTCGGGCTCTCTGCTCAACAGGGAGCCTGCTTCTCCCTCTCTGCCCGCTGCTCTGCCTACTTGTGATCTCTCTCTGTCAAATTAATAAAATCTTAAAAAAAAAACCAAAAACCTTGGGTGAAACAAATAGTGGTCTTTTTACACAGTGGAATACTGTGTATTGTGTATCATAATAATATAAAACAGTATAGACTGCTGGGACATAATAACATGGATGAATCTCAGAAGCACATTGAGTGAAAGAAGTAGATGCGAAAGAGCACATACTCTCTGATTCCATGTGTTTAAAGACCAGAGACAGGCAAAATTTATGGGAAGTAGTTATATCTATTTCAGGAGTGGGGCTCCCATTGACCAGAAGGGGATGTGGAAGAACTTTCTGGGTGGTGGTGATCTCTGTAGTGTGAACGGGGTGGTGCCTATGTGGGCATATGTGAGTGTGAAGATTTTTACTTCGTTAGCACACACGCAGGGGGAGAGGCAGAGTGAGAGAATCTCAAGCAGATTCTGCACTGAGCCTGGTGCGGGGCTCAAGCTCATGACCCTCAGATCATGACGTAAGCCAAAATCAAGAGTTGGACACTTGACTGGCTGAGCCGCCCAGGCAGTATATAAGTTATATACTGTATATAAATTATACCTCAATAAAACAGTGAAAAAATTAGCATCAAAGTTCTACCAACATTACCAGGGATATACCAAAAGTTAAACGGCTAAAAATGAAGTTAAAGTGAGAATCTTGTGATCAGAATCTTGACAGCACTTTTAACCCAAGAATCACAGTAACAAAATATTAATGAAACCACCTAGAGTCTCACCAACAAAAGATGTTTTATGTTGTGTTGCCCATTCTCATTTGCTTCTTAGGTATTACGGAGTTTTCAGACCTGCTTCTTTGATCCAGTATTAGGCTTTAAGAGCCACCATTTGGGCACCTGGGTGGCTCAGTGGGTTAAGCTGCTGCCTTCAGCTCAGGTCATAATCTCAGGGTCCTGGGATTGAGTCCCGCATCGGGCTCTCTGCTTGGCAGGGGGCCTGCTTCCCTTCCTCTCTCTCTGCCTGCCTCTCTGCCTACTTGTGATCTCTCTCTGTCAAATAAATAAATAAAATCTTTAAAAAATAAAAGAGCCACCATTTATTGGACATGAACCACGTGCAAAGTCTTGGGCTTTTTATCTACACTATACCAGTTAAGGTCTTCTGTTTTGGGGCATCTGGGTGGCTTAGTCAGTTTGGTGTCCAACTCTTGATTTCAGCCCAGGTCTTGATCTCAGGTTCATGAATTCAGGCCTCATGATGAGCTCCATGCTGGACATGGAGCCTTGTTTTATTTTGTTTTGAAAAGCGGGAGGATTTTCCATTTTGTTTAATTACACACTGCCCTATTTTATGGATACCTCATGATATCCCTGTTGGTCATACAGTTGTTTGCAGTTTCCATACTGCATATGTTTTATATTCTCTGCCAGAACTTAAGCTGCAGGAGGATGAGGGAGTGTGTCTAGTTCATTCTTGGATCCCACAAGGCCTGGCCCACAGCAGACACTCAGTAAATGTTGAATGGAAGAATAAGTAACATTTTTTTTATTTTAGAGTATGCACAAGGAAGCACAAGTTGGATAGAGGCAGAGGGAGAGATTCTTCAAGTAGACTCATTGCTGAGCTCAGAACCCAATGCAGGGTTTTGTGTCACAACCCATGAGATCATGACATGACCTGAAACCAAGAGTCCGTCGCTTAACCAGCTGACTCGCCTAGGTGCCCAAATTAGTAACATCTTTATGTACAGCTTTGTGCTTGTGTCCTTCAGGTGAACTCCCAAACATGGAGTTATTTGAACTATATGGCATGTACCTTTTCTTTGGGTAAATAACACAGTTGGGCCAGGGCACCTGGCTGGCCCAGTCAGTGGAGCATCTGACTCTTGATCTTGGGAACGTGAGTTCAAGCCCCATGTTGGGCGTAGAGCTTACTTTATTTTTAAAGGTTTATTTATTTATGTATTTGACAGAGAATGAACACTGGCAGGGGAAGTGGCAGGGAGAGGGAGAAGGGCTCAATCCCAGGATCATGACCCAAGCCAAAGGCAGACCGTTAACCAACTGAGCCACCCAGGTGCCCCTAGAACTATATTTATTTATTTATTTGTTTCTTCAGTTTTTAAAAAGATTTTATTTATTTGTCAGAGAGAGCACAAGTAGGGCGAGTAGTAGGCAGAGGGAGAAGCAGGCTTCCTACTGAGCAGGGAGGCCGATGTGGGACTTGGTCCCAGACTCCTGGGGTCATGACCTGAGCCAGAGGCAGACACCTTACCGACGGAGTCACCCCTAGAGCTTGCTTAAAAGAAGGGGGGGGGCAGTTGACCTTACAGAAGAGTTCTATCTACTTACACTGAACATCAGCAGTGTGTAAGTGTCTAGTGCTCAATCATTGGTTTACATTTTCACATGAAAGTAAAAATTTAATGTTAGTGAAGGAAAAATGTTTTTGCTCAGATACATATACTTATGTTTTATAAATTCCATTTGACAAAGAGCATGGATTTATACATGTTGGGATTTTATTTATAGGATTGATTGGCAGATTTTTAGGTAGCCAGTGGACAGGAAGTTCATCAAATTGTTTTGTTTATTTATTTATTTATTTATAAGATTTATTTATTTATTGGTTTATTTGGCAGAGAGCAAGAGACAGCTAGAGAGGGAACACAAAGGAAGGGGAGTGGAAGAGGGAGAAGCAGGCTTCCCGCTGAGCAGGGAGCCCAATGCAGGGCTTGATCCCAGAACCCTGGCATCGTGACCTGAGCCAAAGGCAGACGCTTAATGACTGAGGCACCCAGGCACTCCAAATGGGTTGTTTTAAAGTAAGGATTTCAGGGGTGCCTGGGTTTGTTAAGCATCTGCCTCTGGCTCAGGTCATGTTATGATCCTGGGTCCGGGGGTCAAGGTCTGCATGTGGCTCACTGGTCCACAGGGAGTCTACTTCTCCCTCTGCCTGCCACTCCTCCTGCTTGTGCTCTTTCTCTCTCTCTCTCTCTGTTAAATATATAAATGAAATCCTTTTTTTTTTTTTTTTAAGATTTTATTTATTTGAGAGAAAGAGCTCAAGTGAGTCCACAAGTAGGCAGAATGGCAGGGAGAGGGAGAAGCAGGCTCCTGCTGAGGTGGGATCCTGATGCGGGGCTCAATCCCAGGACCCTGGGATCATGACCTGAGCTGAAGGTAGATGCTTAGCTGACTGAGCCACCCAGGCGCCCCTATAAATAAAATCTTAATAATGAAGATTTTAGGAAGAAAACTCCACACAGAACTTGGAAAACATAACTGTTCATTGGTTAATATTTACTTCATATATTGGGGTGGCTGGGTTAAAGTGGGTTCATTGGGTTAAAGCCTCTGCCTTCGGCTTGGGTCATGATCTCTGGGTCCTGGGATCGAGTCCCGAATCGGGCTCTCTGCTTGGCAGGGAGACTGCTTCCTCCTTTCTCTCTTTCTCTCTCTGCCTGCCTCTGTCTACTTGTGATCTCTCTCTGTCAAATAAATAAAATCTTTAAAAAAATATTTAGGGACGCCTGGGTGGCTCAGTGGGTTAAAGCCTCTGCTTTCGGCTCAGGTCATGATCCCAGGGTCTTGGGATCGAGCCCTGCATCGGGCTCTCTGCTCAGCAGGAGCCTGCTTTCCTTCCTCTCTCTCTGCCTACTTGTGATCTCTGTCTGTCAAATAAATTAAAAAATACGTATATTAAAAAAATATATTTAAACTTCATATAAAGGATGTTCTGGTACCCTTCAAATGTACTTCAAGGCTTATGGATAAGTGGTGATGTTTTTAATGGAACTGTGTATTGAAAAACTTTTTTCCTTCATTTTTACAGACAGGAAAACTCATTTTGAAACCTAGGCCTCATGTTCAGTGACAGTCTACACTCATTGTTCTGGGACCTAAAACAGCCTTTCTTCAAATGAGTGATAAAGCAAAAAGCCATAAAGGATTCCTTTTACAGTTGGATATGTGAAGGTCATAGCAACAACTGACAAGAAGTGTGCAATATTTACCCAGATGATCTCGATGATGATGACTCGTCTCCCCCGTGCTTGGTACCTTTGATTATCTGTGTTACAGTATTAGTGTCACTTTAGTACTTCAGACCCTGCAGAAACTTCTGCAGATGAAGTATGTCTGTATGTTACTAAGTTAAACTTAGAAACAGAACCTCATCCAGTTTTTATAATGTATTTTTGCAAACTACTGTAAATAGCAAATCAATGCCAATGTCAAAGAGGGACATTGTGGACTTTGTTCTCCTGCACCAGTATCGTGGGAGCATCCATTGGCCGGCCCCGTGGCTCTTCACACCCAGCTATCGTGCATAGCTGTGCCTTTCATTCTTACACCCCTCTGTTCTAATCATAATGCAAGAAAAACATCGGATCGAGTGTAAACTGAGAAAGACTCCTCTCCATTATGTTGTGAGAAATTATAGATATTCTTCTGAGAAACCATTTTTGTTAAACCAGATAGTGAACTTCAACCACTCTCATGGTAACCATTTCCGGTTTGTTGTTTTCCTTCAATGCTAAATATACTTTATATTTTTTTTAATAATTTTAAGAACACTCCAAAGGCTTCTGAATATACAAGTTTAGTTATAAATTATGTACTGTCTGGGAATTTGATAGTCCTTGTTTTAGATCATTGGATCTTAACGCCGCGGTTGGCGTGCTGTTACACTAGTGTTGCACGGGTGTAATTGATCAGCCGCTCTGATCACGGGGTGACTTGGGAGCGGCGCCCCAAACTAGAGTCTACAATTCTCACTGTTCCGAGAGTGTTACTGACATACTGTGTATGCATTTTAGCCACCTGTACTATAATTGCCCTTAATCTTAAACTATTGGGATTGCTGTAAATATTTTAAAGAACTGGAGGTGCCTTTTACCTGTTTATTAGATGATTTTGAAAAGGTTTAAATTATTTCATGAGCAGTCTTTTAAATTCCATTTAACATGAAGCTGAAAATTCACTCACAGGACAAAAACTTTTTAACAAGGCTACCATTTAACTTAACTGTCCATCTTGGCTTTGATGTGTTTGAGATTTTATTCTTGAAACTGCAGCAATAAGACCCTCTCTGCTCCTACGAAGTCATCAGAGGGTACTCTATGTATTCGGCACAGTTTGATTGTCTGTAAATTTTGTAGGTAAATATGTGCATAAAAATAAATACTTTATATATAATTAGCGACTGGGCTTTTTTTCCTCGATTCATAGAAAGTCTGTAGCACTTAAGGTTAAAAAGCACAATACATGTGTCAGATACAGATTAGTTCCAGATGAGGTCCCTTACTTGAACTGTCTAGTAGAAGGCAGACACTCAACAACTGTGCCATTAAAGACAGAACTAGCACCAGAGTCCAAGTTTCTTGAAAAACTGTTGGTGTGTGTGTTGAGGGGGGGATACTTAACTCAGGAGCCATTAGAATGTGATCATTAAGAATGTAGATTCTTGGGGCACTTGTGTGGCTCAGTTGGTTAAGCATCTGCCTTCGGCTCTGGTCACGATCCCGGGATCGAGCCCTGAGTTGGGCTCTATGCTCAGTGGGGAGTCTGCTCTCCCCCCGACCCCTGCCACTCATGCCCCTGCCTCAAAACGTTTTGTTTTATTTTTTAATTATTGGGGTGTCTGGGTGGCTCAGTTGGTTAAGCAGCTCCCTTCGGCTCAGGTCATGATCCCAGAATCCTGGCATCGAATCCTGGGTCAGGCACTTCAGTGGGGAGTCTGCTTCTCCCTCTGCCCTTCTCCCCTACTCACGGTCCCTCTCTATCTCAAACAAATAAATAAAAATCTAAAGAAAGTAGGGGCGCCTGGGTGGCTCAGTCGTTAAGTGTCTGCCTTCAGCTCAGGTCCTGATCCCAGGATCCTGGGATCGAGCCCTACATCAGGCTCCCTGCTTGGCAGGAAGCCTGCTTCTCTCTCTCCCACTCCCCCTGCTTGTGTTCCCTCTCTTGCTGTTTCTCTGTCAAATAAATAAAAACTTAAAAATAGGAGTCACGTGTTCTTCCCACTGGGCCAGCCAGGCATCCCTTGATTGACATTTTATGGAGACTGGGCTAAGAATTGTTTTGGCTGACAGATCTGTCCTCAGCCCTGACAGCTCCCCTGTCATTTCCTCCTGCTGAAACCACAGAAACTCAAGTTTTATTCTTCCTTAAAGACTACACTTTCTATATACTTTTGCACCGAGTATCATTTCTTTTATCCTCTAAACATTGGGAGCACATTTTGTCTGCATCATGAAACACTTCTATTTTCTTTTTCATTTATTTGACAGATCACAAAGTAGAGAGGCATGCAGAGGGCAGGGAGAAGCAGGCTCCCTGCCGAGCAGAGCCCGATGCGGGGCTCGATTTCAGGACCCTGGGATCATGATCTGAGCTGAAGGCAGAGGTTTAACCCACTGAGCCAGGCACCCCTGAAACACATTTTATTTATTTTTTTTTTTAAAAGATTTTATTTATTTATTTGACACAGAGAGATCACAAGTAGGCAGAGAGAGGAGGAAGCAGGCTCCCTGCCGAGCAGAGAGCCCGATGTGGGACTCGATCCCAGGACCCTGAGATCATGACCTGAGCTGAAGGCAGCGGCTTAACCCACTGAGCCACCCAGGCGCCCTGAAACACATTTTAAAAACATGTTTTTATAGTATGATTGTCTGCTGTGCAAGTCTGAGAGAAAAAATGAAAGTGAAAGGATGTCTTATGGAAAGTTTCTAGGGTTTCTTTTTTTTTTTTTTTTTTAAGATTTTATTTATTTGACAAAGAGCACAAGTAAGCAGAGTGGCAGGCAGAGGGAGAGGGAGAAGCAAAGCAGGCTCTCTGCCAGGCAGGGAGCTGGATTTGGTGCTCTTTGCCAGGAACCTGGGATCATGACCTGAGCTAAAGGCAGCTGTTTAACTGACTGAGCCACCCAGGTTCCCCGGAGGTTTCTCTTTTTATCATCTTTGCAGACTGCCCTTTACGTGGCAAGGGTATGTGGGTGGGTAGGACGGTATGGAAAATGTGTGAGGTAGACTTTTTGCCCTCTCAGAATTGGTGGGGAAAGCAGGCCAATGATCCAGCAGTTACCACGTGGTCTATGTGCTAGAAAAGGTCAGTGTAGATGCCCAGGGGAAGGAGGTCCAGCCTGCACTGGGTTCTCTAAAGAAGTTCTTTCCAAAGGCATCTGAAGGGTCACTGGGTCAGGGGGACACACAGGCAGTTTTTTGAATGTGGCTGGCAGCATGATGTCATCTGCCAGGTCAGGGGGCTTTAGGCAGTGTGTAGTGGAAGAGTCCCCGGGGGAAGGCTGACTTGTTTGGGGTCCTGGTTCATCCATTAGCTACTTGGGGTGGTGACTCCTCTCTGAACATTACTGTCCTCATTTGGACCTATTTGTAGCTGTCTTGCAGAACTGTTATAAGGACTAAATGAAATAATGTATGTAAGATAACTTCTTTGTGTTCTAACTTCCTTCTGAGTTCTTGTTCTTTGTAGATGCTTAGTATCCAAGATCCTTAGTATCCAGTACCTTAGTACCTGGCAGGATGCTCTGTTGAAAGAATTAATCTTGACGTTGGTATTGAAATTGGTTTTGTACATAATTACACTAAAAAAATCACTTTCTTACATAATTTGCTTATCTAGTTTTGGGAGAGGTTACTTTTTAAAAAAATATTTTTAACTATTTCTACACCCAGCATGGGGCTCGAACTCACAAACCCAAGATCAAGAGTCACAGACTCCACTGACTGAGCCAGCCAGGTGCCCCGGTTTTGGGAGATGTATGGGTGGGTCAGTCGGTTAAGCATCTGCCTTTGGTTCAGGTCATGATCCTGGGGTCCTGGCATCGAGTCCCACATTGGGCTCTGTGCTCAGCAGTCTGCTTCTCCCTTTCTCTTTCCCTCTGCTTCTCCCCTGCTCGCTTGCACGACCTCTCTCTCTCAAGTGGGTAAATAAAATCTTAAAAAGGGGCACCTGTGACTCAGTTGTTCAGCGTCTGCCTTCAGCTCAGGTCATGATCCCAGGGTCCTGGTATCAAGCCCTACGTCGGGCTCTCTGCTCAGTGGGAATCTCGCTTCTCCCTTTCCCACTCCCCCTGCTTGTTCTCCCTCTCTCTGTGTGTCTCTCTCTGTCAAGGTAATGAATAAAATCTTAAATAGAAAATAAATAAAATCTATTTAAAAAAGACTAAATGCGAAGATTTATCTTTCTTCCCCCCCAGAGAGGGAAAGGGAGTTGTGGAGAGGGAAGAGAATCTTAAGATTTTATCCATCCACTTGACAGAGATCACAAGTAGGCAGAGAGGCAGGCAGAGAGAGAGAGGAGGAAGCAGGCTCCCCGCTGAGCAGAGAGCCCGATGCAGGGCTTGATTCCAGGACCCTGAGATCATGACCTGAGCCAAAGACAGAGGCTTAATCCACTAAGCCACCCAGGCACCCGCCCCCCATTTTTATTTTTAAAGATTAATTTTTTATTTGAGAGAGAGAGAGCCAGCTAGCCACAAACAGACTTCCTGCTGAGCACAGAGATGACGTGGGGCTCAGTCCCACGTCACCTCTGTGCTCAGCAGGAAGTCATGACCTGAGCCAAAATCAAGAGTTGGCCACTTAACAAGCTGAGCTACTCAGGTGCCTCTGTTTTGTTTTGTCTTTTAAATTTTTATTTAAATTCTAGTTAGTTAACATCCTGTGCAGTATTGGCTTCACGAGTAGAATTCAGTGATTCATCACTTAAAACATGCAGTGCTCATCATAACAAGTCCCCTCTTAATTTTTTTTTTTTTAAGATTTTATTTATTTGAGAGAGAGAGAGCATAAGAGGAGAGAGGACAGTGGGAGAAACAGACTCTCTGGCGATCAGAGAGCCTCATGTGGGACTCAATCCCAGACTCCAGGATCATGACCTGAGCAGAAGGCAGTTGCTTAACCAACTGAGCCACCCAGGAGCCCCAACAAGTCCCCTCATTAATCCCCATCATCCACCTGGCCCATCCCCCACCCACGTCCCTCCATCAACCCTCAGTTTGTTCACTGTCATTAAGAGTCTTTTTTTTTTTAAAGATTTTATTTATTGATTTATTGATTTATTTGACAGAGATCACAAGTAGGTAAGAGGCAGGGAGAGAGAGAGGAGGAAGCAGGCTCCCCGCTGAGCAGAGAGCCCGATGCAGGGCTTGATCCCAGCACCCTGGGATCATGACCCGAGCCAAAGGCAGAGGCTTTAACCCACTGAGCCACCCAGGTGCCCCTGTTATTAAGAGTCTTATGGTTTGTTTCCTTTTCTCTCTGTGCCGCTGCACCCTGTATGTTCATCTGTTTTGTTTCTTAAATTCCACAGATGAGTGAAATCATATGGTATTTGTCTTTCTCTGACTGACTGACTTTGCTTAGCATAATACTCTAGCTCCATCCACGTCATTGCAAATGGTAAGAGTTCATTCTTTTTGGTGGCTGAGTACTATTCCAATATATTATATCACACCACATCTTTATCCACTGATCATTCTTTTTTTTTTTTTTTTTTAAAGATTTTATTTATTTATTTGTGAGAGAGAGAGAGTGAGAGCGAGCACAGGCAGACAGAGTGGAAGGCAGAGTCAGAGGGAGAAGCAGCCTCCCTGCGGAGTAAGGAGCCCGATATGGGACTCGATCCCAGGACGCTGGGATCATGACCTGAGACGAAGGCAGCTGCTTAACCAACTGAGCCACCCAGGCGTCCCTCCACTGATCATTCTATGAATATTTGGTTTCTTTCCATAGTTTGGCTACTGTTAATACTGCTGCTATAAATATCAGGGTGCATATTCCCCTTGAATCTGTTTTTTTTTTTTTTTTAAGATTTTATTTATTTATTTGACAGAGTAGGCAGAGAGGCAGGCTCGGAGGGCAGGGGGAAGCAGGCTCCATGCTGAGCAGAGAGCCTGATGGGGGCTCAATTCCAGGACCCTGAGACTATGACCTGAGCTGAAGGCAGAGGCTTTAACCCACTGAGCCACCCAGGTGCCCCTGAATCTGTGTTTTTGTGTCCTTTGGGTAAATAGTAGTGCATTTGTTGGGTCATAGGGTAGCTCTATTCTGGAACTTTTGAACCTTTTGAGGAACCTCCATGCTGTTTTCCAGAGTGGCTGCACCAGCTTGCATTCCCACCAGCAGTGTAGGAGAGTTCCCCTTTTCCCACATCCTCGCCAACATCTGTTACTTCTTGTGTTGTTAATTTTAGCCATTCTGGCAGGTGTAAGGTGGTATCTCATGGTGGTTTTGATTTGTATTTCCCTGATGATGAGAGATGTTGAACATCTTTTCATGTGTCTGTTAGCCATCTGGATGTCTTCTTTGGAAAAGTATTCATGTCTTTTGCCCATTTCTTACCTGGATTATTTGGTTTTGAGGGTGAGTTTGATATGTTATTTATAGATTTTGGATACTATGAGATATGTCATTTGCCAATATCTTCTGCCATTGTATAGTCTGCCTTTTAGTTTAGTTGTTTGTTTCCTTCACTGTGAAGAAGACTTTTACCTTGATGAAGATCCAGTAGTTCACTTCTGCTTTTGTTTCCCTTGCTTTTGGTGATGTGTCCAGGAAGAAGTTGCTACGGCCAAGGTCAAAGAGGTTGCCGCCTATTTTCTCCTCTAGGATTTTGATGGTTTCTTGATTCATATTTGGGTCTTTCATCCACTTTGAATTTATTTTCATATAAGGTGTAAAGAAATGGTCCAGTTTCATTTTTCTGCATGTGGCTGTCAGTTTTCCCAGCACCATTTGTTGAAGGGACTGTCTTTTTCCATTGGACATTTTTTTCTTGCTTTGTTGAAGATTAGTTGGCCAAAGAGTTGCGGGTCCATATCTGCACTCTCTATTCTGTTCCACTGATCTATGTGTTTGTTTTTGTGCCAGTACCATTCTGTCTCGATGACTACAGCTTTGTAAGATAGCTGAAAATCTGGAATGTTAATGCCTCCAGCTTTGCTTTTCATTTTCAGAATTGCTTTGGCTATTTGGAGTTTTCTGTGGTTCATACAAATTTTAAGAGTGTTTGTTCTAGCTCTGTGAAAAATGCAGGTGGTATTTTGGTATAGATTGCATTAAATGTGCAGGTTGCTTTGGGTAGTGTAGACATTTTAACAATGTTTTTCTTCTAATCCTTGAGCATGGAATGCTTCTCTGTTTCTTTGTGTCTTCCTCAATTTCCTTCATAAGTGTTCTACTGGTTTCAGAATACAGACCTTTTACCTCTTTGGTTAGGTTTATTCCTAGGTATCTTATTTTTGGTGCAATTACAAATGGGATCACTTCCTTGATTTCTCTTTCTGCTGCTTCATTATTGGTCTATAGAAATGCAACAGATTTCTGTATGTTGATTTTATTTTTTTTTCTTTTCTTTTTTTTTTTTTTTAGATTTTATTTATTTATTTGACAGAGAGAAATCACAAGTAGGCAGAGAGGCAGGCAGAGAGAGAGAGAGAGAGGAGGAAGCAGGCTCCCTGCTGAGCAGAGAGCCCGATGTGGGACTCGATCCCAGGACCCTGAGATCATGACCTGAGCCGAAGGCAGCGGCTTAACCACTGAGCCACCCAGGCGCCCTGTATGTTGATTTTATATCCTGCAATTTTGCTGAATTTATATATTAGCTTTAAGAATTTTTTGGTGGAGTTTCTCGGGTTTTCTACATAGAGTATCCTGTCATCTGCAAATAGTGAATGTTTGACTTCTTCCTTGCTGATCTGGATGCCATTTACTTCTTTTTGTTGTCCGATTGCTGAGGCTAAGATTCCTTGTACTATGTTAAATAGTAATGGGAAGGGTGGTCGATCCTGTCTTGTTCCTGATTGTAGAGGAAAAGTTCTCAATTTTTCCCCATTGAGGATCATATTTGCTATGGGTCTCTCGTATATGGCCTTTATAATGTTTATTTCTAATATTCTATCTATCCCTACTTCTTTGAGGGTTTTAATCAAGAAAGGATGCTGTATTTTGGAAAATGCTTTTTCTGCATCTATTGAGAGGGTCATATGATCATATGGTTCTTATCCTTTTTTTTTAATTAATGTGGTATATCACTTTGATTGATTTATGAATATTGAACTACCCCTGAAGCCCAGTAATAATTCCCACTTGATGGTGGTGAATAATTCTTCCACTGTATTGTTGGATTCAGTTTGCTAGTATCATGTTGAAAATTTTTGCATCCGTGTTCGTTGGAAATATTGGCCTGGAGTTCTCGTTTTAGTGGAGTTTTTGTCTGGTTTTGGAATCAAAGTAATGCTGGCCTCGTAGAAGTTTGGAAGGTCTCTTTCCATTTCTATTTTTTGGAACAGTTTGAGAAGAATAGGTATTTACTGTTTTTTAAATGTCTGGTGGAATTCTACTGGGAAGCCATCTGGCCCTGGACTTTGGTTTGTTGGGAGATTTTTGATTACTGATTCAATTCCTTTGCTGGTTATGGGTCGGTTCAAATTTTCTACTTCTTCCTGTTTCAGTTTTGGCAGTTTGTATGGATAGGAATTTATCCATTTCTTCCAATTGCCCAGTTTTTGGTATATAATTTTTCATAATATTCTCTTATAATTATTTGTATTTCTGTGGTGTTGGTTGTGATCTTTTCATTTCATTCACCATTTTATTTATTTATTTATTTATTTTTCATTTATTTATTTATTTGGGTTCTTTCCCTCGCCTTCTTGATAGAATGGGTTTATCAATTTTATGAATTCTTTCAAAGAAGTTCTAGTTTTGTTGATCTGTCCTACTGTTTTTCTTTTCCTTTTTTTTTTTTTTTTAAGATTTTATTTATTTATTTGACAGAGATCACAAGTAGGCAGAGAGGCAGGCAGAGAGAGAGAGAGGAGGAAGCAGGCTCCCCGCTGAGCAGAGAGCCCGATGCGGGGCTCAATCCCAGGACCCTGGGAACATGACCTGAGCTGAAGGCAGAGGCTTTAACCCACTGAGCCACCCAGGTGCCTCTGTCCTACTGTTTTTCTGTGTTGGTTTTTTGTTTGTTTGTTTGTATATTGGTTTTTTTTTTTGTTGTTGTTGTTGTTGTTCTGATCTTTATTTCTCTTCTTCTGCTGGCTTTAGGCTTTTTTTTTTTTTTTTTTGGCTTTAGGCTTTATTTGCCGTTCCTTTTCAGGCTTTTTAGGTGTTAGGTTATGTTGTATATTTGACACTTTCTTTTTGAGGTAGGCCTATATTGCAATATACTTGCCTCTTCAGTCTGCCTTTATTGCATCCCAAAGGTTTTGGACTGTCATGTTTTCATTTTCATTTGCCTCTGTTTATTTTTTAATTTCCTGACTGACCCATTCATTCTTTAGTACGATATTCTTTAACTTCCACGTATTTGTGATCTGTCCAAATTTTTTCTTTTCTTTTTTTTAAAAGATTTTATTTATTTAATTGACAGAGAGAAAGAGATCACAAGTAGAAGCAGAGCGGCAGGCAGAGAGAGAGAGAGAGGGGAAAGCAGGCTCCCCACTGAGCAGAGAGCCCCATGCAGGTCTTGATTCCAGGACCTTAGGATCATGACCTAAGCCAAAGGCAGAGGCTTTAACCCACTGAGCCACTCAGGTGCCGCAGTTCAAACTTTTTCTTGTCGTTGACTTGGTTTCCTAGTGTTGTGATCTGAAATTATGCATGTATGAGCTCAATGTTTTGGTACTTGTAGAGGGCTGCTTTGTGACCCAGTAAATGATCTATCCTGGTGAATGTTCCATGTGCACTTGAGAAGAATAAGTATTCTCTTGCTTAGGATGGAATGCTCAGTATATATCTGTGAAGTCTATCTGGTCTAGTGTGTCATTCAAAGCCATTGATTCCTTGTTGATTTTCCACTTAGATGATCTGTCCATTGCTGTAAGTGGGGTGTTGTTAAAGTGCCCTACTATTATTTTATTATTATCAGTGAGTTTCTTTATGTCTGTTACTAATTGATTTATATATTTAATTGTACCCAAGTTGGGGACATAAATATTTTTCATTGTTAGATCGTATTGATGGGTAGATCCCATAATTATGATGTAAAGCCCTTTTTCATTTCTTGTTACAGTCTTTGGTACAAAATTTTGTTTGTCTGATATAAGTATGGCTATTCCAGCTTTCTTTTGAGTCCACTAGCATAATAAATGGTTCTCCATTCCCTCACTTCTCAATCTGCAGGTGTCTTTAAATCTAAAATGAGTCTCTTGGGGTGCTTGAGTGACTCATTTGTTAAGCATCTGCCTTCGGCTTGGGTCATGATCCCAGGGTCCTGGGATCAAGCCCTGCATCAGGCTCCCTGCTCAGTGGGAAGCCTGTTTCTTCCTCTCTCACTTCCCCTGCTTGTGTTCCCTCTCTCCCTGTCAAATAAATAAAATCTTTCAAAAAATAAAAAATAAAATCAGTCTCTTGTAGGCAGCATAAAGATGGATCTTGTTTTTATATCTGTTCTGATTTTGGGTGTATATTTGTATAAGTTCTTTATATACTTTGGGTACTAAGCCTTTATTGGAAATGTCATTGGCAAATATCTTCTCCCATTCACTAGATTGTCCTTTAATTTTGTTGATTGTTTCCTTGGCTATTTGTTTTTGCCTTTTTTTTTTTTTTTTTTTTTTTTTTGCTTTTATTTCCCTTGCTTCAGGAGACATATCTAGAAAAAATATTTCTATGGCTGTTTCAGAAGAATTACTTTCTGTGCTCTCTTCTAGGATTTTTATGGTTTCAGGTCTCACATTTAGTTCCTTAATCCACTTTGAGTTTATTTTGCATATGGTGTAAGAAATGGTACAGTTTCCTTCTTTTGCATGTGGCTGTCCAGTTTTCCCAACAGCATTTGTTGAAGGGACTGTCTTTTCCCCGTTGTATATTCTTGCCTCTTGTGGAAGATTAATTGACCATACAATTGTGGGTTTGTTTCTGGGATTTCTATCCTGTTCTGTTGATCTATGTGTCTACTTCTGTGCCAGTACCATACGGTTTTGACCATTACAGCTCTGTAATATAACTTGAAATCTGGAATTTTGTTACCTCCAGCTTTGTTTTGCCATGAAATCACTATGTATAAATTATACCTGATTAGATTTGTAGACTTAACTGACGCTTATAGAATACTTTTCCCATAAATAACGCAGAGTGACTCCTGCCACGAGCTTTCATAGTGAACAGCATTATCACATCTCTACCATATTTTCATGTACTAACAACCATACAGGAAAAGGGTAGCCCAATACAAAAGGCCCAGTGAAAGTCCAGGAGAACTGCTATGCAGTGTCCTCAGGGAACTCCCAGTCCAGATAAGGGTCGGAAGATAGGAAGATCCCCTAGAAGAATCTTGAATTGCTACATTTGAGCATATGGGGAATATTGTTGATAGACAAAGGTGTTGGTAATTTAGGAAAAAATAATAACAGACTGATGGGAAACCAGGATGATGGGGTGGGGGAGGCAATTATTAACCCCACGAAAAATGAAAGATTGTATAAGGAAAAGACTTGTGGTTTTAGTGGACTTCCTAGTTCAGTAGTGTGCAATGTTTGCGTTGTCCTAGCACGTTACATGGCAACTGTTGATTTAATAAAAAAATTGTGGGAGGAGCACCTGGGTGGTTCAGTCAGTCAGTTGAGTGTCTGACTGTTGGTTTCAGCTCAGGTCATTATCTCAGGGTCACGGGAGCTGGGATCTGGCTCTGCGCTCAGCCTGGAGTCTGCTTATCCCTTTCCCTCCCCTCCCCTGCTTGTGCTCTCTCTTTCTCTTTCTTTAGAAGAATAAACAAAGTCTTCAAAACAAGAATACGTTAAGAAAAAGAATTGTGGGACGGTTTTGTTGGATAAAGGGAGAAATGAGAGAGGGTGTCGGAGGCAGGCCCCCTGGCCAGGGCGGCCTCCGCCATTAAAAGATGGCGCCTGGCGAGCTGCCCAGAAAAGTTGCCTCATAAGACTAAGCAGAACGCCCTAAGAGGAAGCGTATAGCATTGGTTGCTGGCACAGTCATCTTGCTTAGGCTCTCCCTGTGATTCGCCCCCTTCTGTACCCTATGCGCTCATTGGCTGTGTGGGGATATATAAGCATGTCGCTGGAAAAATAAAGGAGAAAAAGAGCACAAGACAACGAGGCTGATTGTCGTCCTTGCGGGTCGAGGGCGACAAGAGGGAGCAGAGGAGAGCTAACTCCTTACCTACTGGGGCAAGAAGTCTAGAAGTGATATATGATACTGACAAGTTAGAAGGCATATTAGCTATCATTTGGGAATATTTGGATAATAATAGAAGAAACAGGTAGAAGGGTTGAGGGTGTTTGCTGCTCAGAGAGGTCTTGGGGCTGGGCAGAAGGAAAGCAGGCACTGCTGTTCCTTTATGACTTTCAGATACTATATGCACATGAAATTCTTCCTTTCAGTGAAGCAGCTAAATAAATGAGCTTGCTAGGTGGAGTAGTTCATTTTACAAGAGGAAAAACAGGTCTAGGGGGCCTTTGCCTAATTTGGGAACCTTTGTTCTGCTCTTAGTCTTTTTCCATGTTCCTTCTTTATCTGGTGTTTCCTATTAAAACTTTGATTTCCTCAGTTTACTAGCTCTTCAGTGTATACCAGCAAATTCAGCAGGAGACAGGGGCACCTGACTGGCTCCGTCAGTGGTGCATGTGACTCTTGATTTGGGGTGGGGAGTTCAAGCCCATGCTGGGTGTAGAGCCTACTTTATAAAAAATAAAATCAGGGGCGCCTGGGTGGCTCAGTGGTTAGCGCCTCTGCTTTCGGCTCAGGTCATGATCCTGGGGTCCTGGGATCGAGTCCCACACCGGGCTCTCTGCTCAGCAGGGAGCCTGCTTCTCCATCTTTCGCTGCCTGCCTCTCTGCCTATTTGTGATCTCCGTCTGTCAAATAAATAAATAAAATCTTAAAAAAAAAAAAAAGTAAAATCAGGAGAGGGGAACCTGGGTGGCTCAGTGGGTTAAACCTCTCTGCCTTCAGCTCAGGTCATGATCCTGGGATCGAGCCCTGCATAGGGCTCTCTGCTCAGTGGGGAGCCTGCTCCCCCCCCTCTGCCTGCCTCTCTGCCTACTTGTGATCTCTCTCTCTCTGTCAAATAAATAAATAAAATCTTTAAAAAAAAATAAAACCAGGAGGAAACAATATACTGCAGTTGCTACAACCCAATATGTAGGTTCAATTTCCTCTTTGTCATTTACAAATCATGTGCTTTTATGCAAGTAACTTGTCTGTGCCTCGGGTCTCTTGTCTCTAATGTGGGGATATCAACATCCCATGAGCTTGTTGGTGGGTTAAATAGCTTATACACAGAAAGTTCTTGGAGCAGTCCCCATAGCAATGGCTCAGTAAGTACTGTCAATGAGGGGCGCCTGGGTGGCTCAGCTGGTTAAATGTCTACCTTCAGCTCAGGTCAAGATCTCAGGGTCCTAAAAAAAAAAAAAAAAAAAAAAAAAAAAAGATCTCAGGGTCCTGGGATTGAGTCCCACATTGTGCTCTCTGCTCAGTGGGGACTCTGCCTCTCCCTCTACCTGCTGCCACCCCACCGCTTGTGCTCTCTCTGACAAATAAATGAAAAAATCTTAAAAGTAAATACATACATACATACATGCATACATACTGTCCATGGGACTCTCACTCTCCGAATAGGGAATGGAACCCATTATAATCACCAGTGAATCTGGGGAAGTGATCAAAACAGGGATAAATTCTATAGGTGTTAAAAAATAAATAAACTGGGGCACCTGGGTGGGTGGCTCAGCTGGTTAAGCATCTGCCTTCGTCTCAGGTCATATCTCTAGGTCCTGGAATCGAGCCCCACCTCCGGCTCCCAGCCCAATTAATAAATAAATTGAATAAATGGATAAATAAAGTCTTTAAAAATATAAATAAATACATAAATAAAATAAACTGTATTAAGTTTAATTCACAGATGATAATTTTATTATTATAAAATATAGTTTTTAGATACAAAATTGGATAAATTTTTTTAAAGACTTTATTTGTTTATTTGACAGAGATCATAAGTAGGCAGAGAGGCAGGCAGAGAGAGAGAGGAGGAAGCAGGGTCCCCGCTGAGTAGAGAGCCCGATGTGTGGCTCGATCCCAGGCCCCCGGGATCATGACCTGAGCCGAAGGCAGAGGCCCTAACCCACTGAGCCACCCAGGTGCCCCAAATTGGATAAATTTTGATAAATGTAGCACCCATGTAATAATCACCATGAGGAAGGTACAGAACATTTCCATCACTCAAGAGGTCCCTTGTACCACTTCGCAGTCAATTCTTGTCCCCAGCTCCTTGCCCTGTGCAACTACTGTCTGACTTCTATCACTGTGGATTTGTGGTTTCTAGAGTTTTCTCTATAGTTTCACTATAAACAAAATTATAGCTAATCCTACAGTACAATAGTCTTGTATCTTGCTTCCTTGGCTCAACATGTTTTTGAGATTTTATGTATATGTAGATTTTTAAAGATTTTATTTATTTATTTGTCAGAGAGAGAGAGAGAGTGAGCACTGACAGACGGAGGCGGAGGGAGAAGCAGGCTCCCTGCCAAGCAAGGAGCCCGATGTGGGACTCCATCCCAGGACGCTGGGATCATGACCTGAGCCGAAGGCAGCTGCTTAACCACCTGAGCTACCCAGGTGTCCCATGTATATGTAGATTTTATGTACATGTACCCATAATTCGTTCCCTTTTTGTTTTTTCAGTTAACTGTTTGGTTTTTTAAGATGTTATTATTTATTTATTTATTTGAGAGTGCTATTGGGCGGGGGGGAGGTCCAGGAAGGAGGGGAAAAGGAGGAGGAAACAATCTCAAGCAAACTCCTTTGAGCACAGAATCCCACACAGGGCTCGCTCCACAACCCTGAGTGTATGAACTGAGCTGAAACCCAACAACAGCTGGATGCTTAACCAACCAGGCATGCAGGCGCCCCTCTTCATTTACCTGTTGATGTGCAGGTTAGCTCCAGTTTGGAACTATTATGAATATTCATGTCAAGCTGCTATGAATATTCATGTGAAAGTCTGTGGATATATTAACTTTTCTTGGGAATACCTTGAGGTGGAATGGCTGGATTGTAAGCTGAGTTCATGATGAAGACCTACCAAACTGGTTTTCTAAAGTGGCTGCTGTGGCTTTTGTTTTGTTCTTTAAGATTTTATTTTTTTTATTATTTTTTAAAGATTTTATTTATTTATTTGACAGACAGAGATCACAAGTAGGCAGGGATGCAGGCAGAGAGAGAGAGAGAGGAGGAAGCAGGCTCCCCGCTGAGCAGAGAGCCCGATGTGGGGCTCGATCCCAGGACCTTGAGATCATGACCTGAGCCGAAGGCAGGGGCTTTAACTTACTGAGCCACCCAGGCACCCCTAAGATTTTATTTTTAAGTAATCTCTATACCCAACATGGGGCTCCAACTCCCAACCCTGAGATCAAGAGTAGCGTGCTTTACCGACTTGAGCCTGCTGGGCGTCAGGGCAACTGCCTTGTTCTACATTCCCATCAGCACTGTTTGAGAAATAGTTCCAGTTGCTGTATACCCACTGAAAGGGCTAAAATGAGAAACACTGACAATGCTTATTTAGGCAATGATATGGAACAACTGGTTTTGTTGACTTTTAGGATAAGTAATATGCCTTTAGGATGTTTCTTAGCATTCTGGCACAGGATTACCTGTTTTGATCATAATCCATTTAAGGTTTATCCCTTTCCAAAGGTTGGGTGTGTTAGACGGGATTTAGGGCAATCTGTATTAGGAGTAAATCTCACCAGGTAGAAGTGACTTGTTCTAACCTAGGTATTTATCACAGTGTTTTTGTCTTGTTTAATTTTGGGCCAAACAGCCAACAAGGCAGGCAATGGATTTCAGGGACAAAGCTATAAATATCCTACAGCACAAAATTGATCTGGCTCATTTCAGGCAATGACCTCCAGATATCAGCATTTTTTCTTAAGACTTTATTTATTTATTTGACAGAAATCACAAGTAGGCAGAGAGGCAGGTAGAGAGAGAGGAGGAAGCAGGCTCCCTGCTGAGGAGCGAGCCCGATGCGGGACTCGATCCCAGGACCCTGAGACCATGACCTGAGCTGAAGGCAGAGGCTTAACCCACTGAGCCACCTAGGCACCCCAAATATCAGCATTCTTAAAAAAAAAAATCCCATACTTAGAAGGAAAAAAATATTTTCTAAGATTTTATTTATTTATTTGACAGAGAGAGAGAGTGCGCACAAGCAGGGGGAGCGGCAGGCAGAGGGAGAGGGAGAAGCAGGCTCTCCACCAAGCTGGGTGCCTGATATGGGGCTTGATCCCAGGACCCCAGGAGCATGACCCAAGCCACAGGCAGCTGCTTAACTGACTGAGCCACCTAGGTCCCCCTTCCCCCAGATGTTAATAAAACGGGGCACCTGGCTGGCTGAGTTAGTAGAGCATGGAACTCTTGATCTCAAGAGTCTTAGATTGGGCGTAGAGCTTACTTATTAAAAAAAAAAAAAAATTATGGGGGCACCTGGGTAGCTCAATCCTTAAGCATCTACCTTTTTGCTCAGGTGATGAACCCAGGGCTCTGGGACTGAGTCCCACATGGGGCTCCTTGTTCAGCGGGGAGTCTGCTGCTCTTTCTCCCTTGGCCCCTCCTCCCTGCTTGTGCTCTCTCTCTCAAATAAATAAAATCTGAAAAAATAAAAATGAAAATAAATTAAAAGGGGCACCTGAGTGACTCAGTCAGTTTAGCATCTCTTGGTTTCAGCTCAGGTCTTGATCTCAGGCTGGTGAGATGAGCCCCAGGGCGCTGGTGCTTAGCCGGGAGTCTGCTTCTCTCCCTCACTTTCTCCCTCTCTCCCGATTCTGCTCCCTCATTCTCTCTCTCTCAAATTAATAAATCTTTATTTTTTTTCAAATTAATAAATCTTCAAAAACATTTTTTTAAGATTTATTTATTTGACAGACAGAGATCACAAGTAGACAGAGCAGCAGGCAGAGAGAGAGGGAAGCAAGCTCCCTGCTGAGCAGAGAGCCCGATATTGGTAGTTTCTTAATCTCGCTCAGGTCTCAGCAAACCCCCTCGGTCAAAGTAGTTGTGGGCTCTTCAGTGAAGAGCTGGTACATTCCCATCTGGTTTTACTTGGGCATGTCAAGGCTAGCTATGGGTCATCCAATGATTACTACAGTATTTCAGAACTCCTTTGATTTTTTTACTTTTTTTTAGGAACCACTTGACCAGTGGTGAGAACCAAGAGAACAAGCAACCCCACTAATAGTCTTTAAGCCAGTTTGTACACAAGAACAACCTCTTGATGATGAGGCTAGAAAAGATGTTCCTTCTTCAGGTCTTCCATTGCACAGGACATACACCTAGCCACAGGGATCTGTGCAAGTAACAACATAGTATCTGTAGACTTAGCCAAACCAAGGCTTCTAGAGTGCTATTCCTTGTCTACCTTACACAGCTGTTTCACTACTCTTGTTCCTTTCCTGGTTGGCTTCTTTCTCTTTTTCTTTTCCTTTGTTGTTTTTTATTTTTTTCTCTGTGTCTCCTTTCCTTCTCATCCACTGTCTCATCCCTTTCTCTTGGCCACCGTTGCCTTCTTTCTCTTCTTTATCATGAACACTGGTGTAAATGGCTTTGCGATAGCTTCCCAGTTCTGGGCAACTTCAATGGCAAAAAATTGTACCCAGGGGGGCAAAGATGGTGTTTTCCTCAGGGTAGCCCCGAGACCAATCCTGTTGTAGCGAAATACTGTAACTCAAGTCTTCCACGATCCTATCAAACTTCAAGCAGAATGACCCCCACTTCTCTTTAGCTGATTCTGATTTAAGCTCTTCTGAGCCCAACACATCAAGACTGGATTTCTTAAATTTCCCTGAAACTCAGAAAAGATTTGGTCATCTGCTTTGGTGAGTTTCAGGAAGTGCGGGTCAACTGATGAAATCAGCTTGTAGCTGTCTTCAGGAGCCTGCTTTGCTTTCATGGCCCAAGCCATCTCTGTATCAGGATTGTTACCATCAGATGCAGCTGGAAGACAATGGGCATGCGCCACAGACACCGGTTCCCCGGAAACTGACTCAGCAGCCCCACTAGTCATCTCCGTGGTGCAACCCTCAAAGTGAGTGCCCATTTCCCGGCAATGACTATTTGTGTGCTCTTTCTGAAGCTGGTTGGAAAGTGAGGGCTCCTTTATTTATTTTAACCTAATCTCACTTTGGTTTAAAAAAAAATAACTATGAGCATTAAAAAAAATAACTATGATCAATCACACATGTTTTCCTTCTTCTTCTTCCTCCTCTTCTCCTCCTCCTCCTCTTCCTCCTCCTCCTTCTTTAGCAATCACACATTTTCACTTTTGCATTACCTTCCATGCCAGATCAAAATCGGGATTTGTCCAATTTTCAGGTAAAAATGGAGGTAAGGAATTAAAAAAAAAAAAAAAGACTGACAGCTGTTTTATGCATCTCAAGTAGTATAAAAAGTTTACAAATTGACTAAGGAATCTGTGTCAAATGTGATATAACATGCAAAGCTAGGTCAACTCTAATCATGGTTGCAAGTATGCAAAAGAAAAACACAGTCTTTCTCTAAAAAGTTCAGACGTGGGGCATATGGGTGGTTCAAGCTTCTGACTTCTGATTTGGGCTCTGGTCATGATCTCAGTGCCATAAGGATCAAGCCCCCCCATCAGGCTCCCAGAGTCAGCTTGAGATTCTTTATCACCCTCTGCCCCTCCCCACATTTGAGTTCATGTGCGCGCGCTCTCTCTCTCTCTCAAATAAATAAATCTTTAAAAACATATATAAAAAAGTAAGGGGTACCTGGGTGGCTCAGTCAGTTGGGCATCTGCCTTTGGCTCGGGTTAAGATCCTTAGGTCCTGGGATCAGGCCCTGTGTTGGGCTCACTGCTCAGTGGGGAGCCTGTTTCTCCCTCTCCCTCTGGACCTCCCCACATCTCTCTCAAATAAATGAATAAAATATGAAAAAAATAAAAATAAATTCATTAATTAAAAGTTCAAGGAGGTGGGGCGCCTGGATGGCTCAGTGGGTTAAAGCCTTTGCCTTCAACTCGGGTCATGATACCAGGGTCCTGGGAAGGAGCCCCTCATCGGGCTCTCTGCTCAGCAGGGAGCCTGCTTCCTCCTCTCTCTCTGCCTGCTTCTCTGCCTACTTGTGATCTCTATCTGTCAAATAAATAAATAAAATCTTTCAAAAAAAAAAACAAAACTTCAGGGAGATGGGGGGTTAGGTGAGCCTGGTGGTGCATACTAAGGAGGGAGGGCACGTATTGCATGGAGCACTGGGTGTGGTCTATAAACAATGAATCTTGGATCACTGAAAATATAAAAATTAAATTTAGAAAAAAATAAAAAAAACAGAAAGTTTAGACATAGAATTGTCATTTCACCCATTTAACCAATAGCAAAAGTGACAAAATTGCACCAGTTGCTGGTATAGAATTTCAATAATTTATTTTGTACTAGGTTGATTTCTTCAAATAGAAATCACCCCGACCTGCCTCTCTGCCTACTTGGGATCTCTTTCTGTAAAATCAATAAATAAAATCTTTTAAAAAATGCTTTAAAAAGGGGCACCCGAGTGGCTCAGTGAGTTAAAGCCTCTGCGTTCAGCTCAGGTCATGATCCTAGGGTCCTGGGATTGAGCCCCATGTCAGGCTCTCTGCTCAGCGGGGAGCCTGCTTCCACCTCTCTCTCTGCCTGCTCTCTGCCTACTTGTGATCTCTGTCTGTCAAATAAATAAATAAAATCTTAAAAAAAAAAAAGCTTTAAAAAAAAAAAAGAAAGAGGGACGCCTGGGTGGCTCAGTGGGTTAAGCCTCTGCCTTCGGCTCAGGTCATGATCTCAGGATGCTGAGATCGAGTCCCACATCGGACTCTCTGCTTGGCGGGGAGCCTGCTTCCTCATCTCTCTGCCTGCCTCTCTGCCTACTTGTGATCTCTGTCAAATAAATAAATAAAATCTTTAAAAAAAAAAAAAGAAAGAAAGAAATTATACATATCTAAGTAGCACCTGTGTTGGTGTTCAAAGAACAGCTCAAAATTAATTACGATTTTATCTTTTTTAAGATGTATTTATTTGAGAGAGAGAGAGAGAGCATGGGGCAGGGGCAGAGGGAGAGGTAGATAGAATCTTTTTTTTTTTTAAGTTTTTATTTATTTATTTGAGAGAGACAGTATGAGCAGGGGTAGCGGCAGAGGCAGAAGGAGAAGCAGGCTCCCCACTGAGCAGGGAGCCCTATGCGGGGCTCCATCCTAGGAACCTGAGACCACGATCTGACCTGAAGGCAGATGCTTAAACGATTGAGCCACCCAGGCACCCCGGGGAGAGGGAGTCTTAAGTAGACTCTGTGCTGAGCACAGAGCCCACCGTGGGGCTCAATCTCACCACCCTGAGAACCCGACCTGAGCCGAAACTAAGAGTCAGATGCTCAGCTGACTACGCGCATCACCCAGGTGCCCCTTAAATTCCTTGTGTATAACACTCAGACACACCCCCACACAGTGTCTCCAACTGCGCACTAAACCCGGTGAGGACGAGACTGCCTATTTACACACATCATGTACTCCCAGCACTGGCCCAACAAGGCCTCTCTGGCACAGAATAGACACGTAATTTTTTTTTTTTTAAAGATTTTATTTATTTATTTGACAGAGAGAGATCACAAGTAGGCAGAGAGGCAGGCAGAGAGAGAGAGAGAGGAGGAAGCAGGCTCCCTGCCGAGCAGCGAGCCCGATGCAGGACTCGATCCCAGGACCCTGAGATCATGACCTGAGCTGAAGGCAGCGACTTAACCCACTGAGCCACCCAGGCGCCCCAAGACACGTAATTTTTTGAATGAATAGAGATCACATAGTCAGGAAAGAGTTGGGCATGCCATCCAGACCGAACAGGAGGAGGTTTAAAAAAAAAAAAAAAGAAAAGAAAATTCTGCTGTTTCTCTGACTGTGGGGATGAGCAAGAAAAAAAATGGTCCAAAACCTTAGCCAGGGACAACCCTGTAATCTGTTTTCATTAGTTACTCTTTCCTGGGAGAAATGAGCATTTGTGTTAAAACGAATGATAAACTTTATTTAATGAACTTAAGATCCCTTCTGGGAACTAGAAAGACAGCAGTTTTAGGAGGAACCTGGTGACCTTTAACTGGTCTAATAATCTGTAACCAGTCACTTTTTAAAAATCTAGTCAAGCAATGATTATCCAACCATCCCTTTTTCCTACAAATTCTCTCTGTTGAAAGGGAATTTTTTGAATTAGACTGCATAGAGCCTCTTTCCTTGATACAATAAAAATGTTTATAGGGGCACCTGTGTGGTTCAGTCGTTAAGCGTCTGCCTTCTGCTCAGGTCATGATCCCAGGGTCTTGGGACCGAGCCCCACATCGGATTCCCTGGGAAGTGGGAAGCCTGCTTCTCCCTCTCTCACTCCCCCACTTGTGATCCCTCTCTCGCTGTCTCTCTCTCTGATAAATAAATAAAATCTTTTTTAAAAAGTGCTTATACTCAATTATTGGTCACATACATTTTAAATAGGAGCTAGCTGTTCTCACAGATTCCTGTTTCTCTTCCTTCATATAAATATAAAGTAATCTTTCTGAAAAAACACTCTGATCAGGGTGCCTGGGTGGCTCAGCCATGCCTTTGTCTCAGGTCATGATCTTAGGGTCTTGGGACCTTGCTCAGCGGAGCCCACTTCCCTTTCTCCCCCTGCCCCTCCCCACTGCTCACGCTCTCTTCCGCACGTTCTCTCTCTCTCTGACAAATAAATAGAATCTTAAAAAAAAAAAAAAAGGAAGGAAGGAAGGAAGGAAGGAAGGAAAAAAAACACTCTGATCTCTATTTCTTAAAAATCTTTGACAGTCTTGGGTAGGTACATGACTGAACCACGTAGAATCAGGTTCAGATCTTTATATAACATACCCCATGTCAACAGAGCCAACACATCATCATTTCCCAGGAGCCTCCCTAGGCATCTCAGAATTTTCCTTGGACTTTCCGTTACCCAGCCCTGGGGGAACTGTATGGCTCAGCAAATTTCCCCAGTACACCCTGTCATGAATCATCTAACTTTTCCTGGTACGCAGTCTCCGATCTGTTTATACCTCCTATGAGCTTTAGGGCCCAAGAAATGTACTTTTGTTGAGTGACTGCTTACATATGGGCCTACCCCCTTTGACGTTAAAAACTGAATTATAGATTAATAAATTGTAAATAATTTTGTCCACTTAAGATACAAATTATTTCTGTTGAGTAGAAAATATAACCTCAAAGGATACAATTCCATTGCCTTGGAGAACATTGCTAATTTGATGTCTAATCTTAGCTAAGCAACTGTTTCCTCACTGACTATACATTTCTGTTTCTCTTTTAAACCAGCTTTCCCATCCTCCTGGTTCCCTCATTAAGGAAATGGCACATAGTTACTATGTTCATATGAGTCAATTTTTTAACTTGTTGCACATAATCCTTTGTTTATTCTTGTAGTAAGGAAGGTGTTCACCAGGTACTATGAAGTGAAGAGGCAGGTCATAGAGCAACATATATAATATAATCCCATTTTTTGGAAAAATACATAGAGGAAATATCTATGAAAGTATATATATCATAGGGCACCTGGGTGGCTCAGTGGGTTAAAGCCTCTGCCTTCGGCTCAGGTCATGATCCCAGGGTCTTTGTTGGTGTCAAAAGCTGTTCTTTTGACCTTGTTCTTTGAACAAGACAAATGCAGTCTCAAGAGAGATCTGTCTCAGACTTTGAAATCACAGGAGCTACCTATGAAGAAGTGACTTATGGCATTCACCAGGACCAGGATGGGGACTGGGCCTTTTTAAGGTCTTTCGGCAGAGGAGATCTCGGCCCTGCAGAGGGTGGCTAAGGGCCATTGTGTAGGAGGTAACGTGAGGTGAAGGTGGAATCTGGCCTTGCTGCTTGCTTCCTACCTCTACCTGGTAAGATTCTGATCTTCATTCTCAGGGAAAGGGAAACCACTGAAAGGTTTTTGTTGTTGTTGTTGTTTGTTTTTTTAAAGACTTTACTTATTTATTTGACAGACAGATCACAAGTAGGCAGAGAGGTAGGCAGAGGGAGAGGAAGGGCAGCGGGCTTCCCGCAGAGCAGAGAGCCCAACATGGGGCTTGATCCCAGGACCCTGGGATCATGACCTGAGCTGAAGGCAGAGGCTTTAACCCACTGAGCTACCCAGGCACCACCCCCCCTCCCACTGAAATCAAGGGAGTGAATATAAGAAGGATGGAAGAAAAAAAATCACTGTAGCTACTCTTATGGGTAGTCAAGGTAGGAGAAGAGAGACAAGAAGGCCCTCTGGTCATGGCAAAAGAAGACAGTAGCTCGGACTGGGGAGGTGGCAGGACAAAACTGACCAAATAGACAGATGTAGGAATTAAAACCTACCAATATACATTTGATGCTCCACGTTGTCCTTGTACTTATAGTGGTCTTTGATAAGCTAGAAAATTTGTATAAGCTTAGCTACACCTCTGTGACTATTTTCCAAAATATGCTTTAGTAACTAATGTTATTTCCCATACTGGACAGTCCACTCCTTGAGGGGAGGGTTGCCACGGGGTAGAACTTTTCTCCCATACAATATTGACCTGGAAGCTACGCATTTTGGGGGTGCTTAATATATACATGTTTAATTGTAAAGGCTACAGAAGATTCTCTTGTGTCGTTCCTTCTCAGCGCTATACTAGAACTATTCAACTATTATATAATTATGCATTTAACACAACTCTCTCTAAACTGTAAACCCCCTAAGGACAAGGACAAAGGACAGGGACCAAATCTGCTTTGGTTATTGCTTTATTCCATTGCCCAGCACTGGAATGTACCTGGAGCTCAATAATTTGTTCAAGAATCATTATGCTGGGGGCGCCTGGGTGGCTCAGTGGGTTAAGCCGCTGCCTTCGGCTCAGGTCATGATCTCAGCGTCCTGGGATCTAGTCCCGCATCGGGCTCTCTGCTCAGCGGGAAGCCTGCTTGCCTCTCTCTCTCTCTGCCTGCCTCTCTGTCTACTTGTGATCTCTCTTTGTCAAATAAATAAATAAAATCTTTAAAAAAAAAAAGAATCATTATGCTGTTAAACGTTTAAACCAAAAACATGTATGTAATACTTACTGCGTGCCAGTGAATGTTCTTAGCACCTTAAACACACTTAACACATTTAATCCTTATACCGACTCCGTTAGGTATTTATTATTGGCTTTCCCATTTTTACAAATGAGGAAACCGAGTAAGGACGATTAACTTAAGGGAGTCCATCTTATCAAATGCTGATATACATTTGGGAACCTGGGTGGCTCTTTCGGTTGGCCATGACTCCTGGTTGGCGCTGGGTCCTGATCTCCAGTAGTGAGATCCAGCCCCCGGTGGTTACAGCAGAGTCTGCTTAAGACTCTCTCTCCCTTTGCTCTTCCCCCCACCCTTCGATAAATAAATCTTTTTTAAAAATAGGTGTGCAGGGCGCCTGGGTGGCTCAGTTGGATGAGCGTCTGCCTTCGGCTCAGGTCATGATCCCGGACTTCCAGGATCGAGTCTCGCATGGGGCTCCTAGCTTTTGGGGAGTCCGCTTCTCCCTCTGACCTCCTCTCTCATGCTCTCTCTCATTCATTCTCTCTCAAATAAATAAAATCTTAAAAAATAAAATAAAAATAAATATATGTGCATTCATTCTAAAACATTAACTGGGCTTCTATGACAGCAGTTGTGCTAGGTCCTGGGGAGACACACACACACACACACACACACACACACACTCACACTCGTGGTTAATAATTTTTAGCACCTATAAATTAAATACGTCAGATTTGGTGTTAAGCGCCTTCCACAATTTTAGGTAAGCTTCACAATAACCTCGCAAGTTAGGTATCTTTAGTCGCCTTTGATTACTATGGAAATAAAGGTTTGGGAAGGTTCAGTGACAATAAACGTCACTGGCTGGTGAGACACGCGCTCAAAGCAGCTGGCGGGAGTCCCGTTTTCTGCCCAGCCGCTTCCTTCCCGGCGGAAGCAGGAGTCCACCCCTCGTCCAGGTCTGGCTCCGCCCATCCTCCATTGCGCCTGCGCAGTCCCCGCGCCAGCACCTCCTCCCCGCCGACACGCGGCGCGCCTGCGCACTGCTTCCCCATGTGGGCTCGGGCCGTCAGCGGGCCCGGCTGAGCACTGGCCCCAAGACCCCATCGGTCACAGGACCTTGCCACCAGCTCAGCAGCATCCAGCGTCCTGCTCTTGCCTTCCTCTCTCGGTCTTTCCCCCGCAGCGCACACCGCCATGGGCAAGAGCCGGACGAAGCGCTTCAAACGACCTCAGTTCTCCCCTACGGGCGACTGTCAGGCCGAAGCGGTAGCGGCGGCGAACGGGACCGAGGGAGTGGAGGACGACGGGCCGGCGGCGGAGCTGCTAGAAAAGGTGAGGCGGGGGCTCGCGGAGGCCGCGAGGGGGCGGGGCTCACGCGGAGCCCCGGGTCCGCTCCGCTCACCCCTGCCGTGGTCACCGCGCCTGCGCTCTGCGCCGCCTCTGACACTTGTTCCCTTCCCGCAGCTTCAGCACCCGAGCGCGGAGGTGCGCGAGTGCGCCTGCGCGGGGCTGGCCCGGCTGGTGCAGCAGCGGCCGGCGCTGCCGGGCCTGGCACGTCGGGATGCCGTGCGCCGCCTCGGGCCGCTGCTGCTCGACCCCAGCCTGGCGGTGAGGGAGACCGCGGCCGGCGCGCTGAGGTGAGCCGGGAGAGGGGGCCGCGGCGGGCCAGCCAGCGCGCGTGTGTGCCACGGACCGGCGCTTAGCACCGTGCACTTGCCTGCGGCAGCTCGGGACACCCACGACTGCCCAGGGTCTCCCATTTGCAGAGCGGGGCTTGTGAACTCAGGCTGCAGACTTCAGGGGAGCCCACCCCGCCCGGGCCACACACATTCCATCTGTCCGGCTGGCTGCTTGAGCAGCAGCAGCCATCTGTCAGGGAGCCTGCCCGCAAGGCCTAACATAGTTACCTCACTCTCCAAGAACCCTCCAAAGTCTCGAGGTTCCGTGAGCTCTTCCAGGGCGTGTGGCAGGTGTTCTAGGTGTAGGGGGTTTGAGCAGACAGCGTTGAGCAAGAGCGCCCAGGTCCCCGCCCCTGCCCAGGTCCCTGCCCCCAGAGAACCCATGCTGATGAGGAGACAGGAGACTAGGAAACTGGTAAAACGGGTAATAGTAGATAGTGAGAAGTACTTTGGAGAGTACCAGGAGGATGATGAGCTGGAGGCGGGAAGTTACTTTAAATTCAGATCTGTAGATGACACTTACCTGATACATCAGAGCCAGGCATGAAAATCCAGGGAAAGAGCATTCCCCGCAGAGGGAACAGCAAAGCATTGAGGCAGCAAAGGACTTGGCATGGTTAAAGAACAAAAAGGTTGGGATGCCTGGGTGTCTCAATTGGCTGAGCATCTGCCTTCAGCTCAGGTCATGATCCCAGCATCCTGAGATCGAGTCCTGCATCGGGCTCCTTGCTCAGCAGGGAGGCTGCTTCTCTCTCTGCCTGCTGCTCCCCCTGCTTGATCTGTCCCCTGCATGCTCTTTCTCTGACAAATGAATAAATAAAATCTTTTTTTTTTTTTTAAAGGTTAGTGTGGTTGAACAGAATGGGGGGGGTGGGTATCATAGGAGATGAGGTTGGAGTGTGGTTGAACAGAATGGGGGGGTGGGTATCATAGGAGATGAGGTTGGAGTGATGGATAGAGACTGTGGAGTAGGGCTAAAGGGCCTATTTGTGAGCTGGAGTGGCCTGATCTAATTTTACCTTTTAAAAAGGCTACTCTGGTGGCTGTACAGAGAATGGACTGTAGAGGGGGCAAGAGTAGAAGTTACTATTTGCAGTTCTTGCCACTCTGTTACATTATGTTTCATTCACTGACTTAGCAAGTGTGTTTTGTGTGCCTCCTAGCATCAGGCAATGGGTTAGGTAGGCTGTGGACACGTTAGTGAATAAGACAGACATAATTTCTGTCCTTAATGGATCTTGCAGTACTGAGGGAGATGGGCATTAAGCAAATTAATCACACAAGTGTATAATTACAACCAGTGGTAATTACAGAGGGTGCTATGAAAGGATGTAACTGGGGGCTCACAGAAGAAAACCCTAAGGGAGGGATGGGGTTTAGCCACATGCTGGAGGAAACTGCGTGTGGGAAGCCCTACCCTTTCTCTGAGGCTTGCACGTCCTGGGAGCACCTGGAAGTTTGTGGGGACATCTGATCCATGTCCTCAGTGCCTTAAGTTGTTACGTGGAACAAGGATCAGAACAGATGGGAATCTGGGGGATTGGTTCTGCAGCATCTTGCAGAAATCATGAGCACCTTCATCTGGGAAAGTTAAATGTGGGTAGAGATTAAATTTGAGAGCTTAAAAGGGTTTTGTGACATGTGCTCAGAGAAAGTAAAACATTTTAAACTTTGTGTGTAGAAACCTAAGTGCTTGTGGAGGTTTTGAAGTTTGTGATGACATGGTGACTAAGGATATCATGACTCCTCTGGTTGCACTGCTGAAAGAGGTATGTGCTGGTTAAAATATCTACATGATAGCTTTTTTTTTTTTTTTTTTTTTTTTTTTTAAGATTTTATTTATTTATTTGACAGAGAGAGATCACAAGTAGGCAGAGAGGCAGGCAGAGAGAGAGGAGGAAGCAGACTCCCTGCTGAGCAGAGAGCCCGATGCAGGACTCGATCCCAGGACCCTGAGATCATGACCTGAGCCGAAGGCAGCGGCTTAGCCCACTGAGCCACCCAGGCGCCCCTCTACATGATAGCTTTTAACTGTAGCTTTTTGTATACACTCTTAGTGTTGATGGTTTTTTTTGTTGTTGTTGTTGTTTGTTTGTTTTGTTTTTAGCACTTTGGTATTAGTTACTTTGTTTTCTCTCAAAACATTCTATGGGAATTTTGTTTCTTTTCCTAGAAACATTGATTTCTCATCATTGATACCAATCTGTATTAAGTTGTCCCTACTCTCTTTATTTATATGCTGTTTGGAAAAGACCTTCCTAAAACTATAGGCTGTTTCTCTAGACCTTAAGTTTTATAAATAAAAATAATTAGTCTTTAGGGAATGTTTATTTTTGTGTCAGGTGGTGTTTTATGTATTATTTAATCCTTGCAGCAGGCCATTTTGGAAGGTGGTTTTCCTGTTTTACAGCTGAGAAAGCTGAGGCATGATTTGCTACAAAGATTACATTTTCCAATTTAGTATCATGCGAACTTTATTGCATGATAGTTCAGGTGTTAAGTTTAGGTATTAAGCAGCTCTTTCTCAGGGTACCTGGGGGATTCAGTTAAGTGACTGAATCTTGATCTCAGAGTCATAAGTTCAAGCCCCACATTGGGCTCCACGCTGGGCTCTGCACCCGGTGTGGGCTACTACATTAAAAAAATAAAGTAAAATAAATAGGAGCGCCTGAGTGGCTCAGTGGTTAGGCCTCTGCCTTCGGGTCAGGTCATGGTCTCAGGGTCCTGGGATCGAGCCTCACATTGGGCTCTCTGCTCAGCAGGGAACCTGCCTCCTCCTCCCCCTCCGCCTGACTCTCTGCCTACTTGTGATCTCTCTTTCTCTCTGTCAAATAAATAAATAAAATCTTAAAAAAAATATATAGAAGAGGCCCCCTCTCTAAGGTTCTTCTGGTCCACTCTTCTGTATTGGTGAATGATTTTTTTTTTTAAGATTTTATTTGTTTATTTGATAGAGAGTGGAGAGCACAAGGATGGGGAGTGGCAGAGGAAGAGGGAGAAGCAGGCTTTCCGCTGAGCAGTGAACCCAATGTGGGACTCAATCCCAGGTCTGACCTGAGTCTAAGGCAGATGTCCAACCAACTGAGCCACCCTGGGGCCCCTTGATGGATAATTTTTACTTGGGTCTTTATAAAGAATATCCAGTTTTGTTGAGTGGCATCAGTTTTACTCTGTTTAGAGCGTTGGTTCTGAACTGGTGGTGATTTGCCCCACAGGGCACATTGGGCAGGGTCTGGAGACGTTTTTGATTTGAGGGTAGGTGTTGCTACTGGTGTGCAGTGGGTGGAAGACCATAGTGCTGCTACACATCCTGCAATGCACATGTCAGTCCCCACAACAAAGAATCAGCCAATCCAAAGTGTCAGTGGTGCTGGGATCGAGAAGCCCTGCTTTAGAGCAAGCCCTGTATTATGCTAGAGGGGGCAGGACCACAGTGGTAACAGGCACCAGCTGTGCAGCCAGCATACCTGGGTCTGAATCCCAGCTCTGTCTTGTACTAACTAAAGCTTCAGCAGTCTCCTGGTAGCTCAGTTTCCTCTTTGTAGTAACTGATCGGCTTCACTGGTGTGTGGTCAGGATTCAGTGACTTAATGGACAGTGCTTAGAGTGGTGCCTTGCACATAGAAGGCACTGTATGGGCAGCAGGCTTATTGTGTGTTACCTTTCTGTGCCTGATTTACTCTCTTTATTGCATGAGATGAAATACTTTGTATTGATTTTACATTTTAAAATGTTAAGTGCTGGGGCGCCTGGGTGGCTCAGTGGGTTAAGCCGCTGCCTTCGGCTCAGGTCATGATCTCAGGGTCCTGGGATCGAGTCCCACATCGGGCTCTCTGCTCGGCGGGGAGCCTGCTTCCCCCTCTCTCTCTCTCTCTGCCAGCCTCTCTACCTACCTGTGATCTCTCTCTGTCAAATAAATAAATAAAATATTAAAAAAAATAAATAAATAAAATGTTAAATGCTTTGTATCCAGTTTGTACAATGACTTGTGATCTTTCCTTGCCTGTATTTCTTGCCAGAAGGGAGCAGGATTGTGGGAAGGGTACTGCTTATGAGAATTTGATGAGCTCGTTAAGCACTATAATTTCTGATGTTTAGTTTTTGCGATTCTTCACTATCATTAGCCTTTTTGTTTAATTATTCTTTTGAACCAGAGTACTAATCATGATATTTGGTTACAGTGTAGCGCTGGCCTGGATTCAAATGAGATGTCTCCACAAGAAAAAAAAGATCAGAACAGAAATTCTATTGAGAACATAGCCAATGAGGCCATGAATGTGCTATGGAATATATGGTAAGAATCTATGCAAACACGGCCTCCTTTGCAAACACGGCTCAGGCATTTTCTGTTAAACTGCAGTCTCTGTTCTCCTTGGTGTGAATCGCTACTGTCAATGCTTCGTGGGAGCATTAGCCCTCCTTCCTTTCTTTGAAAAGGACCTGAAAAGTACTCTCCGTACTCTCTTTACTGAATGCCTATGAGCCCTATCTATATCATTTCCAGTTGCCCTATCTCTTCCCTTTTCTGTTTTATACTTCGTGTTTTAAGTTGTATATATTTAAGTTGCATACACATATACACATCTGCAATTACTTTAACACATGTATGCCTTATCTTGCTGACTATACCTGACTTTACTATACCTGACTCTTGTGGGCAGGCTCATAGTGGTGTTGTGGTAACTGGATAGGTAGACAGGCAGGCAGGCAGGGCAGAAAACAGTTTATCTTTAGATAACAGGATTGAGTTCCATAATTGAGTCAAATCTGTTTAATACTCTGGTCCGCTCTCATTTATCACCTATGTGTGATAAGCGTGGAGGAGTACTCTTCTCTGGAAACAGGGATCAGATTGTTGGAATCAGCTCTGTTTACCCTGTATTTAGTGTGTATGTTTATTAAGAACATTCTTAACATTAATTCTGACCTTTTTTATTAAAAGGTAGCATACGTTCGAATGTATCATGTAATTTCTCTTTTGTTGACTGCAGATTCTGCTTGTTGAAATTAAAATAGCAGTCTAGATGAAATAAATAAAATTAGTTTTGTTTTCTTTGAAATTAGTGCCTTTTGTATAAGTATAGAGGCCTTTATCCTTACTTTAACTTATATTATGTAGTGGAAGGAATAGTAGGCTGGACCCAAGGAACCACCCCTAACAAAATGTGCGATCTTTGTTATTTATTTATTTTAAAAAGATTTTATTTATTTATTTGACAGAGATGACAAGTAGGCAGAGAGGCAGGCAGAGAGAGAGAGGAAGGGAAGCAGGCTCCCTGCTGAGCAGAGAGCCCAATGCTGGGCTCTATCCCAGGACGCTGGGATCATGACCTGAGCCGAAGGCAGAGGCTCTAACCAATTGAGCCACCCAGGTGCCCCAAAGTGTGCAATCTTTGGATAGATCACTTCACCTTTTGGGGCCTAGGGGTCCTTATGTATAAGATGAGGAATAGAAGTAAATTATTTCTAAGATCTCTCCCGGCTCCAGCCTCGGATAAGGAAACTGGCGTGCAGGTAAAGAGATTGGCTACAGTGTCCTACTGTGATAGAAGTAAAAATACAGATAGTCAGTTTTGTTTATGTACAGTAAATAAAATGGGCATTAGTTTCTTCATCTGTAAAAATGGTGGGTGTTTGACTTCAATTCTTGGGTTTTTTTTTTTTTAATAAAGCCTAATTTATCTTTTCATGAATTTCTGTGGTTGATTTCTTAATGTTAAAATGTGAATAGTAAAACTTTTTTTTTCCCCCCTTCCATTTAGTGAATGCAGTAGTAGAGCAGTATCTATATTCAACAAAGAAGGGTGTTTGGAGATTGTATTAAAGTTTTTAAGTAGGTTTCCCACCAATGTTGACCTGGCTATTTCAGTAGGTAAGTGAAGAAAAAGTGATGATTTATTAAGTATGTGTGGCCTGATTTATTCCAACATAGCATGTTTACTCTATAGGAGTGATTTTTTTTTCTCATTTTATATATAAATGTGTAACTCAGTTGTATTTGTTCTGAATCTCTTGAAATCTGTGATTAATACTTTACTTACTCATACAATTTTCCTGCTCTTCACTCTGAAAGGGAGAAAGGTAATTATGTGAGCAGGTGTGGTTTCTAGTATATTACCATTCTTAGAACACTTTATTAATTCTTGAAGCTTTTATCTCCCCTTTGCTGAGAAACAGTAACCCACAACTACCAAGCCTCTGAGCCAAAGTTAATTGGAATCTAGACTTATGTAAATGTCTGGTACCACTATCTCATACTCCCAGCAGAAAACTGATAACCTGTGCTTTTTTTGAGAGAGGAAAATAAGGGACTGGAATTTCATGTAAGGCCTGCTTCCTTTCTGTGGGAAAGGGAAAGCAGAGCCTAGCAGCTTCAGCTGCCTCGACTCCCTCATGTTCTCTCTGTGTGGTTAGCCATAGTGGGGAGCCCTTGTCCATTTGGAGAGACAGACTGGAGGGTGGGTGGCCCAACTGAACTCTGGGGAGTGGAGAAATAATTGATGAAAAGCATTTCTTTTCTACCCATTATAATGACCAGGCATCAAGCTGTCCTTTTATTTAATTGTGCATTTCTCCTGGCATGGATTGAATGTATTCCCCTTCCTGATGTTTCTCATGGCTCTAATGGATACTTTAAAGAGAATAGAAAAAAACAGTGAAATAAATACTTCTGGGGAAAATTAAAAAATCAGTTTCTTAAAATGGAATCTTTGGCAGAAGGGTGATTTATGAGTAAATGTGGATTTTAAAAACAGTTGAACTAGGAAATTGGCAGGTGGCCTTTAATCTCAGAGGACAGCTTTTCCTCACAATTAGGGAAATTCACAAAAGTTAGTTAACAGCTTTTAAAAGAAAAACTTCACTTCTATTTTTATATCTTTAGTCTTGTAGATTTAGTTATTTTTAATTTTTGTTCTCTAATAAACTATAAAAAAAGGATCAGAATAAAGTAATTTTGCATTATATAATAATGTTTTCCTTCTGCATTTAGCTAGATTCATCGTTTTTTTAATTTTTTAATTTTTAAAAGATTATTTATTTATTTATTTATTTGACAGAGATCACCAGTAGGCAGAGAGGCAGGCAGAGAGAGAGAGAGAGGAGGATGCAGGCTCCCTGTTGAGCAGAAAGCCCAATGTGGGGCTTGATCCCAAGACCCTGAGATCATGACCTGAGCCGAAGGCAGGGGCTTTAACCCATTGAGCCACCCAAGCACCCCTAGATTCATGACTTTTTATTTTTTTATTTTTTTTATTTATTTGTCAGAGCGAGAGCGAGTGAGAGCGAGCACAGGCAGACAGAGTGGAAGGCAGAGTCACAGGGAGAAGCAGGCTCCCTGCAGAGCAAGGAGCCCGATGTGGGACTCGATCCCAGGACGCTGGGATCATGACCTG
>NC_081573.1:27303661-27369010 GCF_022355385.1 Mustela nigripes
TGCGGGACTCGATCCCAGGACCCTGAGATCATGACCTGAGCCGAAGGCAGCGGCTTAACCCACTGAGCCACCCAGGCGCCCTTAATTAGTCTCTTAATGAAAAAATTACATTTGGATATACGCGTATATGTAGATTTTTATACAAATGTATTTGGGGAACCAAACTAGATCCCAGCAGTAGCATATATTTTGACTAATTTTTATGGGCGTGATTGACTGTGAAATTTTGAGACCTGGAAAGAAATGGATTTGTTTGGAATGCACTAAGAAAAACACATTTGGGTTTGCTTCCTCTTCTGTGCTTTAGAGGTTCTTCTGTCAAACCTGTCAGGCAATCCCAACTGTTCTGATACTTTCATTTAATTATTTCTGATTTGCTATTTGTAATCCATTCTCTTGTTTAACACAAGGGAGGAGTTAAGCACTAAAGGGGTCAGATGTCTTGTAATATGATAGCCATCTCTTAATTTACTCATTTTTTTAAAGATTTTTATTTATTTGACCGACAGAGATCATAAATATGCAGAGAGGCAGACAGAGAGAGTGGGAAGCAGGCTCCCTGCTGAGCAGAGAGCCCGATGGGGGGGGCCTGATCCCAGGACCCTGGGATCATGACCCAAGCCAAAGGCAGAGGCCTCAACCCACTGAGCCACCCAGGTTCCCCAATTTACTCATATTTTTATATAAAACACTTTTTTTCCCCTTAAATATTGTTTCACCAGAAATAGCCCTAGCTTTTAAGGTCATGCTGAATTTATTTTTTTCTTTTTTCTTTTTTTTTTTTTTTAAAGATTTTATTTATTTATTTGACAAAGAGAGAGGTCACAAGTAGGCAGAGAGGCAGGCAGAGAGAGAGGGGGAAAGCAGGCTCCCTTCCGAGCAGAGAGCCTGAAGGGGGCCCCGATCCCAGGACCCTGGAATCATGACCTGAGTCAGAGGCAGAGGCTTTAACCCACTGAGCCACCCAGGCACCCCAAGGTCATGCTGAATTTAAAGGAAGCCAGAATATTCCCAAGCCCAGGGCTTGCTCTCAATAACAGGACGCTAAAAGTGATGTCTCTCCTGCAGGCTGTTTGCTACTGGTCCCCGGTATGTACAGAAATTGAGGAAAAATCTTAATAAATGATCATAGTAATTCTACATTGTCAAAATATTTAAGAGCCTTTTAAATTGTATTTTGTAAAAGTGTATTTTGTAAAGAATTAAGAATTAAAAAGAAGAGGAAAAAAAAATCTTTCATTGCACTGACCATTTGAGAAGCCCCATTTGCATCTACCATCCTTGAAGTATAATTACTTTACTAAAGCCATCTGTGTTTGAAGAAGTTATAAAGATTCCGATGTTAGATGGAACTGGAGAGGATAATACTAAGTGAAATAAGTCAGTCAGAGGAAGACCGATACCATATGATTTCACTTACATGTGGAATTTAAAGAAACGAAAAGGATGAACATAGAAGAGAAGGAAATAGAAAATAAGAAAAAAAGAAAAGAGGGAAGCACGCCATTATTCGGGGGAACAAACTGAGGATTTGCTGGAGGGGAGGCGGGTGGGAGGATGGGGTCATTGGGTGATGGACATTGAGGGGGGCACTTGATGGAATAAGCACTGGGTTGGGTATATTGTATGCAACTGCTGAATCACTGAATTTTACTGCTAAAACTGATAATACAGTATATGTTAACTAAATTGAATTTAATTACGAAATTGAAAAAAGATGCAAATGTTTTCTGATGAGTTAGATTGGTGTAAATTATCCTAGCAGAATTCGTTTGTGTTTTAATACTTAATTTTTATCTTTATAGCATATTGTTTGCAGACAGTGACCGAAGATAACCCAGAGCTGCTGAAATCTTTCAGTGACCCAGGATTGCATGTACTGGAGTCAGCAATGCTTTCTCCTGTCAGTTCTATGGAGTACATTCTATTAAAGACGTTGGTGGCAGGTAAAATTTAGCCATAGGCGACAATGTGCTTCATTAGTCATTTGTAATGGGTTGAGATGGAAGCCAAAATTCAGTCTTTCGTCATTCATTTTCACCACATAGTGACCTCCTGTGCTTATTTATGTCTGTTCTGAAAATAGTAATACTTAAGTGGCGATCCCTAATTCAAGAGGTGTTGGGGGGCGCCTGGGTGGCTCAGTGGGTTAACCATCTGCCTTTGGCTCAGGTCATGATCTCAGGGTCCTAAGGTCGAGCCCTTCATCGGGCTCTCTGTTGGGCAGGGAGCCTGCTTCCCCCTCTCTGCTTGCCTCTCTGCCTACTTGTGATCTCTCTCTCTGTCAAATAAATAAATAAAATCTTAAAAAAAAAAAAAGTTATGGGGCGCCTTGCTGGCTCAGTCGTTAAGTGTCTGCCTTTGGCTCAGGTCATGATCCCAGGTCCTGGGATCAAGCCCTGCATTGGGCTTCCTGCTCAGCGGGAAGTCTGCTTCTCCATCTCTCACTCCCACTGCTTGTGTCACTCCTGCTGTGACTCTCTCTGTCAGATAAATAAATAAATAAATAAATGAAAGAGGTTATGATAGTTGCGGAGCCTTAGGTTTCTTCTCAATTTAACAAGCTACATCCTTGTATGAAGAAGTGCTATTGTCAGGCTCCTCTCCTGTTTTGAACCAGAGAGTTCAGAGATAGTCTGTGGGCATCTAGGACATGACCACTCACTTTTCTATAGATTCTTCACTCCCAGCTGCTTTTCCCTTGGGATTTCTAAGTGTAGAGATAAGAAATAATCTGGTGATCTGTTAAGTGGGTAGTTTATATATCTTCTGTATGTATCTTTGTCTTGCCCTTGCAGCGGTAATTTTATCCTGAGAGGTGTTGTTTTTTAAAGTAGTGAAATATATGTAACATAGACTTTACCATCTGGACCATTGTTGAGTGCACATTCACACTGTTGTGCAGCCAGTCTCCAGGACTCTTCATCTGCAAAAGTGAAACTCTGTGCACATTGAACAACTTCCTATTTTCCTGCCCTCCCACCCCCAGCAGCCATCATCCTACTTTCTGTCTCTGTGAATCTGAATTTTTAGGTGCCTCATAGAAGTGGAATTATGCAGTGTTTTTCTTTTTGTGGCTGGCTAATTTCATTTATTTTATTATTATTTTTTTAATCTTTTTTTTTTTTAAGATTTTATTTATTTATTTGACAGAGATCACATAAGTAGGCAGAGGCAGGCAGAGAGAGAGAGGAGGAAGCAGGCTCCCCGTGGAGCAGAGAGCCTGATGCGGGACTCGATTCCTGGACCTCAGGATCATGACCTGAGCCGAAGGCAAGAGGCTTTAACCCTCTGAGCCACCCAGGCGCTGCTCATCTTTATTATTATTTTTTTTTTAAAGTAAGCTCTGCATCCACTGTGGGGCTTGAGCTCGTGACCTTGAGATCAAGAGTTGCATTCTGTACCAACTATGACTACTTCATTTGATATAATGTCCTCAGAGTTCTTCCATGTTGTAGTGTGTGTCAGAATTTGCTCCCTTTTTAAGGCTGAATAACATTCCACTATCTGTATATATTTTATTTAACCATTCATCAGGAGATGGGCACTTGGGCTGGTGGTTGTTGAGTAATACTGCTGTGAATATAGGTGGGCAATGTATCTGTTTGAGTCCCTGCTTTCAAATCTTTTGGGTCCATATCCAGGATGTATTTGGATTTGAGCAGTAACTTGTTTTTTATTATTATTATTTTTTAACTATTTATTTTTATTTATTTATTTATTTTTATTATTTTATATTTTTATTTTATTCTTAATTTTATTTATTACTTATTTATTATTATTATATATTATATATTGTATATAATATATGTCATTATTATTATTATTTTCTAGGTTTTTTTTTTTTTCAGTTAGTCTGTCTGCCTACTTAATGGTAGCTCCTGTATTTTTGGTTTTTTTTAATTAAAGATTTTTATTCATTCATTTGACAGAGAGCACAAGTAGGCAGAGAGGCAGGCAGAGAGAGAGGGGTAAGCAGGCTGCCCGCTGAGCAGAGAGCTTGATGTGGGGCTTGATCCCAGGACCTGAGACGAAGGCAGAGTCTTAACACACTGAGCCACCCAGGCACCCCCTCTGTTCTTTTTTGATAAGCAAAAAACCAAGAACTTGCTGTCTGGTTTGTCCATGAAACCTTGGAATTTTAGTGCATCTCATTCCTCTCTTGGAATAGAAGAAGCTGCCTAGGAAGGCATCTCAGGCTAAGATGAAAAAGAGGGAGGCAGCTTCATTTGTCATTTCAAGTGAAACTTGATCGGTGTTCTCTGGGTCTGTTGCTGTGCGGCGTGTCCAAGAGAGGCTCGTGTGCCAAGGAAGAGAGAGGATCATGCCAGACTGTAGGGAGCCGTCACTGCCTCTGTGCAAAGTTTTTTTTTTTTTTTACATTTAATAAAAAAACACAGGCAGCGCGTTTGAGGTTTTTTTGTTTGTTTGTTTTTTTGTTTTTAATTACACCTGAGCTTAAAAGAACCAGTCTTGTGGAGACTATTTAATAAGAGCTTTCACAGGCGAGTCCTTTGTCTTTAAACGCATTTTCCCCCCAGGTACCATTTGGAACCTAAAGGACATTATTCCATCCAAGAGTCAGGCAGAAATCATAAATGCCATACTGAAGGTCTTGTCTGACGTTCTGGACCTGGATGCTGGCGAGACAGTAATTCGAATGCAGGAGGCCGAAAAGCAGAGGTTAGAAGCCGCTGCAGAGACAGAGGACGTGCTGGAGAGCGCCAGCCGTGATGCTCTGATAGAAGATGATGAAATGGAAGAGATCCCGCACAAAAGGAAAGTCAGAAGGAAAACCTTCGTTTCAGATTTGCTTCCAGTAAGTCCGTTGGATGTGCGCAAGCCTGGATTCATGCAGCCGCTTTCTTCTGATAGGTACCCTGAGCTCTGTAGAAGGCTGTCGCAGGTCAGTTAGCTATAAGGCGAATATTAGTAGCAGTCCGTCATGTTTCCCCATTGGCTCTCATTGCAGCGTTAGAAATCTGCTCCCAAAGGGGGAGAAAACATCTGTCTAGAATGAAACTTTTCTTTTTTTAATTTTTATTTATTTATTTATTTGATAGAGATGACAAGTAGGCAGAGAGGCAGGCAGAGAGACGGGAGGAAGCAGGCTCTCCACGGAGCAGAGAGCCCAATGCGGGGCTCAATCCCAGGACCCTGGGATCATGACCTGAGCCGAAGGCAGAGGCTTTAACCCACTGAGCCACCCAGGTGCCCCATAGAATGAAACTTTTCTATACCGAGGATTTCCAATAAGGGAGCGACCCAAGTTAAGCTTTTGTTAGGAGCGTGCAGTCCTCTTCCCAACTCCTGTGTCTCCCCCCTTCAGTTACCCTCTTCACCAGAATGTCTTCGTACCGAAGGAGTTTTTGCTTTGGAATGTGCCCTGCATTCTTGTCTCTTGTTTTCATAGTTATCCTTACCAAAATAGCAAGCTCAGTCTGCATTCTCCCACCACTGGTAAGCAGAGGTGGCTGGGTGCTTGGGAGAACTCGTGGTTTCACGTGCTTGCCAGCACACCCTGCTGGAGTACGAGTGATCACACTGGGGCAGGGAGCAGGTCAGCGGAGCCTGTCAGCAGAGACGGAGCCCTGGTTTAGGAAGATGTTGTTGGGAAGGCAGGGAGCACAGTGACTTGGCTTTCTTTGCTCAGGTACGCATTTTCTGTGCACCTGTTGCGTGCCCGGCACAGTGCGAATACTGATGCTAGAAAGACGACTGAGACATTCTTTTGCTTCCAGGGACCTTTTCCGACTTGGGAGGACAGACACATAGTTAGGACACGTGGCAGAGCTCATGCTAAGAGCAGGGATAGGGCTGCGCACAGATTTCCGAGGGGGTAGTTTGTACAGCAAGGCACGCCGGATGGATGTCCCTGATGGGAGAGGAGAGGAAGAGGTTGTCGGAGAAGGCTTTTTGGACGGAGCACCTAGCTGTCTTAAAGAATGGGATGGGAACAGCGTGGTGAAAGCAGGTTAGTGTCGTCAGGGGGCCTGGAGGCAGGGAGGTGGGTTAACCCGGTGGCTGATGGCCAAGTTCTGAAGAAAGATGGCGGAGGCTGAGCGGGAGGAGCCCTAGTTCTGTCCTCAGGCTTTCTGCGGTTCGAGGTGTGGCCTCTCCTGATCCACGTTGAGTGAACTGAAACAGAGCTGTCTTCAGTCGGAGTCTTTGGGTTTTGATACATTTATGCCCAATGTAAGAGTTCTTTAAGTGGAATATACCTGAAAATAAATAGAACAGTATCCTACTTTCCTGGATTCTCAGAGACTTGTAGAGCATGACTTGGGGGTATTTTATTTTATTTTATTTATTTATTTTTTTTTTTAAAGATTTTATTTATTTATTTGACAGAGAGAAATTACAAGTACACTGAGAGGCAGGCAGAGAGAGAGAGAGAGAAGGAAGCAGGCTCCCTGCTGAGCAGAGAGCCCAACGCGGGACTCGATCCCAGGACCCTGAGATCATGACCTGAGCCGAAGGCAGCGGCTTAACCCACTGAGCCACCCAGGCGCCCCGACTTGGGGGTATTTTAATGAAATCGAAGTATTGTCAGGAGAACTACTTTCCCAGCCCCCATGGGTGGGTCGCCCTTCCGTTCACAGCATCTTGTTAAGTCCTTGAGCTGCTTGCAAGTTGTAAAGTTGCTTTAGAATCATAGCACCAAAAAAAAAAAAAAAATCATAGCACCGCTTTTGGTGTGGGCGGGCACATATTTGAACCCCAGGTTTGCTCCTTGTTCTGTAGCCTGAGTAGAATTTTCAATCAGTAAAACAAGATAGAGGCAGAGCTATGTGCTGTGTCCTCCCAAAGGGGTGTTTCTAGGGAACCCTAGCCACATTTTCTCTGCAGTTGTCATGGAAAGGGGGTTACAGATCTGGGACAGACATTCCCGCCCCCCCCCCCTCCCGGGAAGGTCAGGATATGCCCTTCAGGGCTTGGAGGCTCTACAGTTGTGGTATTGCACAGAGCGGCCTGACCAGTAACACGGGTACCGTGTTTGACCACGCCGGCTCCCCATCAGTGGGAGCAGGGAGTATACAGCGGGGCTCTCCGGGCACTCAAGTATGTGAAATCCCTTGTCTGGGGGCGGGAGAGCTGCGCTCTTGCATCCTTCCGCCTCTCCAGCCTTGCTTCCTGGTGACTCCTATAGCTGCAAGGTGGGGACTGAGATGCACGTCTATCAAGATTCAGTGCCACAGCGTAAAAAGTACTGGAAATTAACCATTATTCAGGCATTTACTTTCCTTTGTATTATTTATTTATTTATTTATTTTACAAGACTTTATTTATTTGACAGAGGGAGAGAGATCACAAGTAGGCGGAGAGGCAGGCAGAGAGAGAGGGGGAAGCAGGCTCTCCTCTGAGCAGAGAGCTTGATGCGGGGCTCGATCCCAGGACACTGAGATCATGACCTGAACCAAAGGCAGAGGCTTAACACACTGAGCCACTCAGGCACCCATGTTCGTATTATTTAAAAGTAGAACATTGGTGCTTATAAAATGCAATGTTTTCTCATAAGGAAAGCTTGCTTTTTACAGTCTGTTAACCTAACTGGGTAGACCGGGTGATTAACATGCTGGTCAGTCAGCCAGTGTTTAAGTGCCAGTAGGGTGCTGGGCGTCCTGCTGATATGCGTCCGGAACAAGGACTGTCCGGACAGTTCTGGTCTTTCCCGCTGCCTGGTGGCTAGTGCAGGCCTTTGGAATCAAAACCTTTGGTCTGTATCATTTAACGTAAGAAAGTATAACACAAATATGTAAAGAAAACCAACCCAATCTGTCATTTTAGCAGGTGCAGAAGTAGAAGAGTTCTACTTGCCCAGCTTCGCCAGTTCTCAGTGATCAAATCATAGTCTGTTCTATTTCGTCTGTTTCCCCACTTCACATATTTTGGAGCAAATCTCAGATGTCATAACATTTTGTCGAGACTGGTTCTTTATGTTCATTTGATGACAGTAAAAAGCAGAGAATGGTTCTGAGCAGGAGAATTCTATAAAGAAGTAGAACTTAACTTCACGGTTCCTCTAAGGGGATGGGAGCACAGCAACATGTCCTATTTAGCTCTGAGTCAACTGTAATAGACGTTCGTTTACTTGGATACCATACACGTACGAAGCAGATAGGAATAATTTTTATATATGTTCTCCCCAACAATAAAAGGAATACAAATACAGAGATTCCTGTGGGGCGCCTGGGTGGCTTAGTGCTCAAGAGTTGCATGCTTTTTGACTGAGCCAGCTCGATGCCTCCTATTTATTATTTTTTAATAGTAACTTTGAATATGGTTCAAAATTGCAGTCAAATTGTTGCACAAGAAGTTGCTGGAGGATTATAAATCAGTGTGAACATTCTGGAAAAGAAAATAGAAACATGTCACAGGCTCTATAGGTGACCCTTTGACCCAGTAAATCTAAGGAAATGAGATATCCAAGTAATCTGAAATATTCCAAATTAAATGATAGTGTATCCATTTAATGGCATATTGTACAGGCATTAAAAGACAATTAGAAGCTTGTTGAAAGGGGGAAACATTCAGACAATAAAATATATTGTATTTTTAGCCTATGCACTGTTCTGCAGTATCAACGTAGCTATTTCACTTTTCATAGGTAACTTGTGAATTAAGGTCATGTAAATTTATACAGCCCATTTTAGGTATGGTAATTGATAACTTCATGTTAATTATTTCCAGAGGAGAAAGTTTTTCTCTTTCTTCAGTCTTGAGGGAATATTTTTTTTTTTTTTAAGATTTTATTTATTTGTTAGAGATAGAGCACAAGCTGGGAGGAGAGGGAGAAGCAGGCTCCCTGCTGAGCGGGGGCTCAGTCCCAGGACCCTGAGATCATAACCTAACCCAAAGGCAGACACTTAACCAACTAAGTCACCCAGGTGCCCTGAAGTGTTTAGGATGCTTTCTCACCCGCTTCAGGGAAACCCAGGAAGCAAGCCTGTCTGCACCTTAGCCAGGCCCTGTTGGTCACACAAGGGCTCGTTAGTAGTTCTTGGTAATGCAGTGTTTTCCAAGGAGCATCTAAGCATCTGAAAGCTGGTTTATTGCGTGTAAGTGCCTGGTCTATGAAATGAGCTCTTGTTTTAATCGTAGCATGCTGAGCTACTTCTTAACACATTAGATTAAGTTTCAGAGTGAATTCAGTTTAGAATTCCTGAATATTTTTCTCTTCTCTCCAGCTAACTAAGCAGCACCTAGAGAATAACCGTGCAGATAGATGGCAGCCCATCTGCTCAGGGCAGGAGCAGTCCTAATGCTTGCTTGTACTTCAGCATGTTATGACTGTTCTTCTGGCTGCCCCATGCCCCGTGCGCTCTATTCCAGGGGTAAAAAAAAAAAAATCATCTAATAGGCTCCAACTAAGGACATTCGTGCGAAAATCTTTTCCCAAACGTAGAGAGTTGGTTGTTTGATTTTTTTTTTTTTTTTCCCTTTAGTCCACCGACAGGGAACTGAGAGAGACCATAGCATTGTTGACGGCCCAGCAGACTGCTCTGGAAATTATCGTCAACATGTGCTGTACGGAAGGTTTGTTACCCATTTACAAAGTTCAGACATTCTTCCCTGGACTGAAAGGGCAGCTTCCATGAGGACTGTGTTAGACACTCCAGTGACGTGTGATTTGTACTCTTCCCAGATCCCTCCGATGATGAGTGGGAAGAGCTTTCTAGCAGTGATGAGAGCGATGCATTTATGGAGAATTCCTTCAGTGAGTGCGGTGGGCAGCTGCTGTCTCCCCTCTGCCTCTCCCATGAGGTTCACACGGCTTTCACCAACTACCTCATCCCAAAGAAGGTAGTCTGTTTCAAGTCCAGCCTCATTGTGGAGCACGGGAAGGAAGGGCTTACGAGAGCTATTCACCATGTATACAAAAGAGGTTTGCTTGCACTTCCAGACTGTGGGCAGCTGGTAAGAAAGAAGCTAGAAGTAACGGTAGTGGGAGTACGCTGGAAAGTAGATCCTTCCGAAGCCTGGAGGTAGTAGGTTGGGACTTGATAAAGGGATCGTGTGTAAACGGATGCTACTTTTTAACCTTTGCTTTGCTGCCTTTCTTAAATCTAGATTTTTGAGAAAACTGCCTTTCCAAACAGCACTGCCGTTGACATATGTTCTAGGAGTCCCACTTGGAAATCTTTGATTAGAAAGTAAGAGCTTTTCTGTTTTCAAAACTCTTTGTCCTTATGTGATTACACGAGAGGATGAACCACTAACTAGAAGAAACTGACTCTCCCCAGATTTAAGAGCCCCATTCCTGTGACTGTTCCCTAGAAAAATGTGTGCATTTGTGCACTAAGCCATGGGAACGTGCATAGCAGTGGGGTTCCAGCTGCCCCAACCAGGAAACAACCTCCGTGTCCGTGAGCAGCAGGAGAAAAAAATAAATTTTGACAGAATCACCCAGTAAAATATATACAGCAGTTATAAAAAAAAAAAAAAAAGAAAGAAAGAAAAAGAAAGAAAAAAAGCTGAACTAGAACATTGAACAAGAAAGTAAGGCCCCCCAAAATATACACATTGCGATTCCGTTCAATAACTGGCAACACTTGACTTTTGTTTTAGAATACATACCTAGGTGGTAGACCCCAAAAGGAGACCAAGAAAGTGCAGATACTGCTGACCTTCAGGGGTCAGAGAGGGAAGGGATAGATGCCCTGTGAGGATGTGAGCTGGGTTTCTTATCTAGGGGCACGATGTTCGCTCTATAAACTATTAAACTCTGTATGTGTGTTGAGCACCTTATGTTTGTCCTGTTTCACAATTCAGAATCGTTTTGCTGACGCCGCCATGTGTAGAAATTCTTCCAAAGCAGATCCTTATGACTCATAAAGGGAGTTGTGCCTTGGGCCCCAGGTGCTCAAGCAATTTGATGAGGCAGATAATCAGTTCACCTTAAGATTCTTTGTTCATAGTCATACACACTGCATACAGGTATTCCCAGTCAGAGTCTGAAGCTTAGGTTACAAGGGAATACTGAATACCTCCAGTGGGGTAACCACTGGAGGAGCTGACCGCATTCTTTGCCTTCCTTTCCAGAATGAACACTATTCAGTGCAGAGCCCTCGTGTGTCTCCAGAGTCTTGTATCCCTCCTGGATGTGGACCACCTCGGGGGACCTGCAGCCTTGCAGACACTTGCACAACATCTGTCCCAGCTGCTTTTTTCTCAGCCAGGTAAATAGTTAGGCCTCGCCGTGAAAGACTATTTGGATCAAGCAGAGTTTTGAAGGGTGAGGAACGTGGACTTGGTATTGTGCCGTGCCTGTCCTCCAACCTGCAGAAACCTTTTCCAAGCACAGAGTTGTAGTTGCCAGTGGTGTTGAGTCCAGACAACATTTGTAAGCTGGTCTTTAGGTTATACTGTTATTTTTTATTAAAATTAGTTGCATCCAGTTATATCAGGCCAGTAAGGCTGAATCACAAATATAAATATTAGGCCCCATGAAGATATTTGGGTAATTCTTTAGTCTTTATTTTTCTTCTTCTTCATCTTCTTTTTTTCTAAGATTTTATTTACTTACTTAACAGAGAGAGACAGCGAGAGAGGGAACACAAGCATGGGGATTGGGAGAGAGGGAAGCAGGCTACCCGCTGAGCAGGGAACCTGATGCGGGCGTCGCAGGACCCTAGGATCATGACCTGAGCCGAAGGCAGAGCCTTAACGACCGAGTCACCCAGCGGCCCTTTATTTTTTTTCTTTAACATAAAACCATTTGAGTTACATTTGATCAGGCAATCCGTGCTTGTATTACAGAATTTACAGGTTACTAGAGGACATAAAGCAGAAAGCCTCTCTCCTTTTCCTCATACCATCCAATTCCTCTCCTAGTGTCCATCGCGCTGCCAATTTTCTTGGGTATTTTTCCATTCTTAATATAAAAAGTATGTATGTGTTTCTTTGTTTGCTTTTTAAGATTTTATCTAGTTGACAGAGAGAGACATGGTGAGAGAGAGAACACAAGCAGGGGGAGTGGGAGTGGGAGAAGCAGGCTTCCCGCCAAGCGGGGAGCCCGACACAGGGCTCAATCCCAGGACCCCGGAATCATGACCTGAGCCAAAGGCAGACGCTCAACCGACTGAACCACCCAGGAGTCCTATTTTGCACAACATCAAATTAATACAAGGTGCTATGCATTTAGTAGTGCACATTTCAGAAGTTCTAGTCAGTTTTTAAAAATAAATGTTCAGAAACCCATATATAGTTACTGTTCTGTCTCTACTGACCAGCATTTGTCAGTCAGTGGATGTAGTTTTCCAGTGATCTCAGGCTACGCATTCTTTAGCTGGTGTGATCATGTGAAAACTGTGCCCAGCCACACCTAACACAGGACAGAGACAAGACTGGGCAGGCTCTGGCTACAGAGGTGGCTTGTTGGTGTGGCTGGCCGGATAACTATAGCTTTGTGTTTGTCTCCCAGCCTTATAAACCAGGCAGAGATCTGGATGGTTGCAGGGGTGACGTTGGTTACTGGAGAGGGGATGTTTTATCTGACTTCTGCTGATATTCTGGCTGCCTCCAGCCCAGCCACATATCCCGTAGTGGAAGACGGGGGAGGGATGCTATTGCTTAGGCCCACTCCTATCCACCCCTTCATGTGGGCTCCTTGTAGGGAGCTGGGCCACATGGGGTTGTACACAGCCAGGCCCCAGGCAAGAAGGCCTAGCCTATCACAGCTTCCAAGATCTGCCTACCCCAAGGAAATCGTGTCTGCCTGACTGGCAGAACAAATTGCCATTTTTCGGTGGGAATCCCAGTCAAGGTACCAGAAGCTCCATCTCCAGCCAGTATAAAGTACTTGTTCCGCTGGCAGGAAAGCACGTACATTCTGTGCCTCTGCTGCACAGAAAGCATGTGATGTTTCTCTCAGTTCACCTGGCTTTCTGTGGTCACTGATGCTTACACATTTATTACCTGGAAGATCACAGGAAAACAATACCAAGGTCGGCCTTGGAGAAATAATGGAAAGCTTCTGAATTGTGGGAACATAGAATTAAATACTTTACATAAGTTCCAAGTTCATGGACCTTTCCTTATCAGAATGAAATTTTTGAGGGGTGCCTGGGTGGCTCAGTGGGTTAAGCCTCTGCCTTTGGCTCAGATCATGATCTCAGGGTCCTGGGATTGAGCCCCACATCGGGTTCTCTGCTCAGCAGGGAGCCTGCTTCCCCCTCTCTCTCTGCCTGCCTCTCTGCCTACTTGTGATCTCTCTCTCTCTGTCAAATAAAATATTTTTAAAAAAAGAAAAGAATGAAATTTTTGATAAAGAATTGCTCATATTTGGAGATGGTATTCTAAAATTCCTTTGGAACATTGAGATTTATTAAATGATGAAGTCTCGTGGGTTCTATGTGGGTAGTGTCAACCATTATTGGAGAATTTTCTGGGGAGGATGGAGTTTTATTTCTCTAGCTTTTGTGTTACCATGTTTGAATATTAAACGTATGATGATCATACAACTCTGCCTACCTTGCTTTACTTTTAATGCTAATGTTTTTAATGCTAATTAAATTCAGATTTTGGTCCTTGCATTCAGTACATTAACATCTTTGTCTCCTTCATTAAAAGCTATGGCTCTCCAAAACATCAAGAACATTTTAGTAATGTTGTGTTTTCAGGTTGGGTCAGTCTATCACTTGCTCCATTACATGAATTCTATAATCATTTAGGGTTCCCTGTTTTCCCACATTTGGGAAAGCGGAGAGCTTTCTTTTCGTTCTAATTAAAATGGTAATAGCACCCATTCTGGGATATGTTTCTTATTCTAAATCAGAACATTGAAAACCAGTCTGAAAAAGTCACCTAAATAAAAATTTGCTGCTTAGTTACTTGTGGCTTGACTATTTACATACATCGAGGTGTGCTAGAGATTGTTAGATGCTGTACAAAGTTGTCGAGGGGAAAGATGTCCTCGGTCACCCCTTCTATTTAACTTCTGTTGACATTTACTTAAGTTCTTTAACAATACCACATGTGTTGACCTTCACTGAGAATTTATCGGAACGGTAGGGTAGTTTGAAGCTCCTATCCCAAATTTGGATAAATGACCAGAAATATGAATTTAATAAAAATCACCCGAATGTTTCCTTAATTTAGAGAGAGTATGAATGACACATAATGTAAAACAGTAATGTGGTTTAGATTAGGGTTTTGAATCTAAGGTTGTGGTTATTTTTCTAAGAATGCAAGACAGGAAAAATTGTTTCTGAATGTGTTCTAGCTCATTGAATGATTTCCTCATGATATAGATTTGTTGTTTTATGTGCAGTTCATGAATTTCTAGGGCTACACTTCATAGCTGTGATCAGATTTAAATATACCCTGCTTTTAGAGCCATGGCAACTTTTCGAGTTTTAGTAGTAACAACTTCACAGCAAGTTTTGAGTGCCTTTTAGGTACTAGACTTTATGAGCGAGGCATTGTTACCCCACCTTCCTGGTAAGGAAGCTGGGATTTAGGGAGGTTGAGGAACCCCTGCAGGGGCACTCATTCCTTTGGCACATGCTTTTTTTTTTTTTTTTAAGATTTTTATTTATTTATTTGAGAGAGCACAAGAATGAGAGAGAGCGTGAGTGGTGGGAGAGGGAACAGCAAGCTCCCCACTAAGCAGGGAGCCCAGCCTGGGGCTCGATCCCAGGACCCTAGGATCATGACCTGAGCTGAATGCAGACACTTAACTGAGTGAGCCACCCAGGCACCCCTTAAAATTTTATTTATTTATTTGACAGAGAAGGAGAGAGCACCAGCAGGGGGAATGGCAGGCAGAGGGAGAGTAGGAAGCAGTCTCTCTGCTGAGTAGGGACCCCAATGTGTACTTGATCCCAGGACCCTGGGATCATGACCTGAGCTGAAGGCCGATGCGTAACTGACTGAGCCACCCAGGTGCCCCTAGCCCATACTTACTGAACTCTCTATGCCACGCACCATTCTAGATCCAAGGGTTACAGGCATGAATGAGATAGGCAAGACCACGATGCTCATGGAGCTTACAGTCTCAGATGAATAAAGATTTAAATGTAATTTCGTCGCAGAAGAAAAAAATAAAAGCAGAATTGGTTGACATGGTGGCTGGGTTCCAAGGGCCTATTAGATGGGTTCGTGTGGAAAGGGCTGTCTGAGGAAGTGACATTTGACCAGAGACCAAAAGGTGGGTCACATAATGTCAGAGGTAGGATTCCATCCCAGGCCTGTCTGATCCTAAAGCTATACTAGTGTCCATTCTGTGAAATGTACAGGAGTTTCCTAATTCAGTACATAATGTATATCTGATCGTGAGAGGCAAAAAATATCAAATAAGCTCTGATTCAGATTTGTATGGAAGCTGCCTCATTCTCATGCAGGCAGCCCCCAAAAGGGCATCGGAATCTTTATAGGGCTCCAGGCATCAGAGCGCAGAAAGCCAAGGTATTTATCGCATCCCCAAACTTTGTGGCTTAAAACAACAATAATCATGTGTTTCCTCATGGTTTCTGTAGGTCAGGAATTTAGCGCACAGTGGAGATGGTTTGTCTCAACTCCACAATGTTTAGGCCAGGGTTTCTCAACTAGGGGCAGCTCCCTTCCCCATGCCGCATCCCCCCCACGCCAGGGGCCATTTGGCAATGTCTAGAGGCATTTTTTTGTTGTTGTTACAACTTAGGGGTTGCTGCTGTTATCTAGAGGACAGAGGCCAGGGATGCTGCTGAATATCCTACGGTGTGTAGGAATTATCTGTGCAGAATATCCAGTGGTGGGGTTGAGAAAACTCTACCCTAGGGCTTCCGCTGGAGAACAAGGAGCCAGAATCGTCTGAAGTCTCCTTCATGTTGATGGTTGGTTCACAGGGGCTGTCAGTCCAAGCAAGATGACCTTGCCATGTGACCTAGGCTTCCTTACAGCATGGTGGCTGGGTTCCAAGAGCAAGAGTTGAGGGAGAGAATGGAGAGAGCAAACACTTGTGAGTCAGGTGTGGGTCATGTTGCCTTTCACGACCTGGCCTGTCACGTTCATGTGTCCTGTTGGTTGACATCTCAAAGTCCCCCACCCCCACAAAGGGAGGGGAAATAGACCGTCATGATTATTTTCGGACAGTATAATCTACCACAGCAAGTCCCTCACTTCCCCTTCCCATCACAGGAGTAAGAAAGAAAAGAGTAAAAATGAGCAGGAATGGGAAGGAGAAGTTGGGTCGGTAAAAACCACAGAAGTGACTGAAACCATGGAGGTATAGTGGCCCAGCCTTGCGCAAGCAATAGTTCTTGGCTAGGCAGTAGGTTTGGGCTGCCCAGGAAGCACTCTGATTTGTGAGACCTCTCTGTGCGAGGTTTGCCCAGCACCGTGATGGCAATCTATGAAAAGCTGAATTGCGTCTATGAAAGCTAGCTTAGGTATATCATGGGCTAAAGCCCGAAGTAAATGAAAATCCAGCATCTAGAAGGCAAGGACTGTCTGTAGAATGCTCCCTTATTATGGTTATTTCAATTGTGGACGTCTTTCAAAGTCAAGTGTACAGTTCACAGGGGGCTCTTAACTAGAAGTTTGGGATTAACATCGAAAATATTTTAATTAGAATAGCATATATTAACATTTAACATGTGTTTTGATTCTTTTTTTTTTTTACAAACTAACTTAGAGAAGACAAATTTATATTTCACTTTTGTGTTTTAGATTTTGCTGAGCATGTTGACTTTCTAGAAGCCATAAGTAGTGCCTTGAGGGCCCTTTTGCAAACAATGGCCTCCAAGAACATTTCTCAGGTAAGATTTTTTAAAAAAATTTTATATGAAACCCACAAAGATTCTGTATTATGGAAGCAAACTTAATTACTTAACTGTTTTTTGTTTTTTTTTAAGATTTTTATTTATTTATTTGACAGAAAGATCACAAGTAGGCAGAGAGGCAGGCAGAGGAGGAGGAAAAGCAGGCTTCCTGCTGAGCAGAGAGCCTGATGCAGGACTCCATCCCAGGACCCTGAGACCATGACCTGAACCAAAGGCAAAGGCTTAACCCTCTGAGCCACCCCGGTGCCCCTTAAATTTTTTTTTTTTTTTTTTTTTTTAAGTATTCCTCTTAGAAGAGGAGTATATGATCCTTATAAAAAGAAAGTAAAAATCCTTAAAATAGAAAGTAATGTATTTTGTTTCTTCCCACCACTGCTACCAACACACACACACACACACACACAGATTTTTGTACTGATGTAACTTAGTTGACATACCTGTCACAAATGTCTTCTATGAATGTCATTTGTCTTCTTTAACATTTTACAGAAATTTTCATGTCTGCCTGCTGACCCTCCACAGTAATCCAGCGGCATCTCTGTGATAGCTGCTCTCCCACTTTTATTCTTTGCTTTATTATTAAGGAAATTTTCAGACACCTCTAAAAGCAGAGAGATTAGTGTCACATGAACTGCAGGAGTCTTGGAGTTAGCAGTGTCCTGGCGTTCTGTGTGGCTTTTTCTGGATTGCTTTAAAGCAAATCATGTTCCTTTACCCATAAGTATTTTATCACGTGCTTCATTACGTGTCTGTGACAGAAAATGGACTTCTAAAAACCTCAACCACAGTACCATACCCCCAAATTAATGGCATTGCTTAATTGTCAGTAGATATGCAGCCTGATTTCAGTTTTTCCTGATTTCCACAAAAATGTCTTTTTCAGTTGTTTTGTTCAAATCAAAATCCAAACAAGATCCACTTACTGCTTTTGGTTGATACTTTGGTTTAAAAAAAATTTTTTTTTAATGGCCTTAGTGAGGATTTAGTTCACATACCAGCCATACAATTCACCCATTTAAAGTGCACAGTTCAGGGGTGCCTGGGTGGCTCACTCATTAAGCATCTGCCTTCAGCTCAGGTCATGATCCCAGGGCCCTGGGATCGAGTCCCACATGGGGCTCCCTGCTCCGAGGGAAGCCTGTTTCTTCCTCTCCCTCTCCTACTCCTCTGCTTGTGCTCTCTCTCTTGCTGTCTCTCTCTCTGTGTCACATAAATAAACAAAATCTTAAAAAAATAAATAAAGTGCACAGTTCAGGGGCGACTGGGTGGCTTAGTCAGTTAAGTTTCTGCCTTCGGCTCGGGTCCTGATTCTCAGTCCTGGGATCGAGCCCCAAGTCAGGTTCCCTACTCAGTGGGGAGTCTGCTGCTTCCTCTGTTCCTCACCCCGCTTCTGCTCTCTCTTACTCGCTCTCAAAAAAATAAAATCTTTAAAAAATAAGTAAATGAAGTGCACGATTGAGTGGTTTTAATATATTCACAGATTATTAAATCTCTTAGTTTAAAACATTTTTCCTACCAACCCCCCCTCCCTATATTATTTATTCATTGAAGAACTATTATTTGTCCTATAGAATTTTTCCCATTATGGGATTTGGCCGGTTTCTCACCATGGTATTGTTGACATGTCTCTCTCTTATTCATGCATCCTGTAAACTGGGAACTAGATCTAGAGTCTTTTTTTTTTTTTAGAGATTTTATTTATTTATTTGACAGAGAGACCACAAGTAGGCAGAGAGGCAGGCAGAGAGAGGAGGAAAAAGGCTCCCTGCTGAGCAGAGAGCTGGATGTGGGGCTCGATCCCAGGACCCTGGGATCATGACCCGAGCTGAAGGCAGAGGCTTTAACCCTCTGAGCCGCCCAGGCTTCCCTAGATCTAGAGTCTTAATTAGATTCAGGATCAGATTTTTTGGGAAGAATAATTAATAGTGCTGTATGTATTTTCTACTTTTATATCACAAATTATATATTTTCATAAATTGGTGATGTTAAGATTAATCAGTGGATTCGGGGCACCTGGGTGGCCCAGTTGGCAAAGTGGCTGCCTTGGACTCAGGTCATGATCTTGGGGTCCTGGGATTGAGCCTGTCATCAGGCTTTGTGCTAAGCAGGGAGTCTGCTTCTCCCTCTGCCCCTCCCCTGACTCAGGACAGACAGAGGTCACAGGTAGGCAGAGAGGCAGGCAGACAGAGAGGAAGGGAAGCAGGCGCCCTGCTGAGCAGGGAGTCCAATGCTAAGGACCGAGACCTGAGCAGAAGGCAGAGGCTTTAACCCACTGAGCCACCCAGGCACCCTTCCTCTCTCTTTAATAAAGGATTAATCAATGAATTCACTTAATGGTTGTAGCCAGCAGTGATTAATATTGTCTAGATCTATTATTTATCAGTGGTTGCAAAATGGAGACATCTTAATTTTGTCATTTCTTTTACATTTACTAGCTGTGATTCTTCTTCTTCTTCTTCTTCTTTTTTTTTTTTTAAAGATTTTGTTTATTTGGCAGACAGAGAGAGAAGGGAGCAGACTCCCTGCTGAGCAGAAAGCCTGATTCAGGGCTAAATCCCAGGACCCTGGGATCATGACCTGAACCAAAGGCAGAGGCTTTAACCTACTGAGCTACCCAGGCGCCCCAGCTATGATTCTTCTTCTTCTTTTTTTTTTTTTAAAAACATTTTATTTATCGGGCGCCTGGGTGGCTCAGTGGGTTAAGCCGCTGCCTTCGGCTCAGGTCATGATCTCAGAGTCCTGGGATCGAGTCCCACATCGGGCTCTCTGCTCAGCAGGGAGCCTGCTTCCTCCTCTCTCTCTCTCTCTCTCTGCCTGCCTCTCTGCCTGCTTGTGATCAATCTCTGTCAAATAAATAAATAAAATCTTTAAAAAAAAAAAAAAACATTTTATTTATTTATTTGAAAGAGAGAGAGAGAGAATGAGAGGGGAGAAGATCAGAGGGAGAAGCAGACTTCCCACGGAGCTGGGAGCCTGATTCGGGACTGGATCCTGGGACTTTGGAATTATGACCTGAGCCAAAGGCAGTTGCTTACCCAACTGAGCCACCCACGCAGCCCAGCTGTGATTCTTCTATAAGAACTTTCTGTCTCATCAGTTATTTGGTAACTTTGAAATAAAGCTCATACCAAAAAGATAGGATTTTTCCAAAATAATGAATTAGTGCCCTTAGCAGTGTCTAAAAGTGGTGAGTGAGGTGTTTGTTTGTTTGTTTGTTTTTTTAAATATCATTATGAACTCATGGGACTTTTTTGTTTGTTTTGTTTTTAAGATTTATTTATTTATTAAGGATTTTATTTATTTGTCGGAGAAAGAGAGTCAGAGACAGCACAAGCAGGGGGAGAGGCAGGCAGAGGGAGAAGCAGGCTCCCTGCAGAGCAAGGAGCCTGATGTGCAACTGGATCCCAGGACCCTGGGATCACGACCCCAGCCAAAGGCAGACACCCAAACCACTGAGCCACCTAAGTGTCCCATTTATTTACTTATTTATTTATTTATTTTAGAGAGAGAGAGTAGGAGAGAGAGTAGCATGAGTAGAAGGGGTGGATGGGGAGGGAGAGAGAATCCTAAGCAGATTCCCTGCTGAACACAGAGCCCCACTTGGGACTTGATCTCACAACCCCTCTGAGACCGTATAGTCAGATTGCTGTGTTTTCAAGTTACTTGACAATATTCTCTTTCTGGCTTGTTGTAAAGTTAGCTTCAGTTGTTTTAGCTTTCTTTCTTCCTTTCTTTTTTTTTAGCTTTCCTTTTTTTAAGAGACTTAATTTTTTTTAAAAAGATTTATTTATTGGGCCCCTGGGTGGCTCAGGAGGTTAAGCCTCTGCCTTCGGCTCAGGACATGATCCCAGGGTCCTGGGATCGAGGCCCACATCGGACTCTCTGCTCGGCAGGGAGCCTGCTTCCTCCTCTCTCTCTGCCTGCCTCTCTGCCTACTTGTGATCTCTGTCTATCAAATAAATAAATAAAATCTTTAAAAAAAAAAGATTTATTTATTTATTTGTTTGTTTATTTATTTGACAGAGATCACAAGTAGGCAGAGAGGTAGGCGGAGAGGGGTAGAGGGGAGCAGGCTCCCTGCTGAGCAGAGAGCCCGATGCAGGACTTGATCCCAGGACCCTGAGAAATGGTTAGGGACACCTGGGTGGCTCAGTCATTTAGGCATCTGCCTTGCCTTCGGCTCAGGTCATGATCCCAGAGTCCTGGGCTCTCTGCTCACCGGGAAGTCAGCTGCTCCGGCTCCCTCTGCACCACCCCCCCCCACTCGTGTTCTCTTTCTCTCTCTCTCCCTCTCTCTCTCTCTCAAATAAATAAATCTTTTTTTAAAAGGTTAAAGTGGCAAGTTTTATGTATGTTTTAAAACAATTCCACTTACTTATTTTTATTTAGTCTGGCTTCTGTCCCTTTGCCCCTGCCCTTTTTAGGTTTTTTTTTTTTTTTTTTTTTTTTTTTTAAGATTTTTTTTTTTTGTCAGAGAGAGAGAGCGAGAGCGAGCACAGTCAGACAGAGTGGCAGGCAGAGTCAGAGGGAGAAGCAGGCTCCCTGTGGAGCAAGGAGCTCGATGTGGGACTTGATCCCAGGACGCTGGGATCATGACCTGAGCTGAAGGCAGCTGCTTAACCAACTGAGCCACCCAGGCATCCCTTAGGTTTTGATTTATCATTCCATTGTTCTTAATTTGGAAACATAAGCAAATAGGCAGGCACTGTTCTGTTAAGAGTCTTGCTGCTGCACCCTGCTTTGCCTTTTCTTCCTTCTCCATCCCTGTGTACAGACACCTTCCTCATTCCTTCCTCATAGTTCCACATTCTGTTACTCCATCATGTTGGTGTCCCTACTCATTCAGCCCGCCTGCTGTTGATGGGGATTCTCGTTCCAGTCCATTGTTATTACAGCTAGAACAGCAGGGAAGAGCCTTTTTACAGAGGTTATTTCGTGTTTTTGCCCTGGTGTCTTGGAGATGGATTCTGCAGAGAAGTGGGCTTGCTGAGTTGGAGGAGAGATGCATTGGTGATTTTGCTGATTATTTGTCTAGTCCCTTCCTCCGAGATTGAGGCATTTTGGATTTCCTACAGCAGAGCTGGAGAATGCCTGTTTTGCTATAGCCTCAGAAACAGAGTAATGTTGTCAGAACATTAGATTTTTTTTGCCAGTTTGATAGTTGAGACATTATATAGCACTTTAAATTTGCATTTGTCAGGCGCCTGGGTGGCTCAGCTGGTTAAGTGGCTGCCTTCAGCTCAGGTCATGATCCTGGAGCCCCAGGATGGAGTCCCGCATCAGGCTCTCTGCTCATCAAGGAGTCTGCTTCTCCCTCTGACTTCCCCTTATGCGCTGTCTCTCTCAAATAAATAAATAAAATCTTTAAAATAAATAAATTTGCATTTGTCTTACAGTAGGAGATTGGATGTCTCTTTATGTGCTTCAAGGGCCTTTGCATTTTTTTTTTTCTGTAACCGCTTCTGTCTTTTGCCAGTTTTGCTATTAGGTCGGTGTCTTTTTCTTCTTGGAATATAAGGGCAAATCTTGGCCTCGCCCCCAATCCACTGAAGCAGCAACTTTGAGGAGGGGCCCCGTGATCTGTATTTTAATGGTTCTCTGGGTGATTGGCTTGCACACAGTTTGAGGACCAGTGTGCTAAACCATCCCTGCCCCTTTTCTAAAATCTTCCAGTTTTGATTAACATGTCATTAGGCCATACCACCCACTTCTCTTGCTTACAGCCACCTACTATGCGCTGGGCCACCCTTTGTTCCTTGAAGATTCTTGCTGTTGGGGTTTGCTACTCTTTGCTAGTCTTGTGATGATTCTGGGTGACTTCAAGATCCACATAGATGTCCCCCCATTACCTGGCTTCGAAGTTCTTGGACCTCCCTTTCTCCAGCAGTCTGGTCTTCCTTCCCTACCTTAGTCATTCCATGGCCACACCCTGGAGCGGTGCTTCCCAAACTTTATCTTGGTCCACAGTTTAATGAGAACATCTCTGGTGCTTTACTGTTAAATACAGTATGTGCTGTTGGCATCTAGTCTAAACTTTTTCAGTTTTTTTCTTTGTATATTTGAGAATTTTTTTCAAGAACATAACTTTTGACCCTCAATTTCTTTGACATGGGAATGGTAATAATGGAGAGAGGATTAGAAAACCCTATACTGTAGGGCCATGGGAATATAAAGTCTTTTTATTGATGTTCCATGATCTTCAGCAGTAGCTAACTGGACCAGCCTGACACTTAAAGAGAATTCCTCCCAGCTTATGCTCAGTTAATGTCTGGGCATTCATATATATTAAGACCATAAATTCTCAGGTTGGCTATACATTGGGCACGACCATGGAATTCGAGGACTAGAAGGAACCTGGCTCTCGTGCTTTCCAAGGAGTGGAAAACCAGGGACCAGAGTAGCTGAGTAACAGCACTGAGAGTGCAGTACAACTGTCCAGCTCCCTGTCCATTTCCCTGCCTTGTTGGCTTGCGCACATGAGGCAGCTTGCCTTTGTGACTCCGGCTGGTAATAAAGCAGCACACCTTCGGCATTCCCGGCAGCCTTGTTCAGCTGGGAGGCATCCCAGGGTTGGCGGGATTGTTTCCATTAGATTATTTCCTAAGAAACCGGGGCATATTAGCTGTTACCTTTAGGTTTGGCAGAAGCACTGCAGATGATTCAGAGTTTGATTTAGAACTGTTCAGTGTGTTTACGTATAATAATTTCTAACAGTTAGTGAGTTCTTGATGTGCTTTATTTAATTCTTAAAGCAACTCTGCAGGGTGACCACTGTCCCCGTGTCCCTGATGGGGAAATGGAGACCTTAGTTGGGGAGGGGAGAGAGAGGAGCCAGAATATGAACCCAGGATGTCTGACCCCAAGTCCTCAGTCACCACACTGCGCTGGTGCTCACAGGTGAGGGTTTGGCAACACGACAACTTGAGTTCTCTGGTGATATCTGCATCCACGGGTGTGTTCAGATTAGCTTAGAATGAAAATTATCACTACGCAGTAGAAGTACTCTATAATTTAATGGTTTCTACAATCTCTAATAATTTCCTGTAACAACACACATCTCAACTTGTATGGCTTCAGTCTATTTTTTTTTTTTTTTTTAGATTTTATTTATTTATTTGACAGACAGAGATCACAAGTAGGCAGAGAGGCAGGCAGAGAGAGAGAGAGGAGGAAGCAGGCTCCCTGCAGAGCAGAGAGCCCTTCAGCTAATTTTTATTAAAGCTACATATTCTATGTACACTTTCGAAACTTTTTTTTTGATCAATGTTTAAAAGAAATTAGGATCTCTTTAAATAGGTTTGTGTACATCTGACTGAAAGTTGTCTTTTTTTTTTTTTTTAAAGATCTTATTTATTTATTTGAGGGAGAGAGAACACAAGCAGGGTAGGAGAGGAGGCCAGAGGGAGAGGGAAAGGGAGAAGCAGATTCCCCAATGAGCGGGAAACCCGACACGGGCCTTAATCCCAGGGCCCCAGGCTCATGACCTGAGCTAAAGAGAGATACTTGGCTAACTAAGCCACCCAGATGCCCCCCAAAAGCCTTCTTCAAGTAAAACTAATGGGAAACGAAGTCCCTCTTCTGGGCTTATAGCTGTGGTAGATTGAATAATGACAGTGACGTGAACAGGCCCCATATTCATTCAGAATTACCAGCTGTACTGGGCACTGATTAGGTATGTAATAACTTCTCTGTTGTTGGCATTCCTGTCACTACTGTTGCACATGCTGTTGGCATTGGCTGAGTTTAACACTGTAAATATTCTCTTTCCTTTTCAACAGTGTATGACTCCCAATCAGTTGATGACATTATGCACAGCCGGCATTCACAGTGGGAACACCGGGGTTAGAGTAAACGTTGTTAGTATTTTAGGAATCACGGGCAGCGTTCTCGCCAAAGAAGATGGAACACTGGAAACTCTTAAGGTAAAACTATATGCTTCCAACGTAAAACATTAAATCGTTAGAAAGAGGGGGAAGAGTAAACTGTTGGTGTGGGGTTTTTAAAAACTTCTATGGACATCTTGAGAAGAAATCCTATCGAGAAGTTGCTTACTAAGGTACATTATTAAAATATGCCCCTTGGTTTGATTTGCCTATATGAATTAGGTAGGCACTTGAAAAACTGAGTTGCATTTGGCCATTTAACTTTATTCCTGAGATACTTTTTCAGAAATAAATTTGTCTTTAGTGAAAGGCCCAGTTGAGAATTGTCCCAGGTGCCTCTGCCTTTGCTGTTGCATAAAACGTATGCATATTATATTCTCGTACTGATGGAGGAACAACTCCCCAGTTGCCTTAGCATGCCAGACTAAAGCACATTCTGAACGATACCGCACAGTCCACTCTACTATCACTGTGTAAGTTTTAAATGGGAACCGCATTAGGAACTCACTCAGCATATTTGTTTGTAGCATTTTATCTCAGCATGGTTGCTGGGGAACTACACTACTAGAGACACAGCATCCCTAGGAACTAAAAGGACTGTGGTAGTAAAATTGTCGTTCTTTGTGCTAATAATAATTGCTGAAATATTGATTACTTATTAATGGGTAATAAACTATTAGACTTCCTGAGAACTTTACAACAACGACTGGTTTTTGTTTTTGTTTTATTTTTAAGTAGGCTCCATGCCCAACTCACAGCACTGAGGTTGAGAACAGAGTGGAGATCAAGAGCTGAACGCTTGGGGTGGCTGGGAGTCTTAGTCTGTTGAGCATCTGACTCTTGATTTTGGCTCAAGTCATGATCTCAGGGTGATGAGATCGAGCCCTATGTTGGCTCAGCATGGAGTCTGCTTCTCTCGCCCTGTCTCCCTGTGCCTCTCCCCCTGCTCTTTCTCGTACTCTCTCAAAAAAAAAGAAGAACTGGATGCTTAACTAGACTGGGCCACCCAGGGACCCCAGTGACTGATATTTTTTAGAACCTATTTTTAAAAGATGATACATGCATGTAACAATACATTCAGAAAAGTAGAAAAGAATATATAATGAAAGACCCCTCTCCATTACTAACTTTCCAGCCCCCCCCAGTTTGACTCTAGAGAGACAGCCACGGTTACTCCATTCTTCTGTTTATTCTAGGGAATTTTGATATATAGACACATTAGTGAGAGAGAACGTAGCCATGTGGCTGTGTATGTGTATGCAGATACAGATGAGCGTGTGCGTGTTTCATCACTTCCTGCTCCCTAAGACTATAATTTCCAAGATCCACTTAGGAGGAGCAGCAGGTTTTTCTCAGGCATAACATGTGATTTAAAAAAAAATTTTTTTTAAAGATTTTATTTATTTATTTGAGAGAGAGCACCGGTAGCGGGTACGGTGAGGGGAGGAGCGGGGCAAGGGCATGCAGCAGAGGGAGAGAGAGAAGCAGACTCCCCACTAAGCAGGATGTCTGACATGGGGCCTCATCCCAGGACCCTGAGCTCAAGACCTGAGCCGAAGGAGGCACTTAACCAACTGAGCCACCGTGGTGCCCGCTCACTGTTTAATGTCTTCAGCATGGTCCATCCTCACATGTTTCCATTTGTTCCACAAGCATCTATTTATGGATAGTTTGTTTAAATGAGGATCTAAGTCAAGTCTACATGTTATGTTTGGCTTTGGATCGTCTAAGCTTCTCTCAATCTAGAAACTTCTTTCCCTTCCATTACCCTGGCACTACCTCTCATCACCTGCTTTTTGTTTTTGTTTTTTCTTTCTTTCTTTCTTAAGTAAGCTCTATGCGAAACATGGGGCTTGAACTCATGACCCTGAGATCAGGAGTCACATGCTCTATTGACTGAGCCAGCTGGTCACCTCTACTACCACCTGTTTATTCCTCAAATCCTGGGGTCAGTTGTCTCACAACCTCTAGCCTTCTGGATTTGTCTGATTGCCTCCATGTGGCGTTAAGCTTGTTCCTTTATTTTCTGTATTTTCTGCAGACTAAAAGTTAGATCCAAACCTGAATCCCATTCAGATTTATGTTGATCTTTTTAATAAGACTACTTCATAGGTGATCGTATGTGCTTCATACTTTATTATGGGTTATTAACTCTAAATACTATCCTAGAGGTTATCTTGAGTACTTAAATTCAGATAAGACTGAGGTCCAGAGCGGGTAATGGACTTTCTAAGGGTCAGTCTGTTATTTATGTCACAGCTGGAGTTTGGACTCGCTGTTCTTAGCATTTCCACTCTCCCACCGATAATACCAGATGTGCACATCACCCTTGAGACATAAAGGGTGAAGCAGAACAGCCAAAAACAAAGTAAGTTCACTCTCGAACAGTTCCTCACAGATTGGGAATGCCCTGTTCATCAGCTAGCTAATCTTCAAAGGATGGATGGGTGTTAAAGATCATCACAGGGAGTCAGAAAGAGATGAAGTTTCATTTTTTTAGTTGTCCTAGAATGTTTTTCATATAATTTTACTTTTTCATATAGTTTTAAAAGCATGTTTTTTTGTTGCAGATATATATCTGTATTTTTGACAGCCTTTTTGGGGAGATAGAGGGGAAACTTTAATTGATTTAATTTAGGAATAGAAACTCTAATATACTTAATTTATCTTATTGATATTATACTTGGTGTATTTATAAATATAGGTGAAGTCTTTAATCTTTAGTTCTTTCCAAGTTTTAATTTGTCTCTGGCATTTTTAAATTTTAAAATACCATATGTGAATTGTTACCACATTTAAAGTTAGTAGGCATTTTGGAAACCGATGTTAGAATATTGGACAATCAACAGTGTGCCTTGTTGTCTCCAGACCATTGGGTGCTTTCTGCTTGAGGTTGCCACCAAAGATCCCTCCCTCGTGGTGGCAGGAGAAGCCTTGGATGCCCTCTTCGATGTTTTCGCAGATGGTAAAGAAGCCGAAAGGGCCTCAGTTCAGATTAAATTGTTATCTGCTCTGAAAGAATTCCAGCCAGTCTTCAAAATGAAGGTATGGAGCCGTTTTGTGTCAAAATGCTTAGGTCTCAGCCATCCTCCAAGAACGGGTGTCTGTAGTTCCCTCCGTGCACTCTCTGTGATTCGTAGAACACTGCCTCCCTAGAACTGGAGAATGCTTGTTGCCTGAGTCAGAGCTCAGGCCTTGCTGTTGATTCACTGTGACTTGGGCCAGAATGGTGTGGGCACGGTTCCCTTTCTAGATGAGCTCAGTAATGCTCACAGTGCTCTTGGAGAAGCACTATGGTCTGGAGCCTACAAAGCACTTTCATAGGTGTTGTAAATTTATTTCATGTCATTACAGGTAATATATTCCAGCTTGATTCCAGTGTTACGACTATTTCCCTTGGGTAAAAGGGGCAAACTCCAGGCTGGTCTCTGTTGGAGAATGTAGCTACCTTCATTTACCCTTTTATTTATTTTTTTGTTTCACTAGAAGCATCAAAGCTAACTTTGAGTCAAAGAGTAATTTTCAGAAACTTGGTGACCAGGGAAAGGCAACCAGGAATTTTAAAAACAGCCTTGAATCCTATGTCTACAAGTTGAAGTTCACCATTCTCCAGTGATCTAAACCTCCCTTTCCAGGGGCACCTGGCTGGCTCAGTCAGTGGAGAATGTGACTCTTGATCACAGGGTCATGAGTTTAAGTCCCACCTTGGGCATAGAATTTACTTAAAAAACAAACAAAAGGGGCACCTGGATGGCTCAGTGGTTTAAGCCTCTGTCTTCGGCTCAGGTCATGATCTCAGGGTCTTGGGATCGAGCCCCACATTGGGCTCTCCACTCAACGGAAGCCTGCTTCCCCCTTTCTCTCCGCCTGGCTCTCTGCCTTCTGATTTCTCTCTGTCAAATAAATAAATAAAGTCTTAAAAAAAAATACTTTAAAAAACAAACAAACAAACAAAATTTCCATTTCTAAATAATGTCATTTTGAGAAATAAAAATATTCATATTTTTTGCTTTTAGATTTCAGATTAAATATTTGCTTTTAAATCTTTGTCAAGAAAATAGAGGCTTGGATGAAAAATTAGCTTACTTCTGTTGTTTTCCGATAGGTATTTCTTTTATTTTTATTTTCTTATTTTAGAGAGAGGGAGAGAGAGCAGGGGGATGACAGAGGGAGAGGGACAAGTAGACTCTGCCAGTGTGGAGCCAGACGTGGGACTCGATCTCAAAACCCTAAGGTCATGACCTGAGCTGAAACCAAGAGTCGGAAGCTTAGCTGACTGAGCCACCTAGCCGCCCGCAATTTCAGGCTTCTGATGCAGAGTTGATTTCTCAAGGAGAGAACTCTGTGATGTTTTTTAGGAGAATATGATTGTATGTCTTATAATTTAGATTTTCTGAAGTTTCATTTTTTTAAGGAATAGGAAATAGTTTTCTTTAGAAAAATAGCAGCACACATCATGTACATTCTATGTCATAGTTACATCTAAGTCAGTGTTGGTTTAAGGACATCAGAATTGGTTTGTTTTTAATGTTTTCATGTTTTGGCATATTCTATTTAAAAATGTGATCATAGTGACTGACATGTATTGAGCTAAGATTCACCAGTAGGTAACTTAAGTCTGGGGGAAACAATTGAATAGTTTACTCTTAATTACCCTTTGTTCAGGCCTGTAGGAGTTTTTGTTTGGGTTTTTTTGTTTTGTTTTGGTTTGGTTTTTTTGCTATTTTTAAAATTGAGATATAGTTCACATATAATATTGTATTAGTTTTAGGTGTACAGTGTAGAGATTTGATGCATGTACATACTGGGAAATAACTACTATAACAAATTTAGTTAAATCCATCATCACACATAGTTGGAAAATTTTTTTCTTGTGATGAGAACTTTTAAGCTCTACTCCTATAGTAATTTCTAAATATACAATCAGAATCACCATGCTGAGCGTTCTATCCCCATGACTTATTTAGTTTATAACTGGAAGTTCTTGTCTTTTGACCTTCTGTTCACCCATACTTGTCTGTTCTTTAAGCAGTGAGAGGTTTTATTCCCTTTATTTTCTGCCTCATGGGTAATCAAATTAAGTGACGTTTCTCCACATAAAGACAAAATGTGTCTTAGTATTTTCCCCCTTTGTTATCTAGAATGTAGCCCAACATATTCACAAACCTGCACTTTGTGTTTTCTCTTAACACTGTGTCCTAGAGATATTTCCATACCAGTACGTGGTGGGTATCCACAGTGTTCTTAAAGGGTGCAAGCAGGCCCTTGAAACATCTGAAAGGAGTCTGTATGGTGAGGAGAAAATACCTCCTATTTCCCTGCAGCTGTAAGGAAAGCAGATGTAGTTGAGAATTCAGACTGCAGAAGCCAATGCTCAGAGAGGAGTTATGTAAACTATGAACCAGCAAAACAACCCCTAACCATTGGGAGGGCTGTTCTGATTGAGATTCCTACTTGCTATGCAGTGCTATGGTAATGATGTTTAATTAAGTGTTTTTCTTTTCTCAGACGTATAAAGCCCTAATGAAATTTCTTTGTTAGCCAGAAGAGCAGCTTGTAGTTTTTCATACGAAGCGCTTCTGTGAACGAAGCCACAGTTGCATTGAAGACTGTTGGGTATATGTTTGGCCTCAAGTTGCATTGCAGTATGATACAATGCACTTTACCGAAGAATTTCCCTAAAGGGCTGGCTCTCAGAGTTTTCTTGTAAGCAGACTCACTGGTAATGTGTTACAAATGCAGATGCCCAGGCCCAAACCCGGACCTATTGAAAATCAGAAATGGCAGGTGGGCCCACCAACCTGCTTTTTTAACAAGCCTTCCAGATGATACTGTTGCACACTAAAATTTGAGGTCCACTCTCCAGAGGTGAAGTCTTGTTCACATACCATAAAACTTAAAACATAAAACTCTTTTAAGGTCTGCAATTCAGCCGTTCTTGTAACTATCATTTTTAAAAGTACATAATCTTAATTTATCTTTAGGGCTCACACACTGTATTCTTTTACCTTGGAAAGCGAAAATCTTTCACCAAATTCTGGCAGCTCTTTGTTCTGAAGAGAATACGCCCCAAATCACATGCTTTCTTATCTAAAGGAATTCGTAATGTATACCAAATCACATATGATTTTTTTGGCAGATACGAAAAGAAGGGAGAGGTAAATACAGTCCAGATCAGCTGTGTGTTCTCGACAATGTGAAGATGAATTTGAGAAGGTTTGTCGCTTATCAAGAAACTGTTGAGAAAAGACTGACTACTTGAACCATTGAAAGACCAGTTCTCGCCCCAAGTGTTCAGTGCTAAAGAGTACTAAAGTATTTCCTTGGAGTGTATGTGTTTCTAAAAAAATCATTTCTCAATGCCCATATCCTGTCCGGTCAGAAGCTCTTTTAAGCCTTGGGATCTCTGTGGCATTTCTAGTGTTCTCTAAATTATGTTTCCAGCATGTTTTAATCACTGGAAACACAAGGAGTGGAAGAGTAGAAACAGGAATCTCAGGTGGTTATTCGTGAGTCACAAAGAACCTTCCAAACAATCATGTTTTCCTGGAATTTTGCAGGAAAGGAAAATCCAGAGCATTGCTTGGACGCTCTTTTAAGCAAGCATCATTTTATATGTGCTGCCAAAGCGAGCAAGCATTATTTTGTATTATCTAAATCTCTATAAACTGAAATATGAAGACAAGCTTCATAAAAGTTTTTTGGTTATGAAGTATACCAATTGTGTTTCCCTTTTGAGCAGAAGTGAATGAGCTGAATTTGTATTCCACTCTTCAGTAGAATATACTAAGGAATTAATGAGGTCATTGTCAGCCTCTATACAAACGGAGCTGATCACTTACTGCTTTGTAACATCACTCCGTGTTTAATTTGATACGGAATCGGAATCAGGAGGAAATATTTTTTAATAAATAACTTTTTAATTGAAAGCTTTGTGTCTTACACGGTTTTTTAAAAAAATACCAGACAGCCCTGGTCCTGGGTTTTTCGCTTGGTAACGGGCATTGCTTCGACTATATGTGAAATATTTAAAACAAGACTTACAGCAGGAATCTCCAGCATTACTCTCAATGTCCTTGTGTTAATAGGGTGACAGCTAGAGTGAGGGGTCGGGGAGTTTCAGCGGACCTCATCCTCTGAGAGACAGGGGGAATTGGGGGGCCCTGGACCAGCTCCATTGTCCGTGCATTTGCCTGATAAGAAGAGGTGTCGATGAAGGTTTGAAAATCCTCCCACAGCTGATCTCAGTTGTCCTGTTAAAAGGCCTAGTACCCCAGGGGACTTTCCTTTCTCATCTAGTTCAATCCATCACCTCACACAGTTCAATGTTTTTTTTCTTGTGATGAGAACTTTCAAGATTCACTCTCTTAGTAACTTTCAGACGTACAATACGATATTGATGACGTCACCATGTGTTTATTACATCCTTTACTTCTTACAACTGAAAGTTTGTGTCTTTTGTCTCCCTTTCCCCATATTGTCATCTCTCTCCACCTGCTCCCCACACACCTCAGGCAGCCCCTAATGTGTTCTTTGGATCTAGGAGCTTGGTTTCTTCTGTTGACTCCCCATATACTTCATTGTTTCTTCTGTTGATTCCCCATATACTTCATGTACTTCATTGTGTGTGCATGCGCGCACGTGTGTGTGTGTGTGTGTGTGTGTAGAGACACTATGTATTCTTTATTCATCCACTGATGGGCACTTGGGTTGTTTCTGTGTCTTGGTTGTCATAAATGCTGTGATGAACATGAGGGGTACAGATATATTTTTGAGGTAGAGTTTTAGTTTCCTTTGGGTATATAAGCAAAAATAGAATTGCTGGGTCATGTGGTAGTTCTATTTTTAATTTTTGAGGAATGTCCGTACTGTTTTCACCAGTGGCTGCACCAACTTATATTCCCACTAACAGTGCTCAAGAGTTTTCTTTTCTCCACATCCTTGCGTGTTATCTCTTGTCTTTTGGATAGTAGTGATTTTCACTAGGTGTGAAGTGATATCTCATTGTGGTTTTGAGAGAAGGAGTCTTCCAATGAAGAAAAGTTTCAGAGTTCTCCCTACTTCATATTTTTAGAGAATATAATTGTTTTCAAGGAGAATAAAATTTCCAGTTTAGCATAGGACTAGTAGGCTCTTTTTTTTTTTTAAGATTTTATTTATTTACATGACAGAGACACAGGCAGAGGAGGAATACAAGCAGGAGGAGTGGGAGAGGGAGAAGCAGGCTTCCCACTGAGCAGGGAGCCTAGTGCGGGGCTCGATCCCAGGACCCTGGGATCATGACCTGAGCCTAAGGCAGATGCTTAACGACTGAGCCACCCAGGTGCCCGGGCTAGTAGGTTCTTGATAAATATTTGTTGAATGAATAAATGTTAGTGAGTTTCTGTTTTATTAGGCAACCTCTAAAGCAGTTGTTGAATTCAGAATCATCCTATTTAATAGTGAAGATGAATTCTTACATGGAAAGTGTGCCATCCGGGGCACTGGGTGGCTCAGTGGGTTAAAGCCTCTGCCTCCGGCTCAGGTCATGATGCCAGGGTCCTGGGATCCAGCCCCACATTGGGCTCTCTGCTCAGCAGGAAGCCTGCCTCTCCCTCCCTCTCTCTCTCTCTCTCTCTCTCTGCCTGCCTCTGCCTACTTGTGATCTCTGTCAAATAAATATATAAATAAAATCTTAAAATTATCAAAAAAAAAAAAAGAAAGAAAGAAAAGAAAAGAAAGTGTGCCATCCAGGGGTGCCTGGATGGCTCATTTGGTTAAGTGTCCCATTCTTGATTTCACCTCAGGTCGTGATCTCAAGAGTTGTGGATCTACGCTGTTGTGTTGTGGCCTTGTGTCGGGATCTACGCTGGGCGTGGAGGCTCCCACAGATTCTCTTTCTCCTGCTCCTTTTGCCCCCCCCCACCCCCCTTAAAAAAAAGAAGAAAATATACCATCCAGAAATCCAGAAATTTGAGACTCTGAGCCATTGATAGTTTGGCTTATATTGTTACATTTAATTTTGCTGTTCAAACAACAGGGAAAGATAGGAAAAGGTTAAATATACTTTATGGCTTTGTTTACATAATAGCTTATGTAAACATAGCTTACATAAACTTAAACATAGCTTAAACATAAACTTAGCTTCTCATTTTTAAAGTTTTTTTGGGGGGGCTCTTTAAGATGGAAACTCATTTTATTTTAAAATAGAGTTGATTTTTCTCTGCCTACTTGTGATCTCTCTCTGTCAAATAAATAAAATTTAAAAAATAGAGTTGATTTTGAAATATCAGGCATTTGATTATATTTCTTTATTTGCAGTTTTATCTTTTGCTTTTATTTAGCCTTTCAAAGAAATACATTTTGAGTTGTCAAGATAGGGAAGAGCCCTTATCTCTTCAGCAGTCCTGTTTACCTACTTCTGTTGTAGGCTGGCTTCCTGCTTTTTTGAAATTGCATGGACCAATATCTGATTGTGTTTAACGAGTATATAGGACATGAGCCATTTCAGAACTCATTTCACAATATCCAGAAATTCTTTCTGTTCAGCAACAATAGTAAAATTGCACTATAGTATTTTAAACATCCACTTTTGGCAGAAGACTCCCTTTCTCTGCCATTTTATTTTTATAAATTATGGGTTTCTTGTACCCATCTAATCCATACATTCTGTCCCCTTCAGAAGAACGTCTGTCATCATCTCTTATTTTTGCTCTGATTTCAGTTTTCTAAGTAGACCATGACACCAACAGATTGTCTGTTACCGAAGAAATTCTTGGTTTCTTGGATGCTTCTGCCAGAGGACTTAGAACATTGTGGAACCAACACATGTCAAGGGTTAGTTGACATATTTGTGGTGGCATTGAGAGGCTTGTGGCCAAAGGGTGTTTTTTTTCTGGGGCAGCTTTGCAAAGCTTTCCTTTGGTTGCCCTGGGTCCCTGGTGCCCTCTGTCTGCATTTCCTGTCCACTTGCAGAGCCTGATTGTCCTCCCCTCACCCATTTTGTGACCTTCTCTAGAATTTTATGATAAACTTCATTTTTTGGTAGCCATGATGAATTTTTGCTGTTTATGGCTAAAAATATCCCTGATTAATGCTATGTCTTTGTAGAAGTTTTTCTGGACATTTCCATCTATACATATATAATACACTGTTTCTATAATGGGAACATCATGTTCTGTAACTTGGATTTTTTTTCTTTAACAGTAATTTCTGGATGTGTTGTCATGTCAGAATTATAATTCGGTCTAATGGTAGATGTTTCTTCTCAGAAAATGAAAACATGCTTAATTTCTACTAGGTACTCTATTAGATCTTCGTTTGATAGGTTTGGGTAAAGTTTGCTTTTCTTAGCTGGTGCCTTTTTTTTTTTTTTTAGATTTATTATTTTAGAGCAAGAGAGAGTGCTTGAGTCGGGGGAGGGACAAAGGGAAAGGGGGAAAGAGAGAATCTCCAGTAGACTCCCTGCTGAGTGTGGAGCCTGATGTGAGGCTTGATCTCACAATGCTGAGTTGACCTGAGCCTGAAACCAAGAGTCGGACGCTTAACTGGCTAAGCCACCCAGGCACCCCATGACAGCATTTTTATATATTTTGTTTTATTTTTTTAACGGTTTTATTTATTTATTTGGCAGAGAGAGACATTACAAGTAGGCAGAAAGGCAGGCAGACAGAGGTGGTGGGGGTTGGGGGAGCAGGCTCCCCGCTGAGCAGAGAGTCGGAAGCCGGAAGTGGGGCTCGATTCCAGGACCCTGAGATCATGACAGGAGCCGAAGGCAGAGGCTTAACCCACTGAGCCACCCACCCCATGACAGCATTTTAAATCATTCTTTTGAGTCTTCCAATGGTTTGGAGAATAGAATCTTCTCATTTGTTGAACCTAATCCCAAACTTGTATAAAAAAATAGACCCATGGAAAGTATAGGATGAAAGTCAAAGATTTTTAAAAATTCAGTACTGATTTTACAGTAGTAATTTTTACCCTTTTTCAGGTCATTAATTTTACTAAGAATCATAGACTCTTCCACTAAATGCGCCACATTCATTATCTTTTGTATAACAAATTACTCTAAAATTGGTAGTTTATTTATTTATTTTTTTAAAGATTTTAAAATTGGTAGTTTAAAATAAGAAAATTTATTTTCTCTGCGTTTCTTTGGGTGAGGAGTTGAAGAACAGCTTAGCTGGGTGGTTCTTCCTTAGGATCTCACAAGGTCACAGTAAAGATATTGGCCACAGTTGCAGTCAACTGAAGTCTTGAGTGGGGCTGGAAGGTTTCTTCCAAGGTGGCTCGCTCACATAGCTGTTGGCAGGAGGCCTCGGTTCCTCAGCGTGCGTGTCATCATGACATAGCACCTGGCTGCCCCCAGAGTCAGCATCCGAGAGAGAGGAGAAAGCTAGTTTCAGAGGTGACACACCGTCACTTCTGCTGAATTTTATTTAAGTCACTGAGTCCAGTTCATACTCAGACAGAGGGGAATTAAGTTCCACTTCTTGAAGGGAGAAGTATCATAATTAGTATACATGTACATAAATACGTATATAATTATTTTTAAGATTTTCCTTTTTTTTTTTTTTCAAGATTTTATTTATTTGCGAGAGAGGGAGTATGAAGGAGAGGCAAAGGGAGAAGCAGACGCCCCGCTGAGGAGGCAACCCAATGCGGGGCTCGATCCCAGTACCCTGAGATCATGACCTGAGCTGAAGGCAGACGCTTAACTGACTGGGCCACCCAGTTGCCCCAAGATTTTATATTTAAGTAATCTCTACACCTGATGTGGGGCTCGAACTTAGAACTACAAGATCACGAGTCGCATACTCAGGGCTGCTGGGTGGCTCAGTCGGTTAAGCATCTGCCTTTAGCTTAGGTCATGATCCCGGGGTTCTGGGATTGAGCCAGCCCCATGTTGGGCTCCCTGCACAGTGGGGAGCCTGCTTCTCCCTCTGCCCCTCACCCTGCCAGTGCTTTCTCTCTCTCTCTCAAATAAATAAAATACTTAAAGAAAAAAGAGTTGCAGGCTCTACAGGCTGAGCCAACCAGGCACCCTGGCAGATGTTTTGAAACCACTACATGTGTACCTGCATCTGAGTTCAGAATGTTTATGGATTTTTTTTATTCATGCATGGACATCAGGTTGAGAATTGCAATTTTGTATTGCGCTGGTTACTCTTCAAGCTATGAGTCAGAAAGTATTCTGAGGAATTCTAGATACAGCTGTTCCTTAACAAATGTCTTTATGCACTCAACATTTATTTATTATACAAATATTTCCCACATGTTATTTTCTCTTCATAATGGAGTGAAAGTAGCCTTTTTGAAACATGCACTTACTCAAGTTTCTTCCTTGCTTTTATGCTCAGTCACTTCAGTGGTTCCCATTACCCACAAGATAGAAAGTTTAAAATCCTCACCATATCCTACAAGCAGCATGACCCCTGGGCCAGGTTTGCCTGATAGAGTCCTGATAGAGCATAATTATTGACAGTACTCTGACTGCCAAGACAACCCTGGATGAGTATCAAAATGAGTTGATGGGACAGTGTGAGATCCAGGACTGGGTGTGGGACCAGGATAGAAACCGCTGTAATGGACAAAACAGACAACTGACCAAGTCGAATCTGCAAAGTGCACTAGATAACTGATTCATCAATTTTCCATCCCCAATTCGATCACTATTTATGGAAGAGACTCTAGGGACAAGATGTCTCTGACTTTCTCTCCAATGATTCAGAAAAAAACAAACAAACCCATTTCTATATAAATGTAGAGAGAAAGAAGAATGAAGCAAGTAGAGCAAAAGGTAAACAAATAGTAAATTGAGAAAGAACACATGGCGCTTCTCTGAACTATTCTTGCAACATCTCATTGTTTAAAATGATATGAAAATGAGGGGCGCCTGGGTAGCTCAGTGGGTTAAGCCTCTGCCTTCCACTCAGGTCATGATCTCAGGGTCCTGGGATCGAGCCCTGCATCGGGCTCTCCGCTCAGCAGGGAGCCTGCTTCCCCCTCTCCCTACCTGCCTCTCTGCCTACTTGTGATCTCTGTCTGTCAAATAAATAAAATCTTTAAAAAAATTTAAAAAATGATATGAAAATGAAAACTTAGGAAACTAATATGTAAATGGCTGAAAAAGCCAGTGCTCCAGTTTCGAGATGGAATGATACAATTATCCAACCCACGACTCCTTTGTGTCCTCTGGCTCTGCTTGGTCCTCTGGTCTCCCACTCTGTTGTCTGCCTCACTCAGTAAGCGTTGGCCATTCTGCTCTTTATTCATGGCTTGAGCATGCCATGCTCTTTGCATACCCCTTGCTGGGCTTCTTTTCCCACTTCATCTAGTAAACTCCTATTCATCCTTCAAAACTCAGTTCAGGGGTATGTGGCTGGCTCAGTAGAGCATGTGAGTCTTGATCTTGGAGTAATAAGTTCAGACCCCATCTATGGTATAAAGATTACTTAAAAATAAAATCCTAAAAAAAAAGGGGGGGCTGCCTGGATGGCTCAGTTGTTAAGCATCTGCCTTTGGCTCAGGTCATGATCCTGGGGTCCTGGTATCAGGTATCAGAGCCTGCCACATCAGGTTCCCTCCTCAGTGGGAAGCCTGCTTCTCCCTCTCCCCCTTTCCCTGCTTGTGTTCCCTCTCTCACCGAGTCTGTCTCTGTCAAATAACATCTTAACAACAACAATAAAAAAATGAACCCCACAATTCAATCAGTAATTCCCATAGGGAAACTTCCTGTAACCATTTAGACAAGATCAGGGGTCAGTGTTCTAGACACTCAAGCATCTTGTACCATATATTTACACTTTCTTTATATAGCACTGCATTCTTTTTTTTTTTTAAGATTTTATTTATTTATTTGACAGACAGAGATCACAAGTAGGCAGAGAGACAGGCAGAGAGAGAGAGAGGAGGAAGCAGGCTCCCTGCTGAGCAGAGAGCCTGATGCGGGGCTCGATCCCAGGACCTTGGGATCATGACCTGAGCGGAAAGCAGAGGCTTAACCCACTGAACCACCCAGGTGCCCCAGCACTTCATTCTTGATCAGATTTATTGAAGCTCCTGTGTGCTGAGCATTCTGTTAGCTATTGAGAACACTAAGGTAAGCAAATATAGTCCTTGTCTTACATAGCTTAGGAGCTAGTAGGAGACAAACAGAATCTATGTAAAATTACAAGTGACAAATGCTACAAAGAGGGTAGCTGAAGCTATGAGGCCCCACTGGAGACCAGGAAAGACTTCTTGGAGAAGTGATAGAAGCAGTTAACTAGGAGAAGAAGCAGGACAGATCATCTCCAGGAGGAAAGAATATCATATACAAAGATCCTGGGGCCAGAGAGAGTGAGACAAGGATGAGGGACCAATAGAAGCTCCCGTGTGGTGGATGTTCATTGCAAGGTGTGACCAGTGAGGCAGGTGGGGGCCAGACCACCAGGGTTTTTTTTAAGATGTTACATCTTTATCCTGCAAGCAATGGGAGAATGAAGTCCCTTGAGTGTTTTTTAACAGGAAGGGATAGAGAGGAGGCATGATATGATCAGACGAAAATTTTGGAAACCTCTGCTGTTGGAGGTGAGCCAGAGGAGAAGCAGGTGGACCAGCCAGGAGGTTACTGGGGTGGTTTGGAAGATAGATGGTGTTGGTTCTGATCAGTGTGGTGTTGATAAAGTAAAAAGATACAAAAGCAGGTGGTGATGGGTTCGACACGGGGGGAAAACAGCAAGATGGAGGGAAGCGTCAGGGTTGAGTCAGGTTTCTGGCTTACATAAGCTGTTGGACGGTGTTACCATTTACCAAAATAGGAAACACCAGAAGAGGAGCAGGCGGTGGGGTGGGGGGTGGGGTGGGGGACTGATGAGTTTTTGATTTGTTAAGTATCAGATAAGTTGTTTTTGAGTGCAAACAACAGAAAATGTGGGTCTACCGTCTTAAATTGTAATGAACTTACTACCTCACATAAAATCTGGTGAGAGGGCTGGTTGATTCAGCAGCCCAGTGGTATCAAATATCTCATCTTGGGGCGCCTGGGTGGCTCAGTGTAGTGATCTCAGGGTCCTGGGATCGAGGCCCACATCAGGCTCTCTGCTCAGTAGGGAGCCTGCTCCCCCCCACCCCACCTGCCTCTCTGCCTACTTGTGATCTCTCTCTGTCAAATAAATAAATAAAATCTTAAAAAAAAAAAATCCCATCTCTACCCACATTTTTGCTCTGCCTTGCTCTGAACACGAGCTAGCTTCCTTTTGTGATTGGAAGATGGCTAGAGACATTAGAGTCCAGAGCCAGAAAGAGGACTTTCTCCTCCTCTCTCTCTCTCTTTTTAAATATTTATTTCATTTATTTAAATATTTCTTTGTGAGAGAGAGTGAGCGTGCACAAATGGGGGCAGTGGCAGTGAGAGAGGGAGAAGCAGACTCCCTGCTGGGCACCAGTTGAGCACATGGGGCTCAATCCCAGGACCCTGGGGATCACAACCTGAGCCAAAGGCAGACACTTAACCGACTGAGCCACCCAGGCACTCTCCTCTTCTGTCTCTTTAGGAGCTGACTACCTGTCCCAGAAGCCCTCACAGCATATCTATCTGTATCAGTCGTAGTATTTAATGCTATACGCTGTAAGAATCTCAATGACCAAGTGACTTAACACAACAAAAATTTATTTCCCACTCCCATCACAATTCCATGCAAGTTGGGTGGCTCTCTCAAGGATCTAGGATCCTTCTTTTACATGATTCCATGATATTGGAGTCCAGTCCTTTTAGCCTCATGGGTGAGTAGAAGAGAGAGACCCAAGGATCTCACTTGAAATTTTAGGGCGAAGCTCCAAAGTGACAACTTTTATTTCTGCCCACATTCCGTTGTCCAAAACTGGTTCCCACACTACCCTCACAGCATAAGAGGCTGGGGGATGTAATCTTAGTCTGTGCCCCAAAAGAGGAGCTGGGGTCGGTCACCATGCAGCCAGTCTGCTGTATCCTCCCATTATCAGCGGCCAGAATTAGGTCAAATACCTTCCTTCTGCCACTGATAAGGGGAATGGAATTACCAGGATTGGCTTCTATTAGTCATATCTGTGTGAGTGTAGATTTTCCTTCTATACTTCAATCATAACAACATATTGCAACAGATTGAAGGCAAGAACAGCACTACTGGAACCATCTTGCAGCCACAGAAGGGAGCTAACCACCCCCTTCATTGGATTTTTTATGAGATAAAGTCATTATGGTTTAAACCAGTTGATTCACATTTTCTGTTATTTGTACAGAATGGACATGGAAACTGTATGACCCTCTTAATAGATGCAGAAAAAGCATTTGACAAAAATCCAACATTCTTAGCAAACTAGGAATAGGAAGAGATTTTTTCAAACTTTTAAAGAACATCTACAAAAAAAACCTATAGCTAGCATTGTACTTAATGGTGAAAGACTGAATTGTTTTTGCTTAAGATCAGAAGCATGGCAAGGATTTCCAGTCTGACTCCTTTAACCCAGTATCATATTGGAATTCCTAGCCAGTGTAATAAAGTAAAAAAAAAAAAAAAAAAAAAAGTAATATATGTACCAGAAAGGAAGAAGTGAGACTGTTTTTATTTGCAGCTGTTACATATGTAGACAGTCCTTAAAAGTATACAAAAAGACTACCAGAATTAGTAAATTTAGCAAGATCCCAGGATTCCAGATCATTATACCAAAGTCAGTTATATTTCTACATATTAGCCATGAAGAATCCAAAAAGAAATTTGGATAACCATCATATTTATGTTAGCATCCAAAAATGTAGGAATAAATTTAGAGAAGATACACAGTATACGGGTGCCTGGGTGGCTTCATTGGTTAAGTGTCTAGCTCTTGATTTCTTGATTTGGGCTCAGGTCGTGATCTCAGGGTCCTGGGATCAGCATCCCAACAACCCCCAACTCCCGCACCACAGCCTTGTCTTGGGCTCTGTGCTCAGCGGGAGTCTGCTTTTTGATTCTCTCTCTCCCTCCGCCCCTCTCCCCCACTCTCTAAAATAAATAAGTCTTAAAAAAATAATACAGTACATGTACATTGAAGACTACAAAACATTGTTGAGAGAAGTTAAAACCTACATGAATGGAGAAATATACCATGTGCATGGATTGGAAGATGACATTTCTCCCTAAATTGGTCTATAGATTCAAGGCAATCCCAATTAAAATCTCAGCAAGTGTTTCTGTAGAAATTGATAAGCTGAGTCTAAAATTTATGTGGAGAGGCACCTGGGTGGCTCAGTGGGTTTAAAGCCTCTGCCTTCGGCTCAGGTCATGATCCCAGGGTCCTGGAATCAAGCCCCGAGTCGGCTTCTCTGCTCAGTGGGGAACGTGCTTCCCCCCGCCCCCTGCCTGCCTCTCTGCCTACTTGTGATTTCTGTCTGTCAAATAAATAAATCTTTAAAAAAAAAATTGTGTTGGGGCACCTGGGTGGCTCAGTGGGTTAAGCCGCTGCCTTCGGCTCAGGTCATGATCTCAGGGTCCTGGGATCGAGTCCCGCATCGGGCTCTCTGCTCGGCGGGGAGCCTGCTTCCCCTCTCTCTCTCTGTCTGCCTCTCCATCTACTTGTGATTTCTCTCTATCAAATAAATAAATAAAATCTTAAAAAAAAATTGTGTTAAATGCAAAGGATTTAGAATATCCAAAACAGCCTTTGTTTTATTTTATTTTATTTATTTTTAAGATTGTATTTATTTGTCGGACAGAGGGGGGGGAGAGAGAGAGCACAAGCAGTGGGAGCAGCAGAGGGAGAGGGAGAATCAGAATTGCTGCTTAGCAAGGAGCCCAGTGCAGGACTCAGTCCTGGGATCATGACCTGAACCGGAGGCAAATGCTTAACTGACTGAGCCACCCAGGCTTCCTCGAAACAGCGTTCTGAAAGGTGAACAAGTTTGGAGAATTTATACAACCTGATTTTAAGACGTACTGTAAAACTATAGTTATTGAGGCAAGACATAGAGATCAGAAGAACAAAATTGAAAGTCCAGTCCAGAAATAGACCCATAATTATATGGCCAATTGCTCTTCCACTGAGTTGCCAAATTAATTCAATAAGGAAATACGGTCTTTTTATTAAATGTACTAGTATAACATATCTGTATGGAAAGAGGTATGTTCAAGAGTCAAGGTTTAATAAAAGGTTTAATAAAACAATATTTTTACTAAGTCATCAAGTGCATTTTAAAAAAAATTTCAGTATATTTAACATACAACATCAAGCACATTTTTGTTTTATTTTGGTTTTGTTTTGTTTTTTTAGATTTATTTATTAGGGGCACTTGGGTGGCTCAGTCGTTAAGCGTCTGCCTTCAGCTCAGGTCATGATCCCGGATGGAGCTCCGAATTGGGCTCCCTGCTCAGTGGGGAGCCTGCTTCTCCCTCTCCCACTCCCCCTGCTTGTGTTCCCTCTCTCACTGTGTCTGTCTCTGCCAAATAAATAAATAAAATCTTTTTTAAAAAGATGAATTTATTTTTTTAAATATTTATTATTTTTATTTATTTATTTATTTTTAAAGACTTTATCTGACAGAGAGAGAGTGAATGCATAAGCAGGGAGAGGGACAGAGCTGGAGGGAGAAGCAGGCTCTCTGCTGAGCAGCGAGCCCGACATGGGGCTCCATCCTAGGACTCTTGAATCACTATCCAAGCTGAAGGCAGCTGCTTAACCAGCTGAGCCAACCAGGTGCCCCAAGATATACTTATCTGAGAGAGAGAGAGAGAGTGGGGTCAGGCAGAGAAGCAGACCCTGCTGAGCAGATGCAGAGATTTAATTCGGGGCTCTATCCCAGGACCCTGGGATCATGACCTAAGCCAAAGGCAGATGCTTAACCAACTGAGCCACCCAGGCGTCCCCATCAAGCACCTTCTTAAGTGCAGCTCTTTTTTCTGTAAGTGGGTGATAGGGACGAATACCATAACTATTGGTACAGTTTGGTGTCAGTGCCTTGATTCATAGGAACCATCAGCAGTTTGATGAGCCATTGCTTTTGTGCCCACAGGCAATGTGTCAACACAGCAAAAAAAGCAAGTCACATTTTAGTATTATTACAAAAATAGTTTTGACCTTGTGGGACCCCCCAAAAGGATGTGTGGAACACACTTTGGGAACTACTTGTCTAGAAAGAAGTAAAAAGAGAATGGAGGGAGGAGTGACACCAAGCCTTGGAGAAATCTAGTCTTTGGTGGCCTGGTTGGAGGACGCACCTGAAGGGAAACACAGAAGGAATGACCCTGGGAGGTCGGAGAAAATCCAGAAAAATGGAAGGTCAGGGAATGCTTTCAGAAGGTGGACGGGGCCAATCGTGTGGAATACGGGTTAAGATCCACTAAGAAGAGACATGAAGAAGTTCCACTGGTTTAGGGACATGGATAGGAGTGTACGAGGCGGGGAAGGCAAGCTGCTAGGGTGAGAGACTTTGGGGGGATTTGTCAAGGGCAGAAAGAGACCAGAGCAGCTGAGGGGTGGAGTTAGGGTTAGGGTTAGGGTTGCTCATTTACTCTGAGCGAACCAATGAGTGACTGGGTCACGCCCTCGATGTGGAGAAGAGAGCAAAAGAAGATCCCAGGAGCGCGCCTGGTTTAAAGCTTCCGGAGCTAATCAAATAATGGTCTGTTTCTTGAGATGGGAAAGTCAGGACCAAGCTAGGTGGAACATACCTGTAGTTTGAGTTGAGGAAGCATTTCCTTAAGAAATCCTAATTTCCTTTGTAAAGATAATTGGTTTTTTTCCTCCTATACATTGAAGCCCATTTACTATTTCTGTTGGTAAGAAGCATTGAGAGTTTCCAGGTCTTGTGCCTTGGGCTTTTTATCTTGTCCTCTTTTCCAGTTAAAAGTTCACCTTTGTTTAAAAAAAAAAAAATTACCTTACAGGGCACCTGGTTGGTTTGGTCAGTTAACCATCTGCCTTCAGCTGAGGTCATGATCCCAGGGTTCTCAGGGGCCTGCTTCTCTCTCTGCCCTTATCCCTGGTCATACTCTCTCTCCCACTCTGTCTCAAACAAATAAGTAAAATTATTATTATTTTTTTTTAAGATTTTTCATTTTATTTATTTGAGAGAGAGAGAACACAAGTTGGGGGGAGCAGCGGGAGAGAGAGAAGCAGACTCCCCACTGTGCAGGGAGCCCGTTGTGGGTCTCGATCCCAAGACCCTGAGATCATGACCTGAGTGGAAGTCAGATCCTTTAACCAACAGCCACCCAAGTGCTCCTAAATAAAATCTTTAAAAAAGTAAATAAATAAAAAAACAAGTTCACCTTAGTTTTACTCTCTAACCAAAAAAAGTAATGTCTTTATGTAGTAGAAGATTCTCAAATTTTGCCCTATTGGAAAAATGTATATCTTTAATTGAAACTATTCTGGCCCACTTAATTGAGCATTTTCTTATTTTAATGAACAGAATTAACTTGAGTTATCCTTTTTCTATGTAGAGTGAGAAATTATAAGCAAGTGGTTTCCAGTATTTGCTTAAGTATATTTTTATCCTCCCTAATCTTATATAGGAATCCTAATTTTGAGAACACAGCTGCCCTAAAATTTTAACATTTTCAGTGATGTATGCCTGTCCATAAAAAGAACAAATTCTTTTTGAGTAAAGGAGCTCCTTTAATTACTTCCATTTAGTATGAAATCAGGAAAAACACTTTGCTACTTTCATTTGTAGGGACCAATTTCTTGAGTTTATTTAACATAAAAGACAAAGTCATTCAAGTAAAACAGGAAGGAATGAAGATTTTTAAATTTTTTAAATTTTTAAAAAAGATTTTATTTATTTGTCAGAGAGAGAGCACAAGCAGGCAGAGAGGGAGGCAGAGGCAGAGGGAGAAGCAGGCTCCATGCTGAGCAGAGAGCCCGATGCAGGACTCGATCCCAGGACCCTGGGATCATGACATGAGCTGAAGGCAGATGCTTAACTGACTGAGCCACCCAAGCGTCCCAAAATGAAGATTTTGCACAATAAATGTTGTTACTAGAAACAGTGGGTCATTTTTAGGGCCATCAGATTTTATTTTATTTTAATTTTTTTCTCTCTTACTGAGAACTTTTTTTTTTTTTAAGATTTCATTTTTCATTTTTTATTTGACAGGCAGAGATCACAAGTAGGCAGAGAGGGAGGCAGAGAGAGAGGAGGAAGGAGGCTCCCCGCCAAGCAGAGAGCTCGATTCGGGGCTCGATCCCAGGACACTAGGATCATGACCTGAACTGAAAGCAGAGGCTTTAACCCACTGAGCCACCCACGTGCCCCGGGCCATCAGATTTTAAATTGCAGACAGTGGAATGGATATAGGACATAGAGCCAAAATGATTTCACAAAGCTATTTGAAATAGTTGCCTGCTTTTTTTTTTTCCTTTTTTATTTCAAAGATTAGTGTACAAAGTCAGAAAATGTTTAAAATCACATTTTTTAAAAGATTTTATTTATTTTAGCGATAGCGCAAGTAGGGGGACAGGTAGAAGGAGAAAGAGAACTTCAAGTGGACTCCATGCTGAGTGTGGAGCCTGATGTAGGGCTTGATCTCACGCCAAATCAAGAGTTGGACGCTCAACTGACTGAGCTTCCTGGAGTCCTCCATAAAATTGTCACAGTGTTTTTTAAAATTTTTAATTATTTATTTATTTTTAAAGGTTGTATTTATTTGTCAGAGAGAGACAGAGAGACAAGAGAACACAAGTAGAGAGAGCAGCAGGCAGAGGGAGAAGCAGGCTCTTTGCTGAGCAGGGAGCCCTATGTGGGACTCAATCCCAGGACCGTGAGATCATGACCTGGGCCAAAGCAAGATGCTTAACTCATTGAGCCATCTAGGCGTCCCTGTCACACTCTTTAAAACATTACACACTCCAATGAAATCGACCATATTATGCAATTATTTCTATTAAAATTTGCACATGAATTTAATGCTTTTCACATTTTGATAAAATAGCCTGATGCGGCGCCTGGGTGGCTCAGTGGATCAAGCCTCTGCCTTCCGCTCAGGTCATGATCTCAGAGTCCTGGGATCAAGCCCCACATCAAGCTCTCTGCTCAGCAGGGAGCCTGCTCCCCACCCCCACTTCTTGCTGCTCTGGCTACCTGTGACCTCTCTCTCTATCAAAGGAATAAATAAAATCTTTTTAAAAAAAGAAAAGAAAAGAAAATAGCCTGATAAGCTATCTCCTTCCCCCCCAGTTTAAAGCCACGTGAAAGATAAAAAACTTAATCACTTTTGGTATTTCACCTTGAATTATAAGGTAAGTAAGTTCTGCAAAATTCAAAACATGACATTTTCCATTGCTCTATTTTTTAAACAATTTTTTAAAGCTTTTATTTATTTATTTGACACACACAGAGAGATAGTGAGAGACAGAGCACAAGCAGGGAAAGTGGCAGGCAGGCAGAGGGGAGGGAGAAGCAGGCTCTCCGTTGAGCAAGGAGCCCAATGTGGGGCTAGATCCCAGGACCCCAGGACCATGACCAGAGCGGAAGGCAAGCACTTAATTGACTGAGCCACCCAGGCGCCCCTTCCATTGCTCTATTAAAAGAAGTTTTGGGGCACCTGGGTGGCTCAGTCAGGTCATGATTTCAGGGTCTGGGAGTCAGGCTCCCTGCTCAGTGGGGAGCCTGCTTCTCCCTCCTGCCCCTGCTCGCTCTCTCTCTCTTAAATAAATACAATATTAAAAGAAGTTATAGTTCCAACTTTTTGAAGTTACAATTAACTTATGTATTATGAAACAGGTATTACACGTGTATGATAAACAGTCAAAACAATGCCAGAAAAAGTCCATGAAAAGTTTTTGTGTCTTCCCTTTCCTCTGGGAAAAGTGCCCGTACTGGTTTTGCAGGTGTCCTTCCAGCAATGCTCTTTGCATAACAAAGCACATGTATGTGTTCTTTTCCCATGTGGGATGCAAATGATCATTTACTCTCTGTACTGTTCGATACCTTGATGTTGGTAGTTAATATCTTAGGAGTCTTTCCATACCCACATCCACAGAACTACCCCCATTCTCTAAGCCAACTCCATAGAATTCCACTGAAGGGCTGGAACCATAATTCAATCAGTTTTCCCCTGGAGAGGGAGGCAGTCTATCCAGCTCCAGAGATTAGACGCTGGAGCCACACAGTGCGGGTTCAAATCCTGACGCTCCCCCTTCCTCACTGCATAAACTTGGACAAATGACTTAATTTCTATGCCTCGGTTTCATATCCGAAAAAGGGAATCATGAATAATGACCCTGCCACCGGGCAGGTGTGTTGTTGAGTCTTAACGTGAGTTAATGTTTATGAAACACACGGATGTTTCTTACATAAACGGATGTCTAGATTGTTGCTAGTCTTTTTCTGCTATAGGCAATGCTGAATATTTGAGGGCTTGTGTGACTGTGCACAAGACCCTAGCTAGAGTCTGAATCACTAAAGGGTAAAAAGGAAGAAAAAAAAAATATATATATACATAAATATGTGTGTGTGTGTATATATATATATATATATATATATATATATATATCTTCTTTCTCTGCTGTATTTTTCTTCTTTGGTACTTAACACCATTTGACATATACATTTAGAACATTGTATTTTTAATTCCATAAATTGGCCCAGATTTCTTCTCTTAACATTTGGAAAGAAAGATGACAACCAGAAACCTGAGAAACCTCCTGCATTCTAGATTTTTGAAGAGGGCTTTCGAAAGAACCGGGCATCTGTAGTGCTCATCATGCTCTTTCCTGCGGGAGATGACAGGTGAGGGACTCACTGTGTGTGGGAGGTGTGTATGTGTGTTGAGGGGGAAAGGGGGGCTTGCAGAGTTCCTGCCGACAATGGCAGTGGGAGTGTCTGTGATATGTGTAATGACATGCAGAGCCGAATAAATTCTGGGGGGGATCCTTTCTTTTAAGGACAAAAGATGTGGCGATCTACCCTCATTCTCACCACTTCGGTGCATGTCTGCCGGACTAACAGCTGCCAATCCCCGAATTTCCTTGCCTGAGGACTCTCTTTGACCCCTAGGTTCCCATTGGCCCTAGCATGACAGCTCAGAAGTATAAGGAATGGATGAAATGACCCTCCAACCCCACCCTACCAAAATCCCTCCATCAACGACTGGCAGGAAGAAGAAATAGGAAGGAAGAAATACCCAGCTCTCTTACCCCATCCAAAGGGAGCCTCTGAGGTCCCAGAGTTCTCCAGCAGGATTAAGTCTTAGTTACTCATGCTGGGACCCTGCTTGAAAACGAATCTTTCTTGCTGCCCTCCCCTCCCTATCTGATTTCCCCTCCCCCCACTGGCATCTCCTGGGATCACTGACATAAACTGCTTGCCCTTGACACCTTGGCTCGGTGTCTGCTTTCCAGAGAACCCAAAGCAACACAAGACGTATTAGAGTTGTGTTTTGGGAAGGAGGGGGGGGATTGTGCATGTGCGTAAGATTTGTAAATTCATAAATTTCTATTCTGGGTGTATAATAGCTTTGTGCATTAGCCATACTGGTGGAATACTGTTAGTTAATGGGCAAGGCGATTATCTTCGATTTCTCGCCGTAGGATAGAAGAGAATTCTCATTTCCATTTATCAAACCAATTTCCTTCTGCAGATATCAAAAATTGCTTAAGTCAGTTTACATGTCTACTTAGGAGAAATTAATTTGATGCTAGATTAAATGATATTTCGGTCTCTTCAGGATCGGAACCATACAGTGGTTTGAATTGGGAAAGCGACCTGTTAAAAAAATTTCTAGTGGGAAAATACGAGGGTGCTCCCCACTTTTGCCATGTCACTGCCGGTTACACGGGAAGTGAATTCAAGGGGGAGGTCTTTCACCCTAAAACTCAAAACCCACAGATGCCCGGGCATCTTCAAGGCTAAGTTTCAAGATCTAATCTGTGGGTGTGTGGATGGAAATTCTTGCTGAAGCACGTGTGAAAGTGCAGCTGATGAGCTGATAAGGGAATTGCTAAATTCTTACTGAAGAGGAATGAGATGAAATGAGATACTGGAAAATCAGAGCAATACACCTTGCTTTGAAAAACAATGTATTCATTTAGGAGCGACAACAGGCATTTTAAAAATATATATAAGAACTCTCTTATTCAAACTGTGCCCCCATTTCTATCTGTGAGGGGGATCACCTTGATGAATGCTTGGATAGGTCTGGGGAGTTAATTTAAAAAGTAGAAATAGAGTTGTTATCAGAAGACCTGCTTTTTTTTTTTTAATTTACTTCTCTTTATTAAATTTTAAAATTTATTTAAAATTTATTTATTTAAAAAATTTAAATTAACATATAATGTATAATTAGCCCCAAGGGTACAGGTCTGTGAATCGCCAGGTTTACACACTTCACAATACTCACCATAGTACATACCTTCCCCAATGTCCATAACCAAACCACCCTCTCCCTACCCCCTAGCCCCGGCAACCCTCAGTTTGTTTTGTGAGATTAAGAGTCTCTTATGGTTTGTCTCCCTCCTGATCCCATCTTGTTTCATTTATTCTTTTCCTACCCCCCCAAACCCCCATGTTGCCTCTCAACTTCCCCGTATCAGGGAGATCATATGATAACTGAGAAGACCTGATTTTAAGAGGTAGAATGACGTGAGCTTTTCTGAAGATCTTGCTCAGAGCAGTGTTTATACCAGCAAAAGATTGCAAAGCACATAAATGTCCCTCTCACTGCGGTGTGGCTAAGTCACTACGGTGTGGTTCCATGTGCAATTCTCTACAGAGTTGAAACAGGAGGCAGGTGGTCTCATGGACTAACACTGAGAGATGTCTAAGATGGTGGAGTGAAAAGAAAGTTACAGAAAAAAAATGCACATCTATATTTCAGAAAGAAACTGATTTTATAAAGATACATATGTATGTGAATCTAAGTGTGTGTGTGTGTGTGTACGTATTGATTTTTTAAAACAGATTTTATTTATTTGAGAGAGAGAGAGCACAAGCAGTGAGGAGGAGCAGAGGGAGAGGGAGAAGCAGACTCCATGCTGAGTGCAGAGCCCCTCGCGAGGCTTGATCTCACAACCTCCAGATCATGACCTGAGATGAAATCAGGAGCCCATCGCTCAACTGACTGAGTCACTCGGGAGCCGCCGTGTATTGAATTTTTATTTGTCATTGCCTCCCCTACTAGATAGTAAGCTCTATAAAGAGACTATGTTTTCTATGTTCTGTTCATAGAACAAAACATAGTAGTAGTTAATTTTTTTCAATAGTTATTTTTATTTACTTTTGTGTGTATGTTCCTTTCTCTGTGGTGAAATATACATAACATAGATTTGCCATTTTAACCTTTTTAAAGTGTATGGTCCAATGGCATCAAGGAAATTCACGCTGTTGTGTGTCCCCATCATCCATTGAAACTCTGTCCCCATTAAATATTACCTGCCTCCTCCCCTCCCCTCACCCCACCCCTGGCAACTACCATTCTACTCTCCGTCTCTATGAATTTAACTACTCCAGGTACCTTGTATAAGTGGAATCATATAGTTATATAATATTGTTGTTTTTGTGACTGGCTTATTTCATTTAACATCATGTCTTCAAGGTTCATTCATGTCTTAACATGGATCAGAGTTTCCTTCTCTTTTTAAAAAAAAAAAAAAGATTTATTTATTTATTTTAGGGGGGGGTAGAGCACAGTGGGAGGGGCAGAGGGAACGGAAGAGAATCCAAAGCAGACTCCCCAGTGAGTGTGCAGCAGGTCACGGGCCTTGATCTCATGATCCTGAGATCATGATCTGAGCCAAAATCAGGAGTCAGATGCTTAACCAGCTGAGCCACCCAGGTGCCCCAGAGTTTCCTTCCTTTTTAAGGCAGACTATTATTCCATTGTGTGTGTGTGTGTGTGTGTGTGTGTGTGTGTGTGAATGTATATTTTCCCATATAACTATCTCAATCTCTATCTATCTATAGAGAGATACATTTTGTTTATTGATTCACCTGTTGATGGACACTTGGGTTGCTTCTACCTCTTGGCTGTGAATTATGGTGCTATGAACACATATATGTGTCATCAAATCTCTGATTGCAATTCTTTTGGGTAGATACCCAGAAATGGGATTGCAGGATCTATGGTAGTTCTATTTTTAATTTCTTGAGGAACTACCATACTGTTTTCCACAGCAGCTCAGCATCCTGTTCCCACCAGCAGTGCACAAATGTTGTAATTTCTTCACATCCTTGACATTTTGTTATCTTCAGTGTTCTTTATAATAGTGATCCTAATGGGTGAGAACTGGTCAACAGTCATTTATTTTTTAAAGATTTTATTTATTTATTTGACAGGCAGAGATCACAAGTAGGCAGAGAGGCAGGCAGAGAGAGAGGAGGAAGCAGGCTCCCAGCTGAGCAGGGAGCCCGATGTGGGGCTTGATCCCAGGACCCTGGGATCATGACCTGAGCCGAAGGCAGTGGCTTTAACCCACTGAGCCACCCAGGCATCCCAACAGTCATTTTTTTAATGAACCAAAAATATCGCTAAAAATGAAAATAATTACTCTTTATTGCATTGTATTTTGTCTAAGGATACTAGTGTTATCAAAGAATGATTATAGCTTTTGAGATACACTGTTTTCAATAGCAAGAACACTTGAGTGTCCATTTTCTACAAGACATCTAATAGGCCCTAAAGCAAAATATATTGTTAAATCCAAGTTACTATTTTAATTTAGATAATACAATGTCCATTGTCAATGTCCATTAATTCTAGAGATGTACTAAAAGAGCTTTCAAGATCCTTTCACATACTAATTCATTTATGGCATGAAATTAAATATTTACAGAGGAAAAACCAATACTCATCCTCAAAATATTACACATAGAATTATCCAACAAGCCAGCAATTCCACTCTTAGGTATATACCCAGAAGAACCAAAAACAGGTATTCGAAAACTTGTATGTGAGAATGCCTGGGTGGCTCAGTTGGTTAGGTGTCTGCCTTTGGCTCAGGTCATGACCCCAGGGTCCTGGGATCGAGTCCCACCTCAGGCTCCCTGTTTGACAGGAAATCTGCTTCTCCCTCTCCCTCTGCCTGACACTCCCCCAGCTTGTGCTCTCTCTCTGTCTCTCTGACAAATAAATAAAATATTTAAAATTAAATAAATAAAAACTTGTACATGAATGTTCCGAGCAGCATTATTCACAATAGCCCCAAGGAAACAGCCCAAATGTTCATTAACGGATGAATTAAAAAACTAAATGTGATCGGGGCGCCTGGGTGGCTCAGTCGGTTAAGCCGCTGCCTTCGGCTCAGGTCATGATCCCAGTGTCCTGGGATCGAGTCCCGCATCGGGCTCTCTGCTCAGCCAGAAGCCTGCTTCTTCCCCCCACCCTCTCTCTCTGCCTTCCTCTCTGCCTGCTTGTAATCTCTGTGTCTGTCAAATAAATAAATAAAATCTTTAAAAAAAAAAAAAAACTAAATGTGATCTATTCATACAGCCATAAGAAGGGTTACATGCTACAACACAGATGAATGTCAAATCTGGCTGACTCAGTTCGTAGAGTGAGACTCTTGATCTCAGGGTCCTGTGTTTAATTCACAAGTTGGGCATGGAGACTACTTTAAAAAAAAAAGAGGTGGGGGGCCTGGGTGGCTCAGTCAGTTGAGCATCTGACTCAGGTTTTGACTCGGGTCATGGACTCAGGGTTCTGATCTTGGGGTCATGGGATGAGCCCCAGGTTCTGTGTTCGGCAGGGAGTCTACTTGAGATTCTCACTCTCCCTCTTTCTCTGCCCCTCATTCACTCATTTGCTCTCAAATAATTTTTTTTTAAAAAGATATTTATGGGGCACCTGGGTGGCTCAGTGGGTTGAACCGCTGCCTTTGGCTCGGGTCATGATCTCGGGGTCCTGGGATCGAGCCCCGCGTCGGGCTCTCCGCTCAGCGGGGAGCCTGCTTCTTCCTCTCTCTCTGCCTGCCTCTGCCTGCTTGTCATCTCTCTCTGTCAAATAAATAAATAAAAATCTTAAAAAAAAAAAAGATATTTATTTATTTATTTATTTGACAGAGAGAGAAAGAGCATAAGTTGGCAGAGAGGCAGGCAGAGAGAGAGGCTTCCTGCTGAGCAGAGAGCCCGATGTGGGGCTCGATCCCAGGGCCCTGAGATCATGACCTGAGCCAAAGGCAAAAGCTTAACCCACTGAACCACTCAGGCACTCCAAATAAATAAATCTTTAAAAAAATAAATAAATAAAAAGGAAAAGAAAACATTACCCTAAGCAGAAGAAGCCAGAAACAAAGCCCACATATTATAGGATTCTATTTCTATAAAACATCCCGATAGGTAAATCTGTAGAGACAGAAAGCAGATTAGTGGTTGTCAAGGGCTGTGGGAGAGGAGAATGAGGACTGACCTGTCCACCCGGGGGTGATGAAAATGTTTGCAACTCTATAGAGATGATCGTTGGGTAACACTGTGAAAGCGCTAAATATTGCTAATCCTACACTTTCCAATGGTTACAATGGTGAAATTTGCCTCAACTTTTAAACAAAAGTAACATTCCTCCACTCAGCAGGGAGGGCGGGCTAAGTACAGACAGTGGGGAAGGCTGGAGGAAACAGGTGCTTCCACTGTTTTCCCAGTCCACTCCTCTAAGCTAATGACTGTCAATGGTTTCTTACAAACCGTTAGAGAAAATGCTGGTATTTTTTTTTAATAGAAATTGGATCATATCCCACACACTTCTCTTCACCTTGCTTTTTCCACTTAATGATAACATTTTAGTGATTTCTCTGTGTCAACATGTTCAGTGCTGGTTCATTCATTTTAACAGGTGCATAGTAGTGTTTTATTGACCGAATATACCTTAATTTGTGTAACTGCCTCCTTCTGGGTGGGTGCTTATGTTGGCTACTATAGACAAAGCAACTTTAAATACTTTTTTTTTTTTTTAAAGGTTTTATTTATTTATTTGACAGAGAGAAATCACAAGTAGATGGAGAGGCAGGCAGAGAGAGAGGGAAGCAGGCTCCCCGCTGAGCAGAGAGCCCGATGTGGGACTCGATCCCAGGACCCTGGGATCATGACCTGAGCCGAAGGCAGCGGCTTAACCCACTGAGCAACCCAGGCGCCCCTAAATACTTTTTTTTTTAAAGACGTTATTTATTTATTTGATAGACAGAGAGAAAGGGAACACAAGCAGAGGGAGTGGGAGGGGAAGCAGGCTCCCCGCTGTGCAGAGAGCCTGATGAGGGGCTCAAACCCAGGACTCTGAGATCACGACCTGAGCCAAGGCAGAGGCTTAACCACCTAGGTCTAAGCCACCCAGGTGCCCCTGTGACTGCTGTTCTTATAAGAAGGGGAAGAGACACCTGATTTCTCTTTCTGCATGTGCACATGTAAGCACACAGGAAAAAGATGCCACCTTCAAGCCAGGAAGGGCAGGTTTCACCAGAAACCAGACTTGATTGCACCTTAATCTTGGACTTCTAGCCTCCAGAACAAGACTACATTTCTGTTATGGAAGCCACGAAGTCTGTGGTTTTCTGTTATGACAGCTGGAGCTGACTAATACACTGGGTCAAAGGATATACACATAAGTTTGATAGATAGGACCAAAATAGCCTCCAAAGCGTTTTCTCTGCTTTATCCTTCCATAGAAGGTGAACAAGACTGGTTTCTCCCATTCCCTCACCAGCACTGGGGATCATTATATTGCTTCACATTTATCAGTCTGAGAAACACAGATTTTAGTGTATTATAATTCAAATGGATGCTTGATGTTGAGATTTTTTCCAAATGTGTGTGTGACTTTTAATGAGTGGATTTTTTTTTATCTTCCTTCTCCATCCCTGAAAGCCCATTATTCGGTATTACATAAAAGCTGGTCCAAGGTGTGCCTGGGTGGCTCAGTGGGTTAAAGCCTCTGCCTCAGGTCATGATCCCATGGTCCTGGGATCGAGCCCCGCACTGGAATCTCCGCTCAGGAGGAGCCTGCTTCCCCCTCTTCTCTCTGCCTGCCCTTCTGCCCACTTGTGATCTCTGTCAAATAAATAAATAAATGAATAAATAAATAAATAAATAAATAAAATCTTAAAAAAAGAAAAAAAGCTGGTCCAACTCCACAGGGACCTTTCAAGAAACTTTCTTTCTCTTTCTTTTTAGGTGTGGGGGGCAGAGAAAGAGGGAGAAAGAGAATCTTAAGCTGGCTCCATGCCCAGCATGGTGCCCAATGTGGGACTCAGTCTCACAACCCTGAGCCAAAATCAAGTATCAGCCACTTAGGGCGCCTGGGTGGCTCAGTGGGTTAAGCTGCTGCCTTCGGCTCAGGTCATGATCTCAGGGATCTGGGATCCAGTCCCGCATCGGACTCTCTGCTCGGCAGAGAGCCTGCTTCCCTCTCTCTCTGCCTGCCTCTCTGCCTCCTTGTGATCTCTGCCTGTCAAATAAATAAATAAATCTTAAAAAAAAAAAAAAAAGAGTCAGCCGCTTAACTGACTGAGCCACCCAGGTGCCCCTCAAGAAATTTTCTTGTGCACTTTCCATATTTTTGTGCTTCTTGCATGTTTTATGAGTTGGAAGAGCTACAAAAGAAATGAAAATAAGAGAACATTACTTCAGGGTCTCTCATACTTGATATTTAATTCAAAGTGATTTGGGGAAATGAGCCACGGGTGATACAGTATTCTAGATGAACACAGTCTTCTACTACAGTCAAATTTTCTCAACTGCTTGGTCACAATAAAATGGATTTGAACAATTTTAGAACAGGGGTGCTTAGCACATGTGTCCATAGCACCATTATAAGTAGGGAAAGGAGGGGATTTCACACTTTGTTCCTTGAAATCTGTTGAGCTAGATTCTCCCAGATCATTCTTCTTTTCTCCCTCTTACCAGTTAGAAGTCCAAAGATGTGCCACCAGGACACTCTGCTCTAGGGGGTCCCAGGTGCCCCATTTGAGTTATACATCCTTCCAGCCTGTCCTCCAGGTGCTTGCATTTCAGCCAGAGGGAAAAAGATTTGGCCACGATGACATATATTAACTAGAAACACAAGCACACAGCCATGGACCACTGGATTGTGACCAGGTCCCCTTACTTAATCCCCTCTGTGCCCCAGTATTAAATGATGGCAGAATGAATGAACGGATATATGAATAAATGGCAAAGACTGCAACTGGTTAAGTATCCAAATATTTCCTGGGAAGGATGTTATTTTGGCCAAGAGGATGAGTTCCGCTTTTGATCTTCAGAGGAGTCAAAGTCATGACCTTGGAGCCATGGTGGCAAGATGTGTGGCTTGAACAGATTCATCAAGCTGATGCAACCTTAGTGTCACCCTGAGATTGTAACATTTTACACACACACACACACACACACACCTAATTATGATTTAAAAAGCTAAATGGAAATGCTATCTTCTAACTCACTGTTTTTTGGCCATCCATTCACAGATGCTGATTAATCATTGAACATTCATTGTGGTTGTGTGTTTTCAGGTCTGGTTTTAGAACTTTGAACAAGGTCAATAATCTTGTGTTGCTGTGGTCATAGTCCCCTGCGATTACTGATGGTGAATAACCAAGTCTCTATTCTCTCCAGCCCTAGGAGGAATGACTTTTGCTGTATCTGAAATTTGTTATATAGACTAGTTTCGAAGCAGATCAGGGGCTACAAACTGGAAATTGTTCCACTAGCACGATGTCACAGTGTTTTTTCCCAAATGGTAACCTCGGCAACTTCTCTTTGTGGCACACGCTGTGTGGCCTCCCCGAGGCTGTGCTCTACTCTCTGACTCGCCTTTCTTTGCTGTGTAATGGGTGCAGTCCATTTGTCCTCAGCCTGCAGAATTTTCGTCGGTTCTTTTGCACATTCGCCAAACAGATAACAGAAATTGCCACTCGTCATTTTGGCTGCACTTAAATTATTCAAATTTTCCTTGAATGGAATGCCTTTTGGGCTCAGATACACAATAAGGGAAACACTTGGCACCTTTTGTTGTGCATTTTACCTTAGAAAAAGCGCCTGTGGCTTGGCTTACACATGTCCAGAAATAAAATTTGCCTTTCTGCTTCCTTTTGAGGTGGTCCAAACATCATGTACCCGTTCCAAGCATATTTACTTCTGTTGGATAGCAATTCTCTCGTTGAAGAGGCTTGCCACAAAACATCCCGGAGGGGAGTGGGGTGGAAATGAATGACAGACCAAGTGTTGCCTGGCCAGGTTGGGCAGAGTACCAACTAAGCACTTGAGCGTTGAAGGAGCAATTTGACTTTGGAAATCATTAAAAACGTGAAGTCACAGGACGATTCGGTTCTGTTGTGTGTGGGTTGTATGGGTGGATGTGGATTTTAAGTATTTAAAACTTTGAAACCAAGGAGAAAGCCCTGACTGGCCTCCGAATTGCCTTTGGGATCATTCTTCCCTTGTTTTGAAGAATAGTGTGTGAGCTCAGCTAAATGGTTCTATGGGCTGATCCTGTAAAACCCACGAGGTCAGACAGCCTTCCTTCTTCCGTTCTTTCCCATATTCTCCTCCTAGCAGTTATCCTTCTGGGGGTGGCTGATTAATCTGTGACTCTCACCCACGCTCATTACCCAACAACTCAAATGGTTGCATGGCCATATCCTTATTGTTCTCATTTTTTGCAATATGCATAGGCCGAAAATTTTCCAGATCATCAAGTTCTACTTCCTTTTTGCTTAACAATTCTGTCTGTTAACTCATTTCTTTCTTCTTGAATTTTGCTATAAGCAGCCAGGTAGAGCCAAGCTGCACCTTCAACCCTTTTTTTCTTAGAAATCACTTCAGTTAAATATATAATTTCAGGGGTGCCTGGGTGGCTCAGTGGGTTAAAGCCTCTGCCTTCGGTTCAGGTCATGATCCCAGGGTCCTGGGATGGAGCCCCGCATTGGGCTCTCTGCTAGGCAGGAAGCCTTCTTCTCCCTCTTACTCTGCCTGCCTCTCTGCCTACTTGTGATCTCTGTCTGTCAAATAAATAAATAAATCTTTAAAAATATATATACAATTTCATTGCCTACAATTTCTACCTTCCACAAAACACTAGAACTCCAGGACTCCAGATTCAGGACCTGAGCCAAAGGCAGTCACTTAACCAACTGAGCCACGCAGGTGCCCATACTTTTAAAGGTCTATTCATGGGGCACCTGGCTGGGTCAGTCGGGAGAACATGTAACTCTTGATCTTACGGTTGTGAGTTGGAGCCCATGTTGGGAGTAGAGATTACTTAAAAATAAAATCTTGGGGCACCTGGGATCCTCAGTCAGTGAAATGGCTGACTCTTCATTTTGGCTGAGGTCATGATCTCAGGGTCCTAGGATCGAGCCCAGCATGGGCTCCCTGCTCAGTGGGGAGTCTGCTTCTCCCTCTTCCTCTACCCCTCCCCTTGCTCATGCACGTGAGCTCTGTTTCTCAAAGAAATAAATAAATGAATGAATCTTTATAAAATAAAATTTTATAAATGAGTAAATGTCTGTTCATGCCCTGAGGGCTTTTTCCAGCATGGACTTTCAAACTCCATTTTCTACCTATTACCTGGTTCCAAAGCCACTTCTGCATTTTTAGGAATTTGTTACAACAGCACCCCCACTTTTCATTTTCATATGTATGACTTATTTGGATTTATTGTATACCTAATGTATATCCATATGTAGAGTTTTGTTTTGTTTTTTAAGATTTTATTTGAGAGAGAGTGAAAGTGAGAGAGTACAAGCAATGGGGGTGATAGAGGGAGAGGGAGAAACAGGCTCCATGTTAAGCAGGGAGCCCAGTGCGGGACTTGAGTCCAGGACCCTGGGATCATGATCTGAACCTAAGGTAACCAAATGAGCCACCCAGGTGCCCCAATATGTAGAGATTTATATGGATATTTATTTATTTTTATTTTTAAAAAAGATTTTATTTATTTGTTTGACAGAGAGAGACACTAGCGAGAGAGGGAACACAAGCAGGGGGAGTGAGAGAAGGAGAAGCAGGCTTCCTGCTCAGCAGGGAGCCCAATATAGGGCTCGATCCCTGGATCCTGGGATCCTGGGATCAGGACCCGAGCCGAAGGCAGATGCTTAAAGACTGAGCCACCCAGATGCCCCGTATGGATATTCATTTTGAGAAATTGGCTCATGCACTTTAGAAGCTTAAAAGTCCCACAGTCTGCTGTCCACAAGCTAGAGACCCAGTCAAACCGGTGGTATAATTGAGTCTGAGTCTGAAGGCCTGAGAAGCAGGGAAGCCAATGATGTAAATATTGGCCAGAGGGCTGGAGAAGATGATTTGAAATGGCCCAGTTCTATCAATAAGGCAAAAAAAAAAAAAAAAAAAGGGACAAATTCCTCTTTCCTCTGCCTTTGGTTCCATTTGAGCCCTCAACTGATAGGATAAGACCTACCCACATGGGGGAGTCCATGTGGACTAATTAAATTAAATTAATTTAATTAATAACCATATCAAGTAACTTTATTTTTATTTTTTTAAAGATTTTATTTATTTATCAGAGAGAGAGAGTGGGAGAGAGTGAGCACAGGCAGACAGAATGGCAGGCAGAGGCAGAGGGAGAAGCAGGCTCCTTGCTGAGCAAGGAGCCCGATGTGGGACTTGATCCCAGGACGCTGGGATCATGACCTGAGCCGAAGGCAGCTGCTTAACCAACTGAGCCACCCAGGCGTTCCTCAAGTAACTTTTTAAAGAAGGCAGCTCTGGACTGCATTTCAAGTTATATGGGGTCTAGCCAGAGAACATTCTGGAGTGAGATTTTGACAGTAAGGGCTTTGTTTTTAGAATGGAATTTCAGTGACAGTTGACAAAAGCACCTGAGCACTTTCTTAGGCAAGACCACCTTAGGGAGGTCTTCTCTCCCTCTCCCACAGACTGCCCAGCAGTGTGCATTAAAAAGAAATGGTAATTCAGCTGGAGTCATGATCTCAAGGTCCTAGGATTGAGCCCAGCATTGGGCTTCCCACTCAGCAGGGAGTCTGCTTCTCCTTCTCCCTCTGCCCCTGCTCATGCTCACTTTCTCTCTCTGAAGTAAATAAATAAAATCTTAAAAAAAATTTTTTTTAAATACTTAAAATTTTTTTTTTTTAAATTTAAAAAATTTGCCTTCAGAAAAGGCAAATCTATAGAGATAAATAGATTAATACTTGCCTGGGCATGGGGTTGGGGAAACAGATTGACTACAGATAAGCCCAGAGATCGTTTTGGGGTTGGTAATACCTGCATAAGTCTGTAAATGTAGTAAAAATCATTCATTAAATTGTACACTTAAAACAGGTGAATTTTGGGGCGCCTGGGTGGCCCAGTGGGTTAAAGCCTCTGCCTTCTGCTCAGGTCATGATCCCAGGGTCCTAAGATCGAGCCCCTACGTCTGGCTCTCTGCTCATCAGGGAGCCTGCTTCCCTGCCTACTTGTGATATCTGTCTGTCAAATAAATAAATAAAATCTTTAAAAAATATATTAAAAAACAGGTGAGTTTTATAATATTTAAATTATACTAAAAATTTCCTAAACTGAGACACGTGTGTACACACACACACTCACACACACACACACACACACATTCACTCCAAGGATTCCAGAATGGCCCAAAGCTTAAGCAATTTTGTTTCTAAAACAGGAATGGAAGAAATTTTGACAGTCCAGAACAAGATACAGGCCTCCACATTACCTATTATTTTGAAATTTCATTGAAAAAGATTCTCCTACTTGGAATCCTATTTGTATTCATGAGGAAGAAAAGAGCCATGGTACAGTGATGTATATTGTGTGCAAAAGGGGAAAGTTTGTAAAGGGATCCCAAGTCCAAGATTATTAATACCAAGAGCAAATGCTTCAGAACCCAAACACTGAGGATGTTAATAACTTTAACTATATGACTTATCATTTGTGATTCTTGTTAACTCTGGAGTGAAATAATATGATCACATCCTGCCTAAGATTTAAATATAATGACAATTATTAATAATGCCATGTAGTACAATGTGTGTGCCATTTCCCTTCAGTTTTATTCAAGTTAATAAATCAATGAAATATTTAAATTTGTTTGGTTCTTGGGTAATTTGCTTTCTTCTCATTTTTGCACTTGATTTTTACTCTGCAGAATCTTGATGTTTCAGTAAATCTTCCAAGTTGAAACCATTGACTCAACATTTTTCCCCCCTAAGAACAAGAATTCTGAGAATGAATAGGACATTAGATTATGGAGCAAAGTGTCTGGGTTTGTGATAGCTGTGTTTTTTGGCTCATCAATTTAATGCAGATGGTTTGGAAGACTGTAATAAGTGTCTGTTCCTTTGTTCTAAATAGCAAAATGAAAAGGTTGAGTAATCAAAATTTATTATTGAAATTAGTGTAGTCTATCTCTCTGAATGCAGTAGTAGATTATTTTGAGACAAAACACTGCAGATTTGTTGGGGAAAATGAATACATTTTTGTGTATATAGAATTCCCTGCTGTTTTACTTTAAACTGGATGATTTTTGAGGAAACTTCCACAAGAGTTACTTTATAATTCTATGCCATGGTAAACATTCAACACTTATTACAATTTTATACCATGGCATACATTTCAACACTCAATTACATTTCCTTGCCATTTTTCATGCAAAGTATATTCCTGCCTCAGGGCCTTTGCACTTGCTATTCTCTCTGCTTGATAGATCTAGATGGTCATGGCCCACTGCTGCATTAATTCCCTGCTCAAATATCACTTCCTCAGAACAGCCTTCCCTGATTAGCCCATCTAAAAATAGCACACCGTCACTCTTCCTTTAGCCTGCTTTTTCTTTGTAGCACTCAACACTGTCTGACCTTACGTGCTTGCCTTATTCACTAGAATGTAAGGTCCATGAAGGCAGGGACCTCATCAGTTTTGTTCATTGCTGTATTGCTGTAGCCCCAACAATGGTCCATATTTGCTCAAGACATACTTGTTGAAATTAATTGAATAAATTGCAACTTGACTTTAAATGTTTACCTCTTTTCCCTCCCTAACCAGGCAGTAAATTCATGGATGGCAGCCAAAGACCCTGGCTGTTTATTTATCCTCTCTAAAGCAAATAGCTCATTCTGCATGGATGATAGACATTTAAGATTTACTGAAAGAATGTTATGAAACATGGATGTGTTATGGGGCTAAGTAGTTAGCATTTCCTGCAGGTGAACTAACAGTAATGTCTTGCCTCACAGCCTGCATTTCATAGAGTTCTTTTTATTTATATTAACCCATTTGATAATTTTGCCAATACTTTAGTAGTTTTTAGGTTTGCTTAAATAAATGGGCTATCAATAACAAATGTTAATTTGTGGGTAGAACTATTACTAACTTTGACTACTTTATTTTTGGCTTAGATATCAGTGGCATTTAATATGTTCTTGGACATCTGAAAAAACACATTTTAAAGACTGGATAGCATTTAAAATAAGTAAGTAAAAATAAAAAAGCCTATCTTGACACATAATATGCAGGGACAGGTTTCTGGAAATGTTTTAACAAAGTCTTAAAGGGGATTATTTCTAGATGGTGGGGCCTTGATAATGTCTGCATTTTTCAGCTTTCCAATTTACTTCGGCTTTTCTTTTTTCTTGACCAACTGAGCCACCAGGCGCCCCTCTTGTTTTTTTTTTTTTTTTCTGTTGTTGTTGTTTGTTTGTGTTTTTGTTTTTTTTTTAAGATGTATTTATTTATTCTACAGAGAGAGAGAGAGAGAAAGCTCACACAAGCCACCAGGGGGAGTGGAAGAGGGAGGAGCAGGATCCCTGCTGAGCAGGGAGCCCTAGAGAGGTTCCATCCCAGGACCTTGGGACCATGACCTGTGCCAAAGGCAGATAGATGCTTAACTGACTGAGCCACCCAGGCACCCCACTCTTTTTTTTTTTTTTAAGATTTTATTTATTTATTTGACAGAGATGACAAGTAGGCAGAGAGACAGGCAGAGAGAGAGGAGGTAGCAGGCTCCCCACCGAGCAGAGAGCCCGATGTGGGGCTCAATCCCAGGACCCTGGGATCATGACCTGAGCCAAAGGCAGAGGCTTTAACCCACAGAGCCACCCAGGTGCCTCCAAGCACCCCACTCTTGTTTGATTTTTGAAACAAATTTGAAGTCATCAAACAAACCTGTTTCTTTCTTTTATATATTTTTTATTTTTAGGTAATCTCTACACTCAACCTGGAGCTAGGAATCTAAACCCAGAGATCAAGAGCCGGACACCCCAAAAGAAACCTGTTTCTATACAATGCTTTATGTTTGTATAATTTGTCAGTGTGAATAGCCTTAAAAATACCACTCATTTTCCTGTCTTTCTAATTCTCAGTATAGAGCAAATTTCATTCTGAGGATACTTTTTAAAAATTTTTAAAATTTTTTAAAAAGATTTTATTTATTTATTTGACAGACAAAGATCACCAGTAGGCAGAGGGGCAAGCAAAGAGAGAGAGAAGGAAGCAGGCTCCCCGCTGAGCAGAGAGCTCCATGCGGGGCTTGATCCCAGAACTCTGGGATCATGACCTGAGCTGAAGGCAGAGGCTTTAACCCACTGAGCCACCCAGGCGCCCCTGAGGATACTTTCAATATTAATTCATAGTAAATCAGCAACAAATAGGATAAACCAAATTTCTATTTAGGGTTTTTTGGGGTGTGCTTTCCTGTTTATGGTCATGTTGTTCCTTCAGCAAGAAAAACGGAAGAGCAATGCTTCTGAATTTGACCAGTATTTTTTCATCTTTGCCCTAAATCCCAAACTTTCCAGGATATTGAGCTCCCAAAGTAGAAGGCCAAAATCGGGCATCAGAGCCTCATTCTAGACTTCGGACCAACCTCAGAGGGCACAGAGGAAACGTGCTCACTCATTTTTTTTCTCTTTATGATTTAAAATACTTAAAATTCCCCTTTCCTTGTCGTTTATTGGGAATTGGGATTGGGAAGACATACAAATAACCACTTTACCGAAAATCTCTCTACTTATGCCAACGACATGGTCCTCATTTTAGACTTAAAAGGTTGTGGGTTTCCTTGAACTTAATTCTGTACCGACAAGAGCTTTCCATGGCTGCTGATCCACGCCGGGGCTAGTGAGGATTCTTTCCACACCAAGCAGCATGTGTGCCTGCTTCCTTGTCTGTGCATCCGTGCGCGTCCCTGTGTAAAGCGGGTTTTGGGTGTGTGCAGGTGGTTCTGAGACCAGGGTGTGCACGCTCAACGAAGCAGCACGTCCAGCCACGCGGGCGGGGACAGGCTTCCTCAGTCTGGACTGGGGTAGGAGAAGATCCGCCACGGCCTGCCGCTCCAAACCCCCACGAGGACGCAGCGTCGCGGGCCTGGGAGGCAGCGAGGGTGCCCGCGCAGCCCACGTCCATGCAGGGTCCAAGGCACATGCTCGAGGACGGGTTACGTTTTCTTCCCCCCACCGCTCCCCCGCCCGCCCCAGGCGGTCTCGGAGCGAAGATCTCGGGAGGGGTCGCGAGAGCGGAGGGTGTCCCCGAGGCCGCTGGGTGGGGGAGGGGACGATGTGGGGGCGGCGCCTCCCACAATCCATTCGCTGCGGAGCCGGCCGGCGTCCGGCCGGCCTCTCCCGGTTTCAGAGACCGGGAACACAGACCGGGGACGGCGCGCGCATCAAGGGTGCCTGGGCGCTCAGGTACATGCGGCTCCTTCTTCAAATGGCGCGGGGACGGTTGGGCCAGGCGGTTGTGGCCCCCGCCGCGCCACACCGCGGCCTCTGTGACGCACGGCGCGGCCGCCGGGGCTGACCGGGTAGCGCGGCGCGGTGGGGGCGGGGCGAACGCGGGA
>NC_081573.1:27369410-27454016 GCF_022355385.1 Mustela nigripes
CCGCCCCCGTCCCCGCTGCCGCCGCCGCCGCTGCTGCCGCCGGTGCCGCTGCTCGCCCTATTCCGCAGCCGCCGCCGCCGCCGCCGCCGCCATTTGCACGGGGACCCCAGTGACAGGGGCTCGGCGGAGGGGCGGAGGGAGGGGGGGGAGGGCCCGCGGAGCCCCCGAGGGCGGGAGCGACGCCGCCGGCGCCGGCCGGGTTCCCTGCGCGACCGCGCCGCCCGCGGCGGGCCCCGAGCAGCAGTAGCAGCAGCGGCAGCAGCGGCGGCAGCAGCGGCAGCAGCAGCAGCAGCAGCAGCAGCAGCCGCCGAGGCCGGGCGTGCGCCTGAGGCGCGGCGGCGGCGGCGGCCCTGCGGGCGGCCGGGAGGGGCGGGGGCAGCGGCCGCCGCCGTTTGATGGATCCGAGGATCGCCTGGTTCCAGCCAGAGCAGCTCGGACCGTCCAACAGTCTGTGGATGCAGATCTGGGAGACGACCCAGGGGCTGAGGAACCTCTACTTCAACCACCACTGTCACAGCAGCGGCGGCGCGAGCGGCGGCGGCGGCGGCAGCAGCACGGCCACCGGCGGGAGCGGCAGCAGCACCGGCAGCCCCGGCGGCGCGACCCCGGCCTCGGCCCCGGCCCCGGCCGGCATGTACCGCTCCGGGGAGCGCCTGCTGGGCGGCCACGCGCAGTCCGTGGAGCAGCGGGACTTCCTGCCCCTGGAGACGACCAACAACAACAACAACCACCACCAGCCGGCGGCCTGGGCCCGCCGAGCTGCCGCGGGCCCCTCGGCGTCCCCGTCCCCCCCCCGCGTCCTCGTCCCCTCACTCCTCCGCCGCCGTCCCCACCGCGGATCCCGCGGACCCGGCCTCAGGAAGCAGCAACAAGAGGAAGCGCGATAATAAGGCCAGCACCTACGGACTCAACTACAGCCTGCTGCAGCCCAGCGGAGGGCGGGCCGCGGGGGGCGGCCGGACCGACGGCAGCGGGGGCGTGTACAGCGGGACACCGTGGAAGCGGAGGAACTACAACCAGGGAGTCGTGGGGTGAGTGGTGGCCCTGCGGCCTGGTGGCCTGGCCCTTGCACACGCGCAGCCGGGCACACGCCCACAGAAGATGGATTGGGGGGAGCCTGGGCGAGGCCACCCCTTTCGGCCTGCCTTCGTTGCCGCTTCCCTGGGGGATGATGGCCTTCCCTCCGTCCCTCCACCATCCACACCTTCCCCCACTCCTTAGCGGTCCTCACCTTTTCCCTCTTCCCCTCAGCCTTCCCAGGCCTTCTCTGGACATCCCCTTAACCATCCACATCCTCCCCTAACCTCCCTTAGTCATCCACACTCTCCCCACCTTTCCTGGCCCCCTTATCCATCTCTTCTTTCCTCCCATCCCCCCAATCAAACATGCCTTCCCCTCTCCCCCCTCCAGCCCTTCCCATCTTGCTCCCCATCAGCACACCCCAAAATGAAGTCTGTTAGCACAGACAAATCATTGATTCCCTGAGAACATTCCTGTGTTAGTGCCTTTCGGTGGTATAGGACCTGGAGGTGCTTTCCTTGCCAAGAATAGAAACATCTAGAAAGCTCCTCCCCCTCCCCCAATCCCAAACAGGAATCATGTCAGCCCTGTAAGGTTTTGCCTGCTGTTGACCCTTTTTCCTATTTTTTAATTTTTTATTTAAAATACTTTTCTGGTATTAGCAATGCCTTTTTCTGTGGGGATTGAGAAATAGGGTGACAGCTAAGTTTAGGTTGGAGGAGATAGTGAGCTCTTCTGAGGCCAATGGAACTTTCTAGGAGTTCAGGAGCCTCGGCTCCAGCTTCTCACCGTTAGGTGTCATCCTGGCAGATACAGCCAATGCTTTTCATTCTAGAGTGGGTAGGCTCATGCTAATGAGTGAATGTTGCACCATTAATGACTTTCTGTATAAAGTTCAGCTGTTACAAAATGGAATCTTACCAGGCCCCTGGTGAACTATGGACATAAGCAGGGAATGTTTCCGGCTAGATAACCCTTCTAGAAGAGCCCCTGTGACGGAATAGGTTACTGAGCCTTTTTTATTTTGTAAAATAAAAATTTGGGCTGTGTGTGTTTAGCTTGATTTGGAGGATGAGCTTCCAAATTATTTTTCATTTTTCAGATCCTGTTTTACACTGGGGGCTACAGTAGGCAAATGCAATACCATAAGTAATCCTTTGTGAAACATTTTAGTATATTCACCCATTCAGATCTGCCCTGCTTTGGCAAGCACAGACAGTTCTGTGTACCTTTTTGGAGGTCTGGGTAAAATGAGTTGGTGGGTTCCATCTGCTTCTAGTGGGCTGGTGTCTGCTATATGCTACTATTCCAAATCCCACCTTTTATGGAAAACACAGTCAAGGGTTTTAGGACTGGCGCTGGGTTACATGTCAAACCCCATCCTCACTTTCCAGAGGGGAACTTTTTAGAGTTGAGTCCTCTGTTGGTAAGCTTCAAGGGCGCTCTCCATGGTCATCACGTTTTAATAAAAGGCTCATGGGTTCTATCCTGTTAGCATTTCCAAGACCGAAGCATAGACTTGTGGTTTAGCAACAAGCCAGTTGATATCTAAAGCTTCTGGTAGTTTCATTTTGCAGAAATAAGCTCCAGTTAAGTAATCACTGTTAACTAAAACCTTGAAGTTCCCTAGTTTCGTTTTGCTGAAGCTTCTGCATATGTGTCTGGCAAGGATAGGTGATAAATCCAAAACAGGCTGCTTTTCTTTTTGACAGATTAGAAATGGTCTTCTCCTCTACTTGCTGTTTAATGTTAGGGATACTGTAAAAGGTTCACATTTGAACTTACGTAGAGACAGGATGTTGTTATTCCTGATTCAAACATATTGCCCTCAAAGGGATTAAGGAATTTCCATTTCCCAGAGGTATTGTTGTTTAAAAAGTGATTGTAAATCTGTTTTTAAAACTTTGTCACTTCCTAAGACTTTCCATTCTTCTGCTTTTTCTTTTAGAGGATGTCAGTATGTTCTTAAGCAGTTTTTGGAAGAGTGTCTGAGTTTAAAAATTCTTGTTTTGATTTGTAGATCCTTGTCTTGACTTTTACAGTAGTTTTGCTATTTTTAGTACAGGTATTTAAAAATCTGAATTCACAGTGCACCTCAATGTTACGCTGTTCTGAGATTAAATTTAGTAAAACTGTTACTAACATTCTGAGTTCTGGGGACTGATGTTTAGCTAATAGGTCAACAAATTGTAGTGGTTCCTTGCCTCTGCACTGACTCAAGTCCAGATAGGGAGAGGAGTAGAAGGCTTATGAACCATGGACTGGAACTGTGGGACAGCTGTAAACATGCACTCTCTCCCATTTTCTTTGGTCTCTGTGTTCTCTGCCCCAGCCAAACTGGTTGACATACTCCCTGAACACTCCAAGATACAGTTCAAAATCCTGACTTCTTTGTCGTCCAAGTCCTTCTTCATTTTTGTCTTTCTTCTTTTCAGCTCTTGAATTACTTGCTTCCCGCTCTTGCTAAAGCCTGCCTCTGTTTATTTTTCCTTTCATATATATGTTTTCTCTAACCTACTAGGTCACAAGTTAGGATGGAATTTTTTTTTCTAGGATTTTATTCATTTAGGGAGAGTGTGCAGGAGTGGTGGGGAGGGGCAGAGGGAGAGACTGCATGCTGAGTGTGGAGCCCCATGCAAGGCTCAATCCCAGGACCCTGAGATCATGACCTGAGGAGAAATCCAGAGTTGGTTACCCAACCAGCTGAGCAACCCAGGGGCTGCCAAGATAGAAATATCTTTCTTTCTTTCTTTTTTAAAGATTTTATTTGTATTTGAGACAGAGAGAGACCACAAGCAGAGGGAGTGGCAGAGGGAGAAGCAGGCTCCTCACTGAGTAGGGAGCCTGATGTGGGGGCTCAATCCCAGGACCCTGGGATCATGACCTGAGCCAAAGGCTGACGCTTAACTCACTGAGCCACCCAGGTGTCCCATCCATCCATCCATCCATCCATCCATCTATCTATTTTTCTTTCTTTCTTTTTAAAGACTTACTTTATTTACTTGAGAGAGAGAGAGTGTGCATGAGCAGTGGGGAGGGGCAGAGAGAGAGAGAGAATCGCAAGCAGACTCTGTGCTGAGCACAGAGCCCAATGCAAGGCTTTGTCTCTTGACCCTGAGATCATGACCTGAGCTGAAGTCAAGAGTTGGATGCTTAACTGACTGAGCTTACTTAAATGTAGAGTAAGGTATTTGGATTTCATCCTGTAGCCTTCTCTTTCAAAATTAAATCCAACTGGGGGTGCCTGGCTGGTTGAATCCATGGAGCACGTGAGCTTGATCTTGGGGTTGTGTATTTGAGCCCCATTTTGGGCAGACAGATTACTTAAAAGTAAAATTAAAAAAAAAAAAATTAAAAATCCGCTCACCACCTCAGCATTCTCTGTGTATGCATAGACTCAGAGTTTGCTCATGTTCCTTTTTTTTTCTTTTTAAAGTTGCTTTCACCATCTATTTCTTGGAATTCTTTCCCCTCCAAGGCTGTCTGTGGTGTAGGAAGCAGTCCACCTGCTCCTTCTGGTTGTCCGTGAAAATGAGCCATAAGCGCTTTTCAAAGATTTAATTGTTGATTGCCATAGAGAAAGAAACAATGTCAAAAAAGTAGTGAACGCAGTTACGTTCTGGGGATTCAGAGTCCTTGGTCTTGAGCTCCCTTGTGTCTAGAAAGTTCTTTTGGAAGGTGCTGGGAGCTTGTCTAAGCTTATCAGGATGGGTTTGTGTTGGCTGCATTGCCAGATCTGTAGGTATTTTTTTTTTTTTAAGGCTTGGATGACTTGTTCAAAATAATGTTTTAGAGCATGATTTGGCTGTGGAACTTTGAGAAGGCCCCGCTGGGAAACTTGGGTTTACGGAATAATTTCTTGGCGGGGGCTCATGGGGATGGGAACGGTAAAGAACAAGTGAGTGTGAGTGATGCTGCAGGGGAGGGTGGAGAGGATCCTGACTGCCTTCCTGGGTGAATGATCACGTTGTAGCTTTGAACCAGCATGAGGAAACACTGCTGTTATCATTGCAAGTCAGGGGTGGGATGGTCAACTTGGAGTAAAAATACAAGGTGACGTTTAGCTGACTGTCTAGCGGTGAGTTGAAATTTGGGGACCAAGGCGTAGTCCGTTTTGCTGCAGCGGGACAGTGTCCTTCCTAACGTCCACAGTACTCTAGATCGCCGTAAGTCCAGGATGCTGACGCTGTTCTTCAGCAGTGGCATTACGGCCTCTTTCTGCTAATTTCTCCAGCTTAATCAATAGGATCGCTGTTAATGCTGGGCTCCAAAGTAGGTGATCAGGCAGATTAACATGGCGTTGATATAAAAGAATTTAGAGACCTTATTCCAAGGGCTTGCCCCAAGTATTAATTTCTGTGCTTTTGCAAATGTAACCCACAGTAATTCTTTGGGGGAACTAGAACCCTCAGGTCCTTTAACTTTACTGCATTTTATGTCAAGAAGACATTAGGTTTCCTATGGATAGATTCTGCACAGTGTAATTCGTGTTTGTGGATTTCCTCAAGTTTAGTAGTATAATGTGTTCAACTAAGATACTTCTATGTCACGACTCATCTTCGCCTTGAAATCTGTGACCTGAACACTGTTGCTGTCAGAATCCTTGATGTGTCAGGGTGTGGAGTCTTTTTTTCAAACCCCATTAAGATTTTAGCTGTTGAGGAACCAGTGAGTGAATAGAGCTTTTTGTAGTCTACCCTGGGTTCACACAGAAGGTTTAAGATATTGCAGTAAAGGAAGGATGGGAAAGAGCTACTAGAAGGATCCAAGGCGGGGAAGGGGAGCGTGTGTTATAACAGGGCTGGTTCTGGTGTGATAGATGGCCTTCTAGCACAGCTCTTTCCATGAAACGCCTGCCAGTACATCCTAGGATGTACTAGGATGTAGTGTTAGGAGTCCTGAAGAGTTCATGGGAAGAAAATCCAGGGACCTCCCCTGCTGATATGGGCACTGGTCAGATGGTTGTATTTAGATTTTCTTATACCTGCTGAAGCTGAGAAACATTTCAGCCACTTTTTCTATGGAAGCTAGAGAAGCAAGCTGTTGTATAATTTCACTCAGCTTTCTATTCTCCCTTCTGTTGAACCCGTTGGAGTAATATTCGGCGGAGGAAGCTATTTCAGGATCACACCCACGGCACTGGAGACTGTATTAATCACGTACACACACACAGGTGTGGAGTAATGCCGAAGGGGGGCGCTAGGCCAAAGAGGATGCTTATTTGAAGAATCAGGATCCAGTTCCCAGCAGCTGGTCTGAGACTCATCTTTGCTCGTTCCTGCAGAGCTGACTGGACAGCTCAGAGCCTGCTTGAGGAATTCAGAAGACTGCCAGTAGAATGTTCTTTCTATCCTTCAGAATATTTGTTAGGGACTCAGCTGCTGCAGAATACCATAAAAGCTTTCAGTTCATTTTCCCGTTTTTAACATGACGGGGAATTATTTTTTTTCCTAAGGGAATATTGGAAATAGAGGATGGCCTTGAGCTAGACTTTACATTAATTTGGATCCAGACAGCAGGCAGTACCTCTGTTTTCATCTTACAAGTTTTATTCGATGATACAAGAGACTTTTGTATACTAAGGGCTTTGGACCCCAAGGAGATTGAAGTTGAGGATTTTTTTTTTTTTTTAAAGATCTTATTTATTTTTTTGACACACAGGGATCACAAGTAGGCAGAGAAGCAGGCAGAGAGAGGAGGAAGCAGGCTCCCTGCCAAGCAGAGAGCCTGATGCGGGTGGGGCTCCTTCCCAGGACCCTGGGATCACGACCCGAGCTGAAGGCAGAGGCTTAACCCACTGAGCCACCCAGGTGCCCCAGAAACCTATGTTTTCAAATTAGTTGATTGACTGTAAGGGCTCAGAAGAGTCAAAGTGTTCATGGTAGCCTTTTTACCATGTTCCAAACGGTATGTTAAATTTTTTCTATTTGGTATATTAGCCTTCTCACGCATAGCCTTATGTAATTTTTTTTGCTTTTGCTTTTGAAATACAGAGTCACAGAAAATTGCAAAAAAACCACACACACACAAAACAAACAAACAAACAAACAAAAAACAGTACAGAGGGGATCCTGTGCTCCCTTCACCTAGTTTCATGCAGTGGTAACATGTTATATAATTGTAGTTTAATATCAAACTCGGGAAACTGACATTGTTACAGTTGCCTGATGTAGATTTCACACGTTTTACATGTGTTCATTAGAGTGTGTGTGGTTCTGTGCAGTTCTGTCATGTGTAGATTTGTGTGACACCACCGTAATTAAGATCCAGGACAATACTAGCACCTCAGGGACCCCTTATGCTAACCCTTTATTTTATGTTAAATTTTTTCTATTTGGTATATTAGCCTTCTCACGCATAGTCTCATGTAATTTTTTTCTTTTTCTTTTGAGATACAGATTCACAGAAAATTGCAAAAAAACCACACACACAAAAAAACAACAAAAAAAAAAACAGTACAGAGGGGATCCCGTGTTCCCTTCACCTAGTTTCATGCAGTGGTAACATGTTATATAATTGTAGTTTAATATCAAACCTGGGAAACTGACATTGTTACAGTTCATAGCCTGATGTAGATTTCTCGCGTTTTACATGTGTTCATTAGAGTGTGTGTGGTTCTGTGCAGTTCTGTCATGTGTAGATTTGTGTGACACCACCGTAATCAAGATCCAGGACAGTACTAGCACCTCAGGGATCCCTTATGCTAACTCTTTATTTTCACACTTGCCGCTAACCCTGAGGAACCACTAAGCTGTTCTCCATCTCTGTAATTTTGTTATTTTGAGAGTGTTAGATAAATGGAATCACACAGTATGTTACTTTGGCTTTTTTCCTGTTACCATAATTCCTTTGAGATCTATCCAAATTGTTTCATGTATTAATAGTTCATTCCTTTTTAATGTTGAGTAGTATTCCAAAGGGTGGATGTACCATAGTTTGTTTAATGAATCACCCCTTGAAGGACATACCAGGAGAGTTTCCTGTTTCTGGCTACTACAAATAAAGTGGCTATAAACATTTGATACACATTTTTGAGTGAACATTAAGTTTCCTTTTTTTTGGTGGGGGGTAAATGCCTAAAAGTGCTTGGTCATATGGTAAGTACATATTTATTTTTATTTTATTTATTTATTTGAGAGAGAGAGAGAGTGTATGCACATCTGGGCGAGGGACAGGGGGAGGAGAGAGAGAGAGAATGCCAAGCAGACTTTGTGCCAAGTGTGGAGCCTGATCCAGAGCTTGGTCCCATAACTCCGAGATCATGACCTGAGCTGAAACCAAAAGCCAGAAGGACAACCTATTGAGCCACCCAGGCACCCCAGTTACATATTTAGTTTTTGTTTCTGGTTTTTTTCTTTTTTCTTTTTTTTTTGACAGAGTGAGAGAGCACAGGCAGGCAGAACATCAGGGGGAGAGGGAGAAGCAGGCTCCCCACTGAGCAGGGACTCTGGGATCATAACCTAAGCCGAAGGCAGTCACTTAACCACCTGAGGCACACAGGTGCCCCATATTTAGTTTTAAAAGAAACTGCTAAACTCTGGTTTAGAGTGGTTGTGTACTATTACATTCCTATCAGTGGTGCGTGAGATCCCATTTCTCTGCATGCTCGTCAGCATTTAGTGTTACCACTGTTTTTTACTTTGGTTGTTCTAATACAGGTAGTGATGGTTCATTATGCTTTTGTCATATTAACCTCATAAATAGCCTCACCTAATTTTAACTTCACTTTTTATTTTATTCTTTTTAAAGATTTTATTTATTTGTTTATTTGGAAAGAATGAGAGTGGGAGTAGAGAAAGGGCAGAGGACGAGGGAGAAAGAATCTCAAGCAGATTCAGTGTTGAACTTACAGAGCCCGTCGTGGGGTTTAATCTCACAACCCTGAGATCACAGTCTGAGCCGAAACCAGGAGTTGGAGGCTTAACCAACTGAGCCACCCAGGTGCCCCAACTCTATTTTTATTTTACAAACTTCTTGGCAGTATTGAGAATGTCTTAATTAAACATTTCTAAGTAAAACTCATCTTAACACTTTTTCTTTTTCTCTGAAGTACTTTGCAGTGTTTCCTTTACGTGTTGTTTTTTCTTCAAAACTAGTCTGAAGGAGAGCTCTATTTTCACTTTTTAAAAACGTAAAAATATAACTGCAGAGTTGATTTCAAAATTTTCAGTTCTGTCCTTTTGTATGTGACGAGTAGCTTTATTTTCTGTCAGCTTGTCTGTCTTTTGGGGAGTAAACACTTGTTAGTGGTAGTTTTTGTAGTGGTAGTTACAGTATTTTTTTAAAAAATATTTTATTGATGTGAGAGAGCAAGCATGTGAATATGCGCACGGGGTGGGGGAGGGCAGAAGGAGAGGGAGAGAGAACCTCAAGTGGACTCCCTGTGAAGCATGGAGCCTGACACAGGGCTCGATCTCACGATCCTGAGATTAACGACCTGAGCCAAAATGAGGAATCAGGGTGCCTAACCAAATATGTTACCCAGGAGCCCTCTTTTTTTTTTTTTTTTTTTACTCTATTTTTATATCTGAACAATGCCTCCACACTGTGCAAAGTAAATGCTTCATCTGCACACTCAGTCCTCCAGTATACCATGTTTCATCAAAACCAGTTCCTGAACTGAAAACGGGGATCTGGTCCTTTATGTTTCCCTTACTGTTTTGATTTTTGTCAAAATAATGTAACTTTTAGTTACCATCAAGCGTTATAAATTTCTGCCACAGCAGAAGTAAGACTCCATTAGGAGCGTGGTTGTAGAGGTTTAAAAGTTAACTTCCAGTAATTTGGATTTAACGAAGTGTTAGGTATCTGATGAGGTCTGGAATTTTGATGTCTTTATTCCTTGAAGTAAGTTATTCAGTCTTTCTTTCTTGGTATGAGGTGTTAATACCACTGTCCTCTAGAATACTTGTTTTTAAAATCAACAGATTATTTAGATACTACTACTAATTAATACTAATTGTCAAGAAACTAGAAAATAAAGCCAAACCAAAGAAATAAAAAAATAGTCCCCGTTATACTACCTCCAGGACTGTTAACATTTTGGTGTGAATATTTTTAAACTTCTACCATATGTATACATGTATTTCCTTTTTATCATATGGATTCCTACTGTGAGTATACTTCAAAAATTTTTTCCCAATTTTTTTTAAAGGAATAAGCTCTTCCTTTTTCTTTCTTTCTTTTTTTTTTTTTTTTTAGGATTCCATTCATTCATTTGACAGAGAGAAAGAGAGAGATCACAAGCAGGCAGAGAGGCAGGCAGAGAGAGAGGGGGAAGCAGGCTCCCCTCTGATCAGAGAGCCCAATGCGGGGCCGGATCCCAGGACCCTGAGACCATGACCTGAGCCGAAGGCAGAGGCTTAACCCACTGAGCCACCCAGGCACCCCTTTTTTCCAATGTTAAAGAACTAAAATTTTTTTTTAAACAACAAAAATTTATTCTCTCACAGTTTGGAGGCCAGAAGTTAGAACTGGTTATATCCTAAAATTGTTTTCTTGTTTGGGGGAAGGGCATTAGAATATTGTGGGTATACTTTTTTTTTTAGATTTTATTTATGTATTCATTTGAGAGCATCTTGAGAACATGTGAGCAGGGTGAGGGAGGGGCAGAGGAGAGCGAGACTCTCAGGTGAACTCTGCGTTGAGCTGAGCTGAGCGTGGAGCTGGACGTGGGGCTGGGTCCCACTGCCCAGAGATCATGACCTGGGTAGAAATCAAGAGTTTGCCATTTAACTGAGTGAGCCGCCCAGGCGCCCCATGGGCATTCTTTTTTTTTTTTTTTTTTTGACCAATGAAAAATTATTAATAGAATGAATATCTTTCATATAAAATTCATTTCTAAGGCCTTATTTATATATTTTTGATAGAGAGTGCACAGGCAAGCATGCGAGCAAGGGGTAAGTTTAGAGGGAGGGGGAGAGAGAGAACTTTAAGTAGCTTCTGTGCCCAGCGTGGCGCTGGATCTCACAACCCTGGGGCTGAAATCAAGAGTTGGATGCTCAACTGACCACCTTGTTGCCCCTCTAAGGTAATTTTTATTTTTAAAAGATTTCATTTATTTATTTGACAGAGAGAGATGCAGCGAGAGAGGGGACAGAAGCAGGGTGAGTGGGAAAGGGAGAAGCAGGTTTTCCGTGGAGCAGGGAGCCCGCTGTGGGACTTGATCCCAAGACCCTGGGATCATGACCTGAGCAGAAGGCAGCCACTTAACCAACTCAACCACCTTGGGGCCTCTAATCCCAGAACTTTTTCATCATCCTAGAACGAAACCTCATACCCATTATCACTCCCCACTCTACCCTTCACTTCCAGCCCCTGGCAAACTCATCCAGACCTTCTGTCTCCATGGGGTTACTATTCTGAACATTTCATAAGAATGGATACAATACATGGCTTTTTCCTTATCCATTTTCCACCTGATGGACAGTTGAGTTGTTCCCACTTTTGGACCACTATGAATAATACTGCTATGAACATTCACGTACAAGTTTGTATGTGGACATATGTTTCTATTTCCCATGGATAAATATCTAGGAGTGGAATTGCTAGATCATAAAAAGCAGCTGTACCATTTTCCATTCCCACCAGCAATGTAGGAGGTTTCCAGTTTCTCCGTGTTTTTGTCAACTTTTTTTCAATATCTTTTTGAATATAGCCGTCCTATTGGGTGTGTAGTTTCTCCTTGTAGTTTTGATTTGCATTTCCCAAAAGCTAGTGGTGAACATCTTTGCATGTGCTTATAGGCCATTTTTTAATGGGCTTGTGTTTTTGTTGAAAATTTCTTTATTTTTTCTAGATACTAGACTCTTTTTAGATAGATGATTTGCAGGTACGTTTTCCTTTCTGTGGATTGTCTTTTTACCTTCTGTATAGTGTTCTTTGAAGTACAAATGGCTGTTTTTTTCCTATTTCATAAATTCCAGTATGCGCATTATTTTTTTTCTGTTGCTTGTGCTTTAGGTGTCATATCCAAGAAACCACTGCCTAATTGAGGTCACGAAAATTAACCTATATTCCTTCTAAGAGTCTTACAGTTTTAGCTTTTACAGTTAGGTATTTTATTTTATTTTTATTTTTTGTTTATTTTTATTTATTTATTTATTTATTTTTTAATTTTTTAAAAGACTTTATTTATTTATTTGACAGACAGAGATCACAAGTAGGCAGAGAGGCAGAGAGCTGAGTAGAGAGCCCGATGCGGGGCTCGATCCCAGGACCCTGGGATCATGACCTGAGCCGAAGGCAGAGGCTTTAACCCACTGAGCCACCCAGGCACCCCTATTTTTTATTTTTTTAAGTAATCTCTGTGCCTAACATGGGGCTCAAACTCATGACTGCGAGATGAAGAGTCACCTACTTACTGAGCCAGGCAGGTGCTCCTATGTTTAGGTTTTAGCTCCTTTTTTTTTTTTTTTTTTTGTTTTAGTGCAGGTCTTAAACCCATGTCCCTGAGATTAAGACCTAAGCCAAGATCAAGAGTTGGATGCTTCTTTTTTTTTTTTTCCTAAGATTTTATTTATTCATTTGACAGAGAGACAGCAAAAGCAGGAACACAAGCAGGGCGAGTGGGAGAGGGAGAAGCAGACTTCCCACCCAGCAGGGAGCCCGATGTGGGGCTTGATCCCAGGATGCTGGGATCATGACCTGAGCCGAAGGCAGATGCTTAACTGACTGAGCCACCCAGGCGCCCCGGGTCTTAGTTGCATTTTGAGTTCATTTTTGTATATGGTATGAGGTAGAGGTCCAACTTCATTCTCGTGCCTGTGGATATCCTGTTGTCTCAACACCATTTGTTAAAGACTATTCTTTCTCCAAAAACTGTCTTGGCACATAAAGTTAGACTGGAGGGTATTTGTGTCTTGTAAGGTGTTTGCTACTCTTACCTGTGGAAAGATTGAGCCAGTTTACGTTTACATGATCAGTATGCAAGAATCCCAGTTTCCCCTAAACCCTCACCAATGCTAAATGTTATATTTAAAACCGATACAAAAGAATTTTTTGTTGCCAGTTTTATAGGTGAAAAATAGTACATTACTGATAGTTTGTACATACTTTCATGTTAATTGGCTATATTTTTAATTGCTTATTTCCCTTGCCTAGCTTTCAATTTTTTTTTCTTTAATTGCCTTTTTAAAAAAATTTTTTTTTATTTTTTCGGGTCCATTGAGACATTTTATTTGCCTGTTATGTATTCCATCCCTAGAGAAAGAATCCCAGGATTTCCCATCCTGTGTGTTTTCGTCATGCCTCTTTGTGGTCCATGAAGCCAGCTGAGGTCGTCAGGACAAAGAAACCAAACTGGGGGGACGCGAACAGGTTATTCTGCCATTTTCCTATATCTTTAAGTTGTACATCAGATCTGGGGCTGCTACTCCACACTTGTTTAACCTGCCCATGAGGTTCACCACAATTTTCCCAGCTCTGTTGTCATTCGTGATTTCAGCTTTGCCAATGTAACCAAGTTTCATCATCTTAGAAACCCGGTGATGACTTTGGAGCACGACCTAGTAAGAACCTGGTGTTTGCCTCTCTTCTCAGCATTTTTCATGCTCTTGAGACCATCTGCCAGGACATTTGTGTACACCATTATGGTGGCATGGAAAGATGGTGGGGAAGAGCGTTGCCTAGCTTTCTTTCTTTCTTTTTTTTTTTTTAAAGATTTTATTTATTTATTTGACAGACAGAGATCACAAGTAGACAGAGAGAGAGGGGAAAGTAGGCTCCCTGCTGAGCAGAGAGCCAACGTGGGGCTCGATCCTAGGATGCTGAGTTCATGATCTGAGCGAAGGCAGAGGTTTAACCCACTGAGCCACCCGGGCGCCCCTTTTGCTGCCTGTCTTACTAATTTGTAAGAGCTCTTGTTCTGTCCTATTACAAATATTTATAATTTTGGAGCACCTGGGTGTCTCTTTTGGTTAAGTGTCTGCCTTTGGCTCAGATAATGATCCCAGGGTCCTGTAATGGAGCCCCACGTCGGGCTCCCTGGTCATCGGGGAGCCTGTTTCTCCCTCTCCCTCTTCCCTTTCTCCTGCTCCTGCTCATGCTCTCTCAAATAAGTAAAAATTTAAAAACCCCACAGGGATGCCTAGGTGGCTCAGTGAGTTAAGCATCTGTCTTCAGGTCATGATCCCAGAATGCTGGAATCAAGTCCCACATTGGGCTCCTTGCTCGATGGAGAGCCTGCTTATGCCTTTGCCTGCTGCTTCCCCTGCTTGTGTGTTCTCCTTTCTCTCTCTGTCCCCCTCTCTCTGACAAATAAAGTCTTTAAAATCCCCCACAAATATCTATAATTTTTAATTCTAATTTTATGATATTTAAAATGGTTTTGTTAGAGCATAATGTGTAATTATAGTATTCGCCCATTTAATTGCACAGTTTGACGACTGGGCAAATATATACAGTTGTATAACTATAACAATCAAGACCTAGAGAGAGATACAGAATATTTCCATCACTCAGAAAGTACCCTTGTGCCCTCATAGTCCATCCTCTTACCTCATCTCTTGTTTTAAGCAGCCACTTGCCTTTTCTAGGGTTTCATGTAAATGAAATGATACATACTCTGTAGTGTTTCATACCTGACTTCTTTCTCTTACTGTGATGTTTTGGAGATTTCTCCATTCTGTTGTGTGTAATATTGGTGTTACTTTTTCACATCTGTAATATTTATTCCATTGTATGGATTTATCACAGCTTGTTCATTCATTCTTCATGATCTATATGATTTGTAAATGTGTCTGCTGCTTTTGATCTTGTATTACTTGTTGGTTTTGCCACTCAACCCTGCACAGGCCAGACCTGACCCACACATTTTTTGGTTGGGTAATCAACTGTTACGTGCAAAACTATTGTGCTAGACTGTGGGAAGTGATGACAGTAAAACATCTTCCCTGCCTCCTGGAAAATTAGGGTCCGCTTGGATAGACCGTGCATAAGGTAGAGAAGTTGCTTTTGATTAATGAAGGAGGGGCAAGCTTTGGGTGGAGATTTCTGCTGATACTTGGAAAGATCGGTTACGTTGTGGAGGTGTTGGAAAAGAAAAACTGTATCAGTTTCAAATGAGAAAGCTGTAAAGGGACAATTGGATATCTAGTATTTAGCAAATTTGAGGTAGATAGTGAGCAGAATCTACTGTGATGGAGACCTTAACCAAAGGAGGTTTGGAACTATTCCAAGTAATTTTGTAAAACCCATTTATTGTGAAAAATAACAAACAACATGGGAGTAGAGACGGTAGGATAGCGAACCTCCATGTACTCCTCAGCCCTGGCCAAACTTACTCACCCGCCCACCTTATGTTCATTCCTACCCACCTTTATTTTGAAGCAAATTACAGATGTCATATCTTTTTTTTTTTTTTAAAGATTTTATTTATTTATTTGACAGACAGAGATCACAGACAGGACCCTGGGATCATAACCTGAGCCGAAGGCATAGGCTTTAACCTACTGAGCCACCCAGGCACCCCCAGATGTCATATCGTTTTGTGTAAATGTTTCAGGCTTTGTCTCTAGATATGGACTGAAAAAGGAACCATAATCACAATACCGTAATCACACCTACATAAATTTACATTATTTTCTTAGTTGCGTCAAGCATCCAATGTTCATATTTCCCCAGTTGGGCCATAATTATTATTATTTTTTTTAAAGATTTTATTTATTTATTTGACAGAGAGAGATCACAAGTAGGCAGAGAGGCAGGCAGAGAGAGAGAGAGGAGGAAGCAGGCTCCCTGCTGAGCAGAGAGCCCGATGCGGGACTCGATCCCAGGACCCTGAGATCATGACCTGAGCTGAAGGCAGCGGCTTAACCCACTGAGCCACCCAGGCGCCCCGAGGGCCATAATTATTTTTTAATGGTTTGTTAAAATCAGAGTCCATATGAGGTTCTGCAGTGCCATCAGTTGAAATGCCTTTTAAATCTTTTAATCTACAGCTTTGCCTGCCATCTGTTTTCCCCTCATAAATTTATTTGTTGAAGAAATCGAGTGTTTCCTGTAGACTTTTCTGCTGAGTTTTGCTGATTGTATTCCCTTGGTGTCAATTTAATATGTTCCTTTGTCCCCCTGTATTTTCTATAAATTTGTAATTAGATCTAGAGGCTTATTTATGTTTTTTTTGTTTTTGTTTTCAAGAATACTTCCTAGAGGGGGGCACCTGGGTGGCTCAGTCGGTTAAGCGTCTGCTTTTGGCTCAGGTCATGATCCTGGGATCAAGCCCCGTGCTGGGCTCCCTCCTTTGAGAGAAGCCTGCTTCTCCCTCTCCCACTCCCCCTGCTTATGTTCCCTCTCTCACTGGGTCTCTCTCTGTCAAAAAATAAAATCTAAAAAAAAAAAAAAAAAAAAAAAGACAAGTGCTCCAAATAAGTAAAATCTTTTTTTTTTCCAAATAAGTAAAATCTTAAAAAAAAAAAAGAGTACTTCATAGATGGTGATGTTTACTTTTCCAGAAGACACATAATGTCTGAGTGTCTTTCTTTTCGTGATATTAGTAGCCATTAGTGATCATTGCCTGTATTTATTTGTTCATTATTAGGGTTGTAAACTTAAAATATTCTAATTCTCGTGAACCTCCATCAGTTGTCACCTGCAACACTTGTGAAAGGAGAAGCATTTCCTTCTCAGCTCTTTGGTTATCCTAAGGGCGCAGTTTTTACAGGGCACAAGGGATAAGGGTGAGAAGTGGGATATAACTTCCCACTGGCTCTGTGAATGAGCAGAAGGAAGCAAGATGGGCAACGTCAAAAAGCCGAGGTGGGCTTTGGGCTGCCTAGCGCAGGATGTGTGGAAAAGGCAGTTGCTTCTCCCTGTAGTGAGCCACGCGTGTGTCCTTCCACGGGTGGCTGGGACTGCCCAGGGAGCCCCTCGCCACAGCCATCCCTGACCTTTGCTCTCTGCTTGTGTTCGCTGAAGACAACCGTGGTGGATCCTGTGGCCCGAGAGCCTCCGCTTAGGAGACTGAGTCCTCACAGCTTTAACGCAACAACCAGGAATAACACATTTGTCCTTGAAATTAAACTTGGGTTATATTTCTTCCTCTTGTTCTAACAGTCTTTAACCTTAGCGTGAATCGTCCCTGCCCTCAGGCCAGTATAACCTATATGGTATTCTAGAAAGGATTCCCACCGGTAGTAAATCTAGTGATTTTTTTTTCTCCCACCATCAAATATTTATTTTAAAAGCTACTATTTACATATAAAAACCACATAGCAAGCCCTGGTGGCAGCTGTGTAAAGAAAGGGCTGTTTGACCTCGGTAAAAGAGGGCTCCAAGATGATGACCAGAACCCGCCTCGAGGTCATAGCTTGCCTTCAGCTTCCTTAGGAGTTTGTGGTAGCCCCTTCTGGAAAAGTAGTAGGTAAGGTCATCTCTGAGGCCAGGCAACGTAGAGATAGTCAAGGACTCTTCTGTTCTGAGGTAGCTGTTCCTCTGTTTTTCCTCCACCACAAGGTGTGTGTGCATGTGTGTTAGTAGAAATTTTTTTGAGCGGTGTTGTATTTACAGGATAATTGAGCAGAAAGTACAGAGTCCTCATATACTCCCTCACTCCCCTGCTCTCCCCTCCCATTTCTCCTGCAGTTAACATCTTGCACTTGTTACGACTGATGAGCCAGATACCGATGCATTACAATTAAAGTCCGTGATTCACATTAGGGTTCAGTCTTTGTTTTGTGCACCTCGTAGGTTTTGGCAAATGCACAGTGACATGTATTCATCATCATTGCATCGTCCAGAATAGTCTCACTGCCCTAAAGGTCATCTGTGCTTCCCCTTCCCATCTTTCCCTCTGCCTGAGCCCCTGGCAATTGCTGATCTTTTCACTGTGTTCTTAGTTTTCCGTTTTCCAGAATGTCATGTAATTGGAATCATGCATATCTGTCTACTTTCACTGGTAACAAATTTAGGCTTTTGCCGAATCTTTTCCGGGATCCATAGCTCTTTTTTTTTCCTTTGTATTTTTTTAATTGCTGAATACTACTTCATTGTATGGATGTAACGCTGTTTATCCAATTACATACTGAAAGACAGCTTGGTTGTTTCAGGTTTTGGCAGTTAGGAATAAAACATCTGTAGGCAGATTTTTGTGTGTATATAAGTTTTCAGCTCATTTGGGTAAATACCAAGGAGGAAGATTGCTAGATCGTATGGGAAGAGTATGTTTGGTTTTTTAAGAAACCGCCAAACTGTATTACAAAGTGACTGTGCTATTTTATGTGCCCGCCAGCAATGGATGCTTTTCTGCCATTCCCCGCATTTGCCAGCATTTGGTATTGTCAGTGTTCTGGATTTTGGCTAGTCTGAGAGGTGTGTAGTAGTATCTCATTTTTTTCCTACTGACAAAATATGATGTTGAGCATCTTTTCATATGCTGACTTGCCTCTGTATATTCTTTGGTGAGGTGTTTGCTCAGGCGTTTTGCTTTTTTTTTTTTTTAAAGATTTTATTTATTTATTTGACAGACAAAGATCACAAGTAGGCAGAGAGGCAGGCAGAGAGAGAGAGAGGAGGAGGAAGCGGGCTCCCTATGGAGCAGAGAGCCAGATGCGGGACTCGATCCCAGGACCCTGAGATCATGACCTGAGCCGAAGGCAGAGGATTAACCCACTGAGCCACCCAGGCGCCCTGTTTTGCTTGTTTTTTAATCGGGTTTTATTTCCTTACTCTTGAATTTTCTTTAAAGATTTTATTTATTTAGTTGACACAGAGAAAGAGATCACAAGTAGGCAGAGAGAGAGAGAGTGGGAAGCAGGCTCCATGCTGAGCAGAGAGCCTGATGCAGGGCTCTATCCCAGGACCCTAAGATCATGACCTGGGCTGAAGGCAGAGGCTTAGTCCACTGAGCCACCCAGGCGCCCCACTTACTCTTGCATTTTAAGAGTTCTTTGTATATTTTGGATACTGGTCCTTTAATCGGATATGTGTTTTGTAAAAATTGTCTCCCAATCTGTGGCTTGCTTTTTCATTCTTTTGACAGTGTCTTTTGCAAATTAGAAGTTTTTACTTTTAGTGAAATTCAATTTAGCAATACTTTTCTTTCCCGGATTGTGCTTTTGGTATCGTGTCTGAGAAGAGTCATTGCTAAACATAAGGTCATCTAGATATTCTCTTAAGTTATCTTTTAGGAATTTTATAGTTTTGTGTTTTACATTTAGGTCAGTCATCCATTTGATCTCATTTTTGTGAAAGGGGGAAATATCTGTGTCTAATTCACTTTTTTGCATGTGAATGTCCAGTTCTTTTGGCACTATGCTAAAAAGACTGTCTTTCCCCCACAGAACTGCCTTTGCTCCTTTATTAAAGATCAGTAGATGAGGCACCTGGGTGGGTCAGTCCTTAAGCATCTGCCTCAGTGTACCCTCGGCTCAGGTCATGATCTCAGGGGCCTGGGATCGCACCCGGCATCATTGGGCTCCCTGCCTGGCGGAAGGCCTGCTTCTCCCTCTCCCACTCCCTCTGCTTGTGTTCCCTCTCTCACCGTGTCTCTTTCTGTCAAATAAATAAAATCTTAAAAAAAAAAAAAAGGTCAGTAGACTCTTTTGTGTAGGTCTCATTCTGGACTTTCTGTCCTGTTCTGTGATCTATTTGTGTGTTGTTTTGCCAGCATGGCACTGCCTTGATTACTTTAGTGGGTTTTGTTTGTTTGTTTGTTTTTGTTTTTTATTACTTTAGTTTTTAGTAAGTCTTGAAGTCAGGTAGCGTCAGTCCTCCAACTTTGTTCTCCTTCTGTGTTGTATTGGTTATTCTGGGTCTTTTTTACAACTTCCCATATAAGTTGATAATGCGTAAAATAATCATGCTGGAATTTTGATTGGGATTTCATTGAATCTGTAGATGTAGTTGGGAAGGAATGACAATGACATCTTGACAGGTTTTTTTTTTTAAGATTTTATTTATTTATTTGACAGAGAGAAATTACAAGTACACTGAGAGGCAGGCAGAGAGAGAGAGAGAAGGAAGCAGGCTCCCCGCTGAGCAGAGAGCCCGATGCGGGACTCGATCCCAGGACCCTGAGATCATGACCTGAGCCGAAGGCAGCGGCTTAACCCACTGAGCCACCCAGGCGCCCCTCATCTTGACAGTTTTGAGTCTTCTTATCTGTGTGCCTGGGATTGCCTTCCATTTCTTTAGATCTTCTTTGATTTCTTCCATTAGAGTTTTGTGGTTTCCTTCACAGAGGTCTTATACATATGTTGTTAGATTTATAAGTAAGTATTTCTTCTTCTTCTTCTTCTTTTTTTTTGTTTTTTAAAGGTTTATGTATTTATTTATTTATTTGACAGAGAGAGTCACAGTAAGAGAGCGAACACAAACGGGCAGTGGGAGAGCAGGGAGCGGGCCCGGCATGGGGCTTGATCCCAGGACCCAGGGATCATGACCTGAGCCGAAGGCAGATGCTTAACGACTGAGCCACCCAGGAGCCCCTTCTTCTTCTTCTTTTTTTTTTTTTTGGACGTTAATGTAAATGGTATTGCATTTTAAATTTCAGTTTCCTGTTATTTATTGCCAGTATATAACAAAGCAATTGACGTTTGTTTATTAACTTTGTATCCTGCAACCTTAATGACTTATTAATTTTTTTGTTGTTTCTTCAGGATTCTCTACGTAGACAGTCATGTCATCACCAAACAAAAGCAGTTTTATTTCTTCCTTCCCAGTCTGTACACTTTTTTCCCTTGTGTTATTGTATCTGCTAAGGCTTCTTTCTAATATGCTGAATGAGAGGGATGGGAGTGGACATCTTGCCTTGCTCCTAATTGTAGTGGGAAAGTGACTAATTTCTCCTTGTTAAGTTTGATGTTAGCTGTAGGATTTTTGTATATGTTCTTTATCAAGTTGAGAAACTTCCCCACTGTTTCCAGTTTGCTGAGAATTTTTGTTTGGGTGTTGGATTTTTTCAAATGCTTTTTCTGTATCTCTTGATAAGATCAGAAGACTTTTTTTTTCTATAACTCTTTGATGTGATAGATTACATATGTTTATTTTTGAATCTTTTTTTTTTTTTAAGATTTTATTTATTTATTTGACAGAGAGAAATCACAAGTAGATGGAGAGGCAGGCAGGCAGAGAGAGAGAGAGGGAAGCAGGCTCTCCTCTGAGCAGAGAGCCCGATGCGGGACTCGATCCCAGGACTCTGAGATCATGACCTGAGCCGAAGGCAGCGGCTCAACCCACTGAGCCACCCAGGCGCCCTGAATCTTTTTTTAAAAAATATTTTATTTATTTATTTGACAGAGAGAGTGAGATCACAAGTAGGCAGAGAGGCAGGCAGAGAGAGAGGTGGGGAAGCAGGCTTCCCACTGAGCAGAGAGCCCGACGTGGGGCTCGATCCCAGGACCCTGAGATCATGACCTGAGCCAAAGGCAGAGGCTTAACCCACTGTGCCACCCAGGCACCCCTTATTTTTGAATCTTGAACCAGTCTTGCATACCTGAAATAAATCCTGTTTGGTTATGGTGTATCATTTTTTGGTACATTGTTGGATTTAGTTCACCAATATTTTGTTCATGAGAGATACTGGCTGTAGTCTTCTTTCTTTCTTTCTTTCTTCTGTCTGGTTTGAGGATTAGGGTAATGCTGGCCTCATAGAATGAGTTAGACAGTATTCCCTCTACTTCTGTTTTATGGAAGAGATTGCAGAGAATTGAGATAATTTTGTCCTTAAACTTTTGGTAGATTTCACCAGTGAACTCACCTGTTTTCAGTTTTAAAATTTTATTAGTTATTGATTCAGTTTCCTTAGTAGATATAGACCTATTCAGATGGTTCTTTTCACCTTGCGTAAATTTTCTTAATTAAAATTTTAAAAAATTTATTTGAGAGAGAGAGAGAGAGAACTTGCAGGGGTGGGTGGCAGGGTGGGGCAGAGAGAGAAGGAGACAAGCAGACTCTCACTGAGCAGGGAGCCTCATGTGGGGCTTGATGCCTGTATCCTAAGATCATGACCTGAGCCGAAACCAAGAGTCGGACGCTCAGCCAACTGAGCCACCCAGGTGCCTCTCACCTTGTGTAAATTCTCATAGATTTTCTCTTTCAAGAAATTGGTCTGCTCCATCTAGATTATCAAAAAAGAGTTCGTAATAATCCTTTACTACCCTTATTTCATTTCTGATATTAGTAATTTGTGTCTTCTCTTTTTTTTCCTCAGTTAATCTGGCTAGAGATTTATCAGTTTTACTTGTCTTTTCAGGGAGTCACCTTTTGGTTTCACTGATTTTTCTTTATTGATCTTATTTTATTTATTTATTTATTTATTTATTTATAAATATTTTATTTATTTATTTGACAGAGAGAGATCACAAGTAGGCAGAGAGGCAGGCAGAAAGAGAGAGGAGGAAGCAGGCTCCCTGCTGAGCAGAGAGCCCGATGTGGGACTCGATCCCAGGACCCTGAGATCATGACCTGAGCCGAAGGCAGCAGCCTAACCCACTGAGCCACCCAGGTGCCCCTATTTTATTTTTTTTACTTTGAATTTAATTTGTTCATCTTTTTCTAGTTCTGTAGGGTAGAAACTCAGATAACTGATTTTTAGATCTGTGTTTTCTAATATTTGCATTCAGTGCTATAAAATTTTTTTTATAAGTGCTGCTTTCTCTAAATTTCACAAGTTTTGATAAGTTGTATTTTCATTTAGAAATAGCTCTTGAGACTTCTTTGACCTATGTTTTATTTAATCTCCAGGTGTTGTCTGTTTAATCTCCAAATATTGAATTTGGGATTCGTCAGTTATCTTTTTTTACTGATTTCTAGTTTAATGCCAGAGCATACTTCATATGATTGCTATTCTTTAAAATTTGTTAAGGTGTGTTTTATGTTGTAGAATGTGGTCTGTGTGCTTGGGTATGTATTTATTTATCCATAAGAAGTGAGGTGATGTAAGGTTCACCCATCTTTATTGTATGTGACTTCAAAATATCATATGGTTAGAAAAATCAGAATGAAGCAGATCCAGTGTTTGTGGATGAATGGATAAAAAAAATGTGGCATATGCATACAGTGGAATATTATTTAGCCTTAAAGAGGAAGGGAATTCTGACGTGTGCTACAACATGGGTGAACCTTGATGACTTGCCAAGTGAGAAAAACCCAGTCACAAAGGACAGATACTGAATGATTCAGTTTCTCTGAGGTGCCTAGAGAGGGTAGTCATTCATAGAGACAGAGAGCTGATTTGTGGTTGCCATGGGCTGTGGGAAGAAGAGAATGGGGAATTTTAGTGGTAATGGGTACAAACTTTCATTTGGGGAAGATGACAAAGTTCTGGAGTAAACTTACTGTTGTATAGTATGAAAAAGTTCTGGAGATCTATAAAGCATAGTGCCTGTAACAACTTCTTCTTTTTTTTTTTTTTAAATGAAGATTGTTTATGTATTTGTCAAAGAGAGAGCATGCGTGCACTAGTGGGGTTGGGGGTGGAGCAGGCAGAGCAGGCAGAGGGAGAAGCAGGCTTCCTGCTAAGCAAGAAGCCTGATGTGGGGCCCGATCCCAGGATCCTGGGATCATTACCAGAGCCAAAGGCAGCTGCTTAACTGACTGAGCCACCCTGGCGTCCCTGCCTATAACTTCTAAGACTGTACTGTATACCTAAAGTTGGCTAAGAGAGTAGCTCTTATAAATAGAAAATTATAAAGGGGGCAGGAGGAAATTTGGGAAGGTGGTGGATATGTTGCTGGCCTTGATAGTGGTGACAGTTTCGTGAGTATATACTTATCCCCAGACTTACCGAGTTGTTTTATGTCAATCATAATTCAATAAAGTGGTTTTAAAAAAGGTTCCGTAGGTGGATAGTGGTGGTGGTTACATGACATTGTGAATGTACTTAGTTACATAGAACTGTACACTTAAAAAATGGTTCAAATGGTAAATCTTATGTGTATTTTACTACAATTTTTAAAAATGAAAAAAAATTCTAAAAATTAGAATGTTGCCAAGGAAAAAGTGCAAGTTATTTGAAATTTTTCTCTCATGCCACATGTTTTTATATATCTTGGGACTTATTTGTCTAGTTTAATTTTCATTTATGATTGATCTGATAGAAGGTCATTGTGTTCAGTCAGGATTTCTTATGGTGTGATGAGGAATAGGGTTTTTATGTAGACAGGCACAGAAATATATATCTGATGAATCTGAAACTTGTAGAAGATATTCATGCATTTAACTCTGCGCATAGCCCTGACTGACTTGTAGCTATGGGGTAAATCATCATGAGGTTTCAGATCAGATGATCTTCTGAGGTCATTTGTTCCAGTCCCTTTAAAAAAATTGATCATTTGAATCTCAGAGAGGTTAAAAGATTTCACTAAGGTTCACATTACCTTTATCTGCCGTCAGACCTGCTTAATCCTACCTTGTAGCAGGTCTCAGTGCATTGAGAGTCTGCGCCCTATGAGTCCAAACTGTGTGATTGCAAATAAAGCCCTAAGTCAGTGTCCTGGCCCCTCCCCTAGCACGCTGCTCCTTTCTGCAGCCCAGGCATAGAATGGCATTCTGCTTAATGAGCTAAGAGGAGCTCCTAAACGAGTTACTTCAAAGCAGCATTCTCAATCCGAGGAAATTAAAAAAAAAAAAAAAAAAAATTCTGATGACTGGAATCTGCTCTTCAGAGATTTTGATTCAACAGGCCTGCCTGGGGGAGGGGTGGCTTTCACATTCTGCTGTAAGAAATAGTCATCGTGTGCAACACAGGTTGAGAAGGACTGCTTAGAGCATCTTTTTTTTTTTTTTTTAATTAATTAATTAATTAATTAATTTGACAGAGACCACAAGTAGGTGGAGAGGCAGGCAGAGAAAGAGAGGGGGATGCAGGCTTCCCGCTGAGCAGAGAGCCTGATGCGGGGCTCGATCCCAGGACCCGAGCCAAAGACAGAGGCCCAACCCACTGAGCCACCAGGCGCCCCTAGAGCATCTTTTAAAGCATGGGTTCCCAGACCTGGCTAATTCCTAAAATCCCCGAGGGAGCTCAGAACCCTTAGACCTCCCTGCCTTGGAGGGACTCCTTGCCTAGGAGGGAGACGAGGTCCTGGAAATCGTCTGAGGCTGTGCTCGCCCTGCCTCCCCCTTACTTCGTCTGGGTTGATTAAAACCAGACTAGGTGAATGAAACAATTTCAAAAATATTTACGTGGGCAACAGACATTTTAATGAAGTGAAGTTTGGCTCAGGTCTTGTAACACTGTCATTTTTTGGATTAAAAGTAAAAATGCTTATTAAAGAATTTGAGATGATATGTAAGATGTTTAAGAAATTTGGTCTTGAACTAAAAGCGCTTTTTCCCCCGTATTTTTTTTGTTGGGGGTGGGGGTCTGCATTTGTTTTTAAGCAAGGAAGAGCATATTCTTGGAGAGGCACAGAGGGGAATGTTTATGTATTTAAATGTGGAGACAGTGTGCCTTCACTTAGATTCAAACCACCTGCATTCATAGAGATTGGAATCCCCTTAGTGGAGTACTAGATAAAGCATATGCAATGTACCACCCAGAGATTTGTCTTAAATTGTAATTACATAAGTCAGGCAGGCATGCATTTATTCTTGTAAAAACTTGAAGATGTTACAGAAAAGTCCAGAGTCTCACATGACTGCCTATCTTAATGCCTGCCTCTTCCTCCATGGGCGTGGTTGTTTCTACTGTCCTGTGGATCCTCCTAGAACTTTTCCTTATCAGGTTGACTGACCAAAGAAAATACAGACCGTTCTGTAACTTTTGCTTCGAAACGTGTTCGTGTAAGCACTACAGAGAATTCATCTATAAAACTGTACCATAATTGTTTAAGTCCTTTTCCTGTTGATGAACACAGAGGCTGTTTCCAGGGCTGTGGTAAGCATCCTTGTGCAAAGGTCCATGTGCACGTGTGCCATATGATTGCTGGGCTGGGGTGGGGGGTTGGGGGCTTATATGGTTCAGCGCTAAATGGTCATTGGGCCAGGCGGAGCTGCAGAAGCTGATGGAATTGACTTTGCTGGGCATCACCTAACTTGCAGGGATTTGAGTGAAGACATGAAATGGCAGAGCAAATGCCAGCTTTTTGTTCGTAATTGTCATAAACATGAGGAGTCTTCTGGGTTTTATGCTGAGTACTCCCCTCCCCCCGGCCAAATAATGTCTGCTAATAACTAACTGTGTGCCCTGTGCCAGTGTGCTGGGTGCTGATTTGGAAACATTCTGTAAAAAAATGCTGAATTAGGTTAGTGATGTGAAGATGATTAACAGATAATGGTAGCTAGAATAATTGTGTCAAAACAGCAAGAAATACCAAGAGAATCTGACATGTTCTGTGTTTTCTTTGGTGCTTGTCTATTTTAATAGTGTTAGAAACTTTATGTTGTGTATATAATAATTTTTCTTGGATAGTTGGTCAGTTTGCCTGTAAAATAACAAACAAGGCCATTTCAAAGAAGCTCTTCATTCTAACGTATCAACTGTTTCCGAGTCTCCATAAACTCTTCTCTGTGTCGTTGTAAAAGATCTGTTTAAAAATTGGTTTTCATCAGGGTGGCTCAGTCAGTTCAGTGTTTAACTCTTGATTTGGGCTCAGGTCATGATCTCAGGGTTGTGGGATCGAGCCCCATGTCAGGCCCCGTTCTCGGCATCGAGCCTGATTAAGATTTTCTTTCTTCCTCTGCTCCTCCTCCGCTTAAAAAATAAAAACAATTTTTCACCAGCATGCATGGTCTTAGTGCTTCCCCTAGTCTACATTTTGCATGGTCTTTTCCATAAATGCAGCCTTTTTTGGTAAGGGGGTAAATATATTTCCTATGGGATTGTACCAGGGTTACTTAAGCTCTCCCCTATTGTTGGACATCCAAGGCACTTTCTATTTTCTTTCATGAATAAAGCGTTGGAAGCATACTTTTTTTTTTTTTAAGATTTTACTTACTTATTTGACAGAGATCACAAGTAGGCAGAGAGGGAGGCAGAGAGAGAGAGAGAGAGAGAGAGACACGGAAGCAGGCTCCCTGCTGAGCAGGATGTAGGGCCCTGAGATCATGACCTGAGCCGAAGGCAGAGGCTTTAACCCAGCTGAGCCACCCAGGTGCCCCTGGAAGCATACTTTTCACAGAGTGTTGTTTGCTTTTTAGCTCTTGTCTCCATCTGTGTTCCTCAGAGTAAGTTCGCCGGCTTTCTTCTTTTTTTCCTTTCCTTTTTTTTTTTTTTTTTTAATAGGCTCTCTGCCCAGTGAGGGGTTTGAACTCACGATCCTGAGATCAAGAGCCGCATGCTCTACTGACTGAGCCAGACAGGCGCCCCCCACGCTGGGTTTCTTCATAAGTTGCCAGGAAGATGGTGAAGCGAACAGCGAAGGAAGGGAACTTTACCACTTTTCTGAAGGCTGCTCAGGCTCTCTCCACCCCCCACCCCCCACGTTTTATTTATTTTTGTCTTGGTGCCGTGGTTGTGAGATTTTTGCCCCATGGGTTTGTGGTGTGGGTATCGGTATTTTGACATCTGTGGAGGTGTGTTGTTCCGATGTTCTGCTCTGAGGTTGCACTAGTGTGTTAATGTTTTTATTTTTCTCACGCTTATCACTCTCTTATCTGAAAGTGAGGCGGTGATGGACTTGGTACTGTTGACTTCAGACAGTGGCTGTTTGTCCTTGGCCCATAGATCATCTGACCAGGAGTGAGGTGAGGTGAGGGATTCAGCAGTTCCAGAAATGGGTGGTTGCATCGTGCAGTGGAGAAGAATGCCAAAGAATTGTCCGGGTCTGTGCACCTGTCTGTGGAAAGTGACAGGGCTCCCTAAGTAATTGTAAATTTAGGGACATGTAATATGTGCTCATTGGTAAGGAAGTACATGGTAAAAAGAGGTTTTGGGGGGTTTTGTTGTAGGTGTTGTTGTTACCTTCTGTGGGTGCTTGAAGATTGTGCTGTGAAACCAGCAGTATCCAGGAGGGAGCTTGGATGGACACGTGCAGGTTCATGGGCTCTCCAGTGACACGTGGAAAAGCTACCGGGACTCGAGCATTAGATTCTTTTACATTAAAACCTATCAGTGGCCTTGGTTGGTGACCCTGGGATTCCTAGACATTGGGGATCCTAATATAATGTGGTCTGCAGGTGTTTTCCGTATTTCAAAAATGGTAACACTTTTGTCTGTTCCCTTGGTCCACGTGCTAACTGAAATGTCAGTTGGTTTTGATTTCATTTGGTTTGAGTAAGTCATTCATTACCTGGATGTATAAATCTTTTTATTGACTTGCAGACTCTTCTAGTCCTCTTTTTTTTTCTTTTTTTTTTTTTTTAAGGTTTTATTTATTCATTCGAGAGAGAGACAGAGCATAAGCAGGGGGAGAGGCAGAGGGAGAGGGAGAAGTCACCTTCCCTCTAAGCTGGGAGCCTGATGCGGGGCTCGATCCCAGGACCTGGAGAACATGACCTGAGCCAAAGTCAGTGACTTAACCATCTGGGCCACACAGCTGCCTCTCTTCTCTTCCTCTTATGTTGGTTTATGGTAGCATAAAAATGAATGCGGAATCTTTATAGGGCTGTGATGGCAGCTTGTCCTGCCCCCCCCCCTTTTTTTTAAAATAGCAGTACCATTGAGCTAAAAATCACAATCCTGTAGTTCACCCATTTAAGATGTCCAGTTCAGATAGCGTTTAATGCCTTTACAGAGTTGCGCAACCATCAGCAGTATAAGTTTTAGAACATTTTCATCACCTCCCAAAAGAAATCTCCCATCTATTAGCAGTTATACTCTGTCTTTCCCGAAAACTCGCTAGGTAATCAGCAGTCTACTTTCTGTCTCCATGGATTTCCTATAAATGGAATCCTACAGTATGTGTGGTGTCTGCCTTGTTTTTCAAGGTTTCTCCGTGTTGTGGCATGTGTCAGAGCTTCGTTCCTTTATGTGGCTGAATAACGTTCCATTTTATAAGTATACCGCATTGTGTTTATCCATTCATCAGTTAGCGGTCACAGGTTGTTTCCACTTTGTTGCTGTTGTGAATAATGCTGTGAGTTTTTGTGGGGGCTGCTTTTTCAGTTCTCTTAGGTAGACACCTAAGAGTTTCCCCTTTTGGTTCTTAGTGTCATTTTGACCTGGTATGCTTTCACATCTCCCATACTTGCGGAGTATGAAATAGTGTTAGTAGTGAAATAGAAATAGCATTCAGCAAAAAGAAGAAAAAAAGACCTCTTCGTACGTGTCTGTGTGGGGGAAGACTCGGGGTATTTCCACTCTCATCTTATTTGTACAGTCTTGATATAAACTGGCAAAAATTATAGTTGCTCTCACATTTTTATTAGTGAATGTTTTCAGTTACCTGCAGTAAGTGATGATGAAAGTCTTTTTTTCTTTTTTTGAATAGGGCTCCACGCCCAGCGTGGAGCCCAACACAGGGCTTGAACTCACCACCCTGAGATCAAGACCGGAGAAGATATCAAGAGTCGGATGCTTAACCAACTGAGCCACCAGGCACCCTGAAACGGTCTTAACTGTTTTGTTAGCCTGATGTGACTTCACTTGTTCATTGGTAAAAATGATGCATTCTTTACATGAATTCTAACGGGAACTCGTGTTTATTTAACTTACAACTTGGAGGCAAGCAAAAATTGCAGGACCTATTGTGTTCTGAGTGAGAGGTGAGTCTGGCTAGCGAATGCTGACTCACAGTTCTGATTGCCATTGGTGGCGTCTTAGATCTGTGGGGAGAGAGAAGGGAAGTCGAGGTGCTCTTGACGGTGAGTCGGGAACATGGCCTGTCAGTGGGCTCTCTGTTCATTCATTGTGTAGAATGGCTAAAGGAAGTTTTAACTCCTCATTATGTAAACTTCTGATTCTTAATCATTTTGTATTTTTCCTAGTAACTACTTTAAAGGTGTAGAGAGGATACAAAGTGCCATAATGAGCCTCTGAGTACTGGATTTAACAAAGGTGTCTTCTTTTCCTTTTTCCTCCCTCTGTCCTCTCCTTCACTCCTTTTTTAAATTTAAGGAATACAGCTTTTCGGAGGCACTTGAACACCCTTTGGTACCCCTCCCAGTTACCTCCCACCTTTTCCAGGGGTACCCACTTTTGCAAGGCAGATAGATAATGCCCTCTGCATCCACGTTTTTATGCTTCTGCATTTATGTTCATAGGAATATATATCATTATGGGGCTCCTGGGTGGCTCAGCAGGTTAAGCCTCTGCCTTTGGCTTGGGTCATGGTCTCAGGGTCCTGGGATCAAGCCCCGAATTGGGCTCTCTGCTCAGCAGGGAGCCTGCTTCCCCCTTTCTCTCTGCCTGCCTCTCTGCCTACTTGTGATCTCTCCCTCTCTGTTAAATAAATAAATATTTTAGAAAAGGAATATATATCATTCATATCTGTATTTTTAAATATTACAGAAATAACTTAATTGTTAATTCTAACCCTGTAGCAGTATCTCTCAAATTACAGTCTTCACAAAATATTTTTGGCAAATATTCAGTGTTACTAAGTTTTTCTTATTGTGATAAAATATGCATTACATAAAATTTACCATTTTAACCATTCAGCATACAGTTCACTAGCACTAAACTAAGTACATTCACATGAGCAATCACCATTTCCAGAACTTTCTTGTCATCCCAAGTGGAAGCTCTGTACCTATGAAACTGTTATTATTCCCCATTCTTCCCTCCTCTGCCCCAGTAACTAACCTCCATCCTACTTTTTTGGTTGTTGTTGCTCGGTTCTTTATTTTAGAGAGAAAAAAAGCAAGAGAGAGCACAAGTGCGCAGGTAGGGGGAGGGGCAGAGAGAGAGGGAGAGGCAGGCTCCTGTCTGAGCAGGGACCCCAACTCAGGACTCTATTCCAGGACCCTGGGATCATGACCTGACCCAAAGGCAGACACTTAACGACTGAGCCACCCAGGTGCCCCTTGTATTCTGCTTTTCCTATGAATTTGCCTATTTGTAGTACCTCATGTAAGGAGAATCATACAGTATTTGTCCTTTGTAGCTGGCTTATTCCACTTAGCTTAATGTTTTTACAGTTTATCCATGTTGTAGCATGTATTAGAATTTCCTTTTATGGCCGGCTATTAATCTCAGTAGAGTCACACCACATTTTGTTTATTCATTCATCTGTTTGTGGACATTTGTATTGTGTTCATCTTTTGGCTCTTATGTCCAATGCTCTGAATACTGGTGTATGGGTATGTTGAATTTCTGCTTTCAGTTCTTTTGAGCTTAGCTCTCTTTTCTTTTCTTTCTTTCTTTTTTTTTTAATTTAAATTCCGTTAAATAACATCAGAGGTGGAGGTCAGTGTTTCATCAGTTGTACATAACACGCGGTGCTCGTTCCATCACATGCCCTCCTTAATGTCCATCACCCAGTGACCCCATCCCCCACCCCCGCAGTTCTTTTGGATTTATACCTAGGAGTGAAATCGCTGGATCATATGATAATTCTATGTTTAACTCTTTGGGGAGCTGCCAGACTGTTTTCCACCACAGCTAAATCATTTTGTATCTCCACCAGCAGTGCAAGGACGTTCTGATTCTTCCACATCCTCACCAGCACTTGTTATTTTCTGTTTCTTTTTTCTTTTTCTTTTGGATAACAGCCATCCTAGCAGGTTGAAAGAGTATCTTGTGGTTTTGACTTGCTTTTCTCCAGTAGCTAATGATGCTGAGTATATTTTCATATGCTTATTGGTCATCTTGTATCTTCTTTGAAGCAATGTCCATTCAGATCTTTCCCCAGCACTGTTTTTTAAAAAGTTTTCTTCCCCCATAGGCTGCTCTTGGTATGCGAGCTTAAGTTGTTTTTAATGTAAGAATGCACACAAAGATACATTTCTTTTTTTTAAGATTTAAAAAATTTTTTAATGATTTCTTTCTTCTTCTTCTTTCTTTTCTTTTCTTTTCTTTTTTTTTTTTAAGATTCTATTTGTTTATTTGAGAGAGAGAGAGAGTGAGAGAGCATGAGAGGGGAGGAAGTCAGAAGGAGAAGCAGACTCCCTGTGGAGCTAGCAGCCGGATGCAGGACTCAATCCTGGGACCCTGAGATCATGACCTGAGCTAAATGCAGTCGCTCAACCAACTGAACCACCTACGCGCCCCAAAGATATATTTCTTTTGCTTAAAAGATTATAAAACAAGACAGATGAACAGATTACGGATAAAATGACAAAACCAGTAAAATTAAAATTAATTTTATGGGACAGATGATGATTTACTCAATTTGTACACTCTACGTGGATACAGTACCATGTGCTGGGAGCTCCCTGGGAAAGCCTGTGTCACTGGGCCATGTGACTGCTTCATTCTCTCACCACCTTTCTCTATTCCGAAAATAGTAAAAACTACACAGGGGTGACGTCGGACCATTAACTGGCATGTGTGCATCATATACTTAACCAGGTCTCAACTCCATTCCCGACTGTTAGTTCCCGCCCATTAAAATCCTGTTATTCGGCCCAAGCCTGATGGTGAACACAACAGCACACACGTGGGCTGGGAAATCCCTGGGCAGCTCTGTTTCCAGGGAAGCATCTGGATGGTCCTGAACAGGCTTATGTTCCTGTTTTGAGAGTAATACTGAAATGAAAACACACAATTTAAAAATTCTCATAGAGAATGTATGGACTGGGGGAAGTGTCCACAGACTCAGTTTGAGATACACTTCTGAGTGTTTGACAAACACTGCTTTATTTCCTCTGCTGCTTGTAAGTTTAATTTTTCCCCCTCAAGTTCAAACAAGGTAGGGATGCTTACATTCAAGTTTGGCAGGAGGAGCTTGTTTTGCCTTTTTGTTTTCTTTTTCTGTAGGAACCATTGAGAGGGTATCTCACAGCGGTCTGCTTTCTGTAATAGGTCTGCTGTCCTAGCTGATGGTTAGGGTTCCTTCCCTTTAGCTAGGGAGTCTGGTCTGCATTTTTTCTTGATCACATTAACTTTAGTTATTCCTTTCTTTTTTTTTTTTTTTTTAAGATTTTATTTATTTGAGAGAGCTCGCATGCACGAGCATGGGAGCATCAGAGGAAGAGGGAGAAGCAGCCTTCCTGCTGAGCAGGGAGCCTGACACGGCTTGATCCCAGGACTCCGGGATCATGATTTGAGCCAAAGGCAGACGCTTAACCAACTGAGCCACCTAGCTGCTCCCAGCTTCAGTTATTCTTGTTGGAACTTCAGTTTCTCTTATTTTAATGTTTTTTTTTTTTTTTAAAGATTTTATTTATTTATCAGAGAGAGAGGGGGAGAGAGCGAGCACAGGCAGACAGAATGGCAGGCAGAGGCAGAGGGAGAAGCAGGCTCCCTGCCGAGCAAGGAGCCCGATGCGGGACTCGATCCCAGGACGCTGGGATCATGACCTGAGCCGAAGGCAGCTGCTTAACCAACTGAGCCACCCAGGCGTCCCTATTTTAATGTTTTTATGTTAGTGCTTTTTCCCTTGAATGCAACCAAAATCAAAGCTTATATTCTTCGTCTCAGATCTTAGATACATGTATTTACAAATAACTTTACTGCCAAGAATCTGTTAAGTTGGCTTTCACTACATTAGTTTTGTTTGATGTGGTGAACATGACCCTTGAATACCGTGCCTTCTGACTGTAAAATTCTCTGCTGAGTTGTCCCTATTTACAGTGTGACACTGCCAGTGTGATTTTAAAATACTAGAAGTGAGTTATGGTGACAGAAAGCTGCGAAGAAACAACCTTCACGTTCTTTTGATTGTAAGTGCCTTTGGCATTTGTTTCTACTTGGAGATCACTTTTTCCTAATGCTTTTTTGAGGAAAGACCCTCTCCCTTCTTCCGACGATCTGGGGATAAATGACTAAGACACAAACTGAGGCCTGGGCTGCCTCCTGTCAGATCACCTTTCTGCTCTCTCTCCAGTGTTCCTGGGTGTAACGTATATCTTATTAATGTGAACTCCTATATATAGCACCTAAAATCAAACATGACATGAAGTAGTACCCTAATCTAATTCCGGGATGGGATGAAATATTTCTATTAAAAATGTAATAGTTTTGGGGGCGCCTGGGTGGCTCAGTGGGTTAAATCCTCTGTCTTCAGCTCAAGTCATGATCCCAGGGTCCTGGGATGGAGCCCCATGTCAGGCTCCCTGCTCACTGGGGAGTCTGCTTCTCCCTCTCCCTCTGCCTGCCCCCCCATTCCCCCTTGTGTACTCTCTCTCTTACTCTGCTCTATCTCTCAAATAAAATCTTTTTAAAAAAATAAATGGAATCATACGATAATTGGTCTTTTGTGACTGACTTCTTTCACCTAGTTTTCAAAGTTCATCCATGTTGTAGCACAAATCACTACATCATTCCTTTTTATATCTATTGTATTGGATATATTATATTTTATTAATGACAAGTCTTTGGGTTGGTTAGCTGAATTTTAAAAAATTTTATTAAAATAAACATAATTTAGGGTGCCTGGGTGGCTCAGTGGGTTAAAGCCTCTGCCTTCAGCTCAGGTTGTGATCCCAGGGTCCTGGGATCGAGCCCCATATCAGGCTCTCTCCTCCACGGGGAGCCTGCTTCCTCCTCTCTCTCTTTCTACCTGCCTCTCTACCTACTTGTGATCTCTGTCTGTCAAATAAATAAATAAAATCTTTAAAAATATATATATATACATAATTTAAAATTTACCATTTTAACCTTTTTTAAAAAAAGATTTTATTTATTTATTTGACAGAGAGACAGTACAGCAAAGGGAATGGCAGGCAGAGGGAGAGGGAGAAACAGAAGCAGAGGGAGAGCAGGGAGCTTCATGTGGGGCCTTGATCCCAAGACCCTAAGATCATGACCTCAGCCGAAGGCAGACACTTAATGACTGAGCCACCCAGGCACCCCAGATCTCACTTTTTGAGGAACTCCCTTACTGTTTTCCGTACCAACTGCACCATTTTACATTCCCATCAGCAAAACACAAGTAATATGAGTTCCATTTTCCCCACATCCTTGCCAATGCTGTCATTTTCTGGGGTTTTTATTTGTTTGTTTGTTTGTTTAGATAGGTGCCATCCTAATGGGATTTGAATTTAATTTAATTTTATCTAAATTTCAATGTATACACAAGCACATAGCTATTATTTTTTTTAATATAAGTAACAAGTATGACTTTAGTTGACCCTTTGATATGAACTGCGATGGGAGCATGGAAGATGTTACTATAGTACTATAGTACTTCTAAAAATTGTAAGTCTAACTGCATAGATTTATTTACCTCCCAAGTCCTAGATGAGGTAATGCACAGTAGTATGTGGTGTAAATTGGTAGACTCAATCTCTCAGGTTATGCTTGGATAGATTATGGAACTTACATATAGAGGAGGGGGTCAGCAAAGTTTTTCTGTAAAGATGATAAGTATTTTAAGCATTGCTGGTTCTAAGGTCTTTGTTTCGATTACTCAGCTCTGCTGTTGTCAGTTATGAAAGCAGCCATTGACAATATATAAATGAACAAGCATGACTGTGTGCTAAGAAAACTTTTTGTATGTATACAGTAATTCGAATTGCATGTGACTTCCACCTGTTCCAAAATGTTACTCATCTTTTGACTTGAAACCATTTCAAAAATATAAAAACATTCTTACCTTGTGGGCTATACAGAAGTAGGAAATGGGTAGGCTGCGTTTGGGCTATGGGTGTGGTTTGTGGATCTTGTAGAGAGGGATATTAGAGGTGGTGGATATTAGAGGTGGTGTGGAACCCGGGTGATACTTGGGTTATTTGTTGTGAAATACTTTGGAGTTAGCTTTTGGTCCTGGCAAGAGGCCAAGGGCTGAGGGAATCTTCTGGAAAGGAGGAGTAGTAAGCTCAGAGTAGCAGATCTTCAAATCCCAGATGACGTGTGTGTCTTATGTAACAAAGATTGATCTGACTAACTTCGGGCATGTCTTCGCCTTCCATAAGTGTTTGTGGGAATGTAGGATGAGGAAGGTTAAGGGAGATCTGAAGGATGGGGGCTGCCCTATTAAGTGGCCATGCAGTTTGGGTGGACCTGTTTTAGAGAAGTCACTGGTCATACCCTCTCATTGCCTCTGTGTGTGTGTGTGTGTTCACGAAGTCCTGAGGCAGCTGAAGCCTGGGGTCCATATGACTCTGAAGTGTACCAGGTGCCAGGCGGCGGGCTGGGGGCCTCACGGAGCTGCTGGGAGGGTAGTGCTTCCCTGTTTTACGGACACAGGCACTGAGACCGAGGGAAGTTGGTAACTCTCGAAAGGTCACTCAGCTGGAAAACTCGTCGCTGGAATTTGAAAGTAATTTTACCTCTGCGATCCTAATGGTTGGCACATTCCTGTGAGGAGATCTGTTTTTCAGATTTGGTTCTGCTGTTGATTTTCTGTGTGAGCTTAGGGAAATTCTCCGTTAAGGGAAAAAAAAAATTGTTCTGGTTCAAGAGTAACTTCTACCAAGCCTGCCTCGCAGAATTGTTGTGGATGATTGAATTAGGGAATAGATAAGAGCTCATTGAAAAATCTGAAGTACCATCCAGAATCAAGATGCTTTGTTGAGGCAAGGCCCCCTCCAAAGGGCACTCTTGTCCTCTCATTGTCGTGTGGTTCTCAGAGCTTTGCCCCAGACCTGAGAACTGGATTCTTCTGAGAAACCATTAAGCTCTTGGTGAATTTCCTTTTTTTTTTTTTTTTTTTTAATGCCTGTATTAAGTGTAGTAGGAGCCGGACAAGAAGGGGCTGAAGTCAGAGTGGTAAGAATGAACTGAGAGCAAAGCCACAGAGCCCGCCTTCGGGCCTCACGCTGCTCCAAAGGTTGCTGGACAGCTGCAGGTGAGCGCGTGGTGGCCCAGTTCTGAAAACAGAAGGAGGGCTTTTACATTATGTCCGCGATGGTAATAGAGCATGTTTCTGTCATTATCAGAGTATTAGCACATAGAGAGGAAAGTCTGGCAATGCTTAGATCTTTCATCTTCTGTTAATGAAGGCTAAGTGAAGCATTATTTCATTACTATATTCAGGCCCTCTTTAAAGTTACCAGAACGCTCATAGTTGTCTTCATGTATACTTTATGAAAAGTATATAGAACACATACATGAACACATACATTTTAATTTCATAGGCTAATCTCTTATTTTGTCTGTAGGTCTTAAAAACTCTAAATTGTTTTCAGGGGTTAGTGATAAATTTAGGGAGCATCTTTACAAGGTTGGTGAGTAAGCATTATTATGATAAAGTTCCGTGTGGCCCAGTATAGACATATTAGAAATACTCTTAAAATAGTAGTCATCTCAGGCCTCACTTTGGAGTGGAAGAAATAGCGTGGAAGAATTTCACAGTACATTGCGGAGATGTGACTGCTAATGACTTAAGCAGATTTCTAAGAGACGTTAGGTGGTAAATGAGACATAATGTATCTAAAATAAATTTGGCCTGAGAGATTTACCCTGATGAAATAGTGCAGGGTCCAGATCATTTTTGTAATCAATGTTTTAAATATTATGTACATCCAAAAAGTAGGTCTTCCTGTAAATATGCTGGTTGGCTACTCAGTGAAAGTATCAGATGTATTGTTTCTATTTTGTTCTGTTTGCTATTCTGTTGAGTTAAGAAAATTACCTCTTGGGGAATGGTGGGAAGGGGGAGGGGCTAACCAACTTTTTATCTATTTTTTTTTTTTTTAAGATGAGGATTGTGGGTTTCTGTTTGTTTTTTAAAGATTTTATTTATTCATTTGACAGACAGAGATCACAAGTAGGCAGAAAGGCAGGCAGAAAGAGAGGAGGAAGCAGGCTCCCCGCTGAGCAGAGAGCCCAAAGCAGGGCTCGATTCCAGGACCCTGGGACCATGATCTGAGCTGAAGGCAGAGGCTTTAACCCACTGAGCTACCCAGGTGCCCCTCTGTTTGGTTTTAAACATTTTTTGTTTGTTACTATATTTTACTGGCATGTTCACAAAATTTGTTAAGGGGGAGGCCACATATTTAGAGTTGTAGCTTTTGCTTTATTCATCATCATGGTCATCATCATCATCGTTGTCGTGAAGAAAAGAAGCTATCATGTTGCTTTATCCTGGCAAAATGTGGAACACATACTTACTGAAAATAACCTTATCCGAGGGAAGCCTTAAATGAAATTTGTTAATTATTTGGCCTTATCTTGGTAATTCTAGCCCATGAAGTAGGGCTAGAAAATTGTCTGATTGACTTTGAAATAAACATGCAAAAATCAGTAGCTTTTCTATGTAACAAAATATTTAAGAAAGGAAACAGATTTTACTCATCAGCGCATCAGAGCTCCCTAAATAATTGAAAACAAAGCCAGGAATGTGAAGAAAACAAAAAACGTTACAGTGGGTTTCATTTTTTGACTTAAAGAGGTTAAATGAACTCATTAATTTTTTAATTAATGTAATTCAAATAAAAATCCCAGTGATTTTTTTTTTTTCCCAAGAGGGGAGAGTGATTTATTACAATGATTTTTAAGAGCATCTGGAGTTATAAACAGGCAAGAATAGCCAGGAACCCTTTGAAAACCAAAGGTGAATTTGGGGAGGATTGGTTTTGTACTGTCAACTATTTATAGATTTATGCAAGAATTTTAAATAGTAATCTGAGCCCTATAATAGATAGAAATAGCAGTAGATCTGAAAAGAAAGCCGAATACCTGACCCAGCCCAGCTGTGTTTAAGAGTTTAATATATAGGCAAAGGCTTTGTGTATAAATCAGGATTTTTTTCAAGTGCGAGAGAAAATCAATCATCTTGGTTAAATAAAAAACAAAGACATTTATTTTGTCAAGTGCCTGGAGTACCCTTGGGGTGAGACTAGTTTCAGTGACTCCAGAGGAAGTTCAAATGCGCTGTCTGTCCTGACTTTGCTGCTTCCCCAGGGCTGGCTCCTCTTTCTCCTCTTGCTGATGGGCTCCTTTCTGCAGCTAGAGGAAAGGGAGGTGTGCTTGTTGATACTTCCAGGCTTCTATTTTTACAGCCTAAGGTCGAAGAAGAGATGACCTTCCTTGGCTCAGTATGTAAAGTCTTAAGGAAGGACACCATGTGGGCTGCTGGGGTCCTGAGCCCTTCCGTGTGCTGTGACCATGAGATGCTGTGCTAACAGGGTCACTCCTGGCCAGGGCTCCAGCTAGCTCTGCTGTACAGCCCCACCGGAATCACAGGGAACAGTCAGAGAGGAATTGTTCCCGAGGAGGTGGGGGGAGGCAGGAAGGTAGGGGCAGACCACTGGGTCAACGGGAGTGGCAAGCGTACAGTATTCAGTAAAGGGTGCTGGATACTGGTTAAGTATTGAAAAATAGAAAGTTACATCCCTGCCTTTCACCGTGTTCGCTTAAATTCCAAATGAATAAATAAATGATCGTTAAACAGGAAAAAGGAAAAAATTAACTAGAAGAAATAACAGATTTTTTAAAATAGACTTGATTTTTTGAGCAGTTTCAGGTTCACAGCAAAATTGGAAAGTACAGAGATTTCCTCCCGTATCCCACCAGCATGCAGTACATTTGTTACCGTTAAGGAATCTACGTCGGCACAACACTATCACCTAAGGTCCGAGGTTTACATTAGCATTCAGTCTTGGTGTTGTACATTTTATGGGTTTAGATAAATGTATTATGACATGTATCCACCATTATAATATCGTATAGAGTAGTTTCACTGTCCGGAAGACCTTTTGTGCTCTGCCTGTTCATCCCCTCCTTTCCCCAGCCTCTGGCAACCACTGATCCTCTTACTGTCTCCACAGTTTTGCCTTTTCCGGAATGTCCTGTAGGTGGAATCACACAGCATGTGGCCTTTTCAGATTGCCTTCTTTCACTTGGTAGTAATGTGTGGAAGGTCTCTCCATGTCTTCTCATGGCTTTGATAGCTCATCTCTTCTTAGTGCTGAATAACAGTCACTGTCTGGATGTACAACAGTTTGTTTATCTGGTTATCTACTGAAGGACATCATGGTTGCTTCCAAGTTTTGACAATTGTGAATAAAGCTGCTGCAAACACCTGTATGTAGGCTTTTCTGTGGACTGAAGTTTTCAGCTCCTTTGGGTAAAGATGGAGAATTGTGGTTCCTGGATCTTAATAGTAAAAGTGTGTTTAGTTTTGTAAGAAACTACTCAACTGCCTTCTAGAGAGGCTGTACCATTTTGCATTCCCAGTGGCAATGAATGAGCGTTCCTGTTGCTCCACATGCCCACCAGCACTCGATGTTGTCAGGGTTCTGGATTTTGGCCATTCTCATAGGTATGTAGTGGTATCTTCTTGTTGTTTTAATTTACATTTCCATGATACAATTTGCATATATTTTCATATGCTCATTTGGCATCTGTGTATTGTTTTTGGTGAGGTGTATGTTCAGGTCTTTCCCTGATTTTTAAATTGGGTTGTTTTCTTATTGTTGAATTTTAAGAGTTCTTTGTCCTGTGTATTTGGATGCCAGTCCTTTATCACATTATGTGTTTTGCATATATTTTCTCCCAGTCTGTGACTTGTCTTCTCATTCTCCAGCTGTTTTTCTAATCTCAAGATAAAAAAGTCTTTTGAGACCTAGGAAAGCGGAGACTGCAGGCTGACGGCCTCTTGGCTGGAGCAGACCTGTGCACGTGCTCTATTTTACCTACACTGTTGTGTCTTGTTTAATTTATCTTTTGAAAAGTGTGCTAGAATTTGAAATAGAAAATTTATCTAAACTTTTGGTTTTTCTTGGAAGAATGGGAAGTGTTGGCAACACCGGCATCAGATTCCTACATGGCAACAACCGGCCAGCATTAAGGGGCAGCCCCTTCCTTTGGATGGGTTGTGGGACTGTCAGGTACCAGCCCCTCGGTCACACCCATGTGCATCCCAGCAGTGGAGTGAGTGTGAGCTGCCCTTTCTTGGTACAGTCACATTCACTTATCTTAGTTGTCCTATATTGTATATTATATAATTATATATTATTAGGTATTTTATATTGTGTATTATGTATATTTATATTCTGTATTACTATATACATTAGGCATTTGGGGAATTTTTTCCCCCAAAGTATTAACTGTCCCTAACTTTTCACTAAAGGATTCCTCTAGTAAGAATTTATACTAAGAGAAAACTTAGAGTTGATTTCAGATTTTTATGCAAAGATAGCATTATCACACTAATCATAGTACTGAAACATTGGAAGCAACCTGAATGCCCAACAATAAAGGAATGGTAGAATAAATTAGAATATATTCATGTAGTGGGATAATATGTAATCATTGAAAATTCATTTTTATGGTATCAGATGGCCACTGCGTAGCCACTGTGTGTATCCTCCAACTCTAAAACGCTGTGTGGAGGAGACTTGCAGCAAGTGTTGGGCAGCGTGTGTGTGTCTGATGCACATGCACCCCCGGCCATGTCTGCTGCTGGGAAAGGGGGTGCAGCTGTGAGAGAGTTTTCTGTTTGTTTTTTTTTTCCCCCCTGTGTGCTTTTCCAAACAGCTGTAAATTTCCCTGTTTCTTTCAGAGTTTATGATGATGTTGTTAACTGTGAAAGAATATAGGGCCTCATAAAGTCACCCAAGGTTGACAAACATGTATTTTGTGAATGTGTAGAATTCTTTGTGAATTGATTTATTTTCCTTTCTTTCATTTCAGCTTTTAAAGTTCTGTAAACGGGCGCCTGGGTGGCTCATTTGGTTAAGCGTCCACCTCCGGCTCAGATCTTCATTCTAGGGTCCTGGGAATGGAGCCCCACATCGGGCTCTCTGCTCAACGGAGAGTCTGCTTTTCTCTCTCTCTGCCCCTCCCCCCAATTCGTTCTCTGTCTTTCTCTCTCATGCTTGCTTTCTCCCAAATAAATAAATAAAATAAAAGTTTTGTAAACAATTTTGTTCATCCAGATGATCTCAATAGCACGGGAAAAAAGCAGTAGATTATGGAAGCCTTTCTCCAGGGTAGTCTAGTTCTCAGTTCCATTACCCAAGGTAATTGTTATCAATAGTTAAAATATTTTAAATATGCATCAGGAGTTTACCCTATTTACTATAAATTATTTATTAAGCAAATAGTCCCCTTTAATATGTTTTGGATATCTGGATTTTCATGAGTAGAGGTGCTTGAAAGGTACCCCTGTGTTCTATGCCTCTTTTATCAGAACCCCAACATGGGAAGAAGATGTTCCAAGTACTTATATATTTATAGAGCAATGTCTGTTCTTAAACACCAGCCCCTCCACCAAAGATAGATACGTAAATGAATAAGTAAAAAATAAAATTTTGGTGGTAGAGTTGTGTGGGTTAAACATATCCTCATTTCATTGTCCTACTTAAGAATATAACAAACTTCGTAGAGTGAACTATTTTTATTGGCATTTGAACCTTGTCGATAAGGGAAAATTCAGCCTTATTTATTTTGTTTTTTTTTCCCACTCAGCAAATATTTGAGGACCTCCCCTTTGGGGAGAAAACTTAATAACAACCTTTATTTCAAGATATTGGATTTCATTTGGGGAATGTTTTCAACAGTGCTTTGAGCTTCCCAGCGTTATGCAGATTTTCTTAGATGTACTCAATCATGGAGGAGTTCCGAATTTTTAATTTTTAATTAATGGCTAGAATTAGAGCAGTTTTCTTTCCTCTTTTCTTTCTTCTGCTTTTCCTTATAATTGTTGGAAAGTAGTGTCTGGGTTGGGTGTCAAAAGTACGAGTCTTGGGGAAAGAAGTCCGATGGATTGCATTCTCTCTCTTCAGAGCAGTAAAGGGCAAAGGGACAGAGGAAATCAAATGAAAAAACCATCCTTCTGAAACACTGGCCTAATAAAGCGGTGGTCCAAAAGCCGAACAACAGACAATGGCATTGAAAATGAATGTTCTCATTTCTAGGAAAGCAGGTGTGAGCACCTCCGAAAAGAAGAAAATGAAAACGTTATGATCTAGTACGCAGAAACAGGATCCATTCTCTGTACTTTTACCCCGGGGTCCTGAGCAAGGAGGGGTTGACGTAGCAAACAGAACGTTCCTAAACTATGAATAACAGTTTTAAATGCCTCCAAAGTTTGCAGAAGATTGTAGACTGTTTTTCCTTTTAATTTTTATGTCATCATATTTTCTCTCTACTTTTAAATCTTAGGATATTGGGGCGCCTGGGTGCCTCAGTGGTTTGGGCTGCTGCCTTCGGCTCGGGTCATGATCTCAGGGTCCTGGGATTGAGCCCCGCATCGGGCTCTCTGCTCCACAGGAAGCCTGCTTCCCTCTCTTTCTCTCTCTCTGCCTGCCTCTCTGCCTACTTGTGATCTCTGTCTGTCAAATAAATAAATAAAATCTTAAAAAAAAAAATCTTAGGATACAGTAAGAATTATTTGGGGTGTGAATATGTTTCTTGTCTACAAATAGAAGAGGTAGAAGGCTTTTTCCTTTAGTTTTGATATTGGTGATTTTCCTAATTTAGTTAGGCATGGATTTTTTTCAAGTGACCTTGTATCTTTATCAGTACTGTAGAAAATTACACACATGGTGCAGACCTTAAAATATAAAGATAATAAGGTATTCTACTTTTTTTAAAATACATTTAAAAAAATTTTTTTAAATCTTTTAAAAAAGATTTATTTATTTACTTGACAGAGAGATCACAAGTAGGCAGAGAGGCAGGCAGAGAGAGAGAGAGACGGGGTGGGGGGGTGAAGCAGGCTCCCCACTGAGCAGAGAGCCTGAGGCAGGGCTTGATCCCAGGACCCTGAGATCATGACCTGAGCCAAAGGTAGACAACTGATTGAGCCACTCAGGCATCCCAGGAAGTTTTTTGTTTTTTATTTTGGTTTGTAGAGACCTGTTAGCTCCTGAGGATAAGAAAGAAGGATGAACCAGGGAAGACTGAAATTTCCATTTGGAGAAACTAATTCAGGGAGGAAAACACAAGGAGAAGGAATAGGTTTTGGAGAAAGATAAGGAATTTAGTTTTGGATTTATTGATTTTGAAGCGACAGCTAGGTAGGAGTGTCTAGCTGGCAGCTAAAAATATAAGAGAGAGAGAGAGTGTGTGTGTGTGTGTGTGTGTGTGTATGTGTTTGTTTTTCTTGACCGCACCAGTCTCACCCTGGGGCTTGCTGTTACTTACTCCTCTTGGTGCCTATGTGCATTTGAGAAAAATAAAAAATACAGAAGGGTAGAAATCCCTCAGCACCTCAGTCCCAGTCCCCAGAGGAAACTACTGCCAGCAGTGTTTATGTATTCTTCTGGAACTTTGTCTTGCGTATACATAAACTTATCAGCCTGTAAATCCCTGGAAAGGGTGAGTCAGACACCGACAGAAACTCCGTACATACCCTGTGTCAGGCATGCGGCATGTTGTGTCCTGTGTCTGTTGCTCTGTGCATGGGCTTGGGGTCCCTCTGTGTCCCCACAGGTCAGTGCTGTTCACAGGCTGACCCCTGAGTTCCTTCTGCAGATGCTCAGGTTCCCCAGTGGCCAGGCATGTAACTTTTCGGTATGTGGAGCTGGATACGTGAGTCTTTTTCTCCTTTAAATGTTTGTTTTCTTCCATGAGAATTCACTGTCATCATAAAAATATACAAAGGTGGGTGCCTGGGTGGCTCAGTCAGGAGAGCATGATCTCAGGGTTGTGAGTTCAAGCCCCACACTGGACACAGAGCTTACTTAAAAAAATGGTTAATTAACAATGGTAATTAACATGTATGAGTTTTTAAGAAAGATGTATTTATTTGAGAGAGAGGCTGTAAGTGAGAGGGACAGAAGGAGAAGGAGAAAGAATATCAAGCTGACTCCCCGCTGAGTGCAGAGCCCGAAATGGTGCTTGATCTCATGACCCTGAGATCACGAAATGAGCCGAAGCCAAGAGTCAGATGCTCAACTGACTACACCACCCAGGCCCCCCCAACATGCATGCATTTTTAAAAGGTGGACTATTTAAATGTATATGTATTTTAGAAGATTTATTTATTGGGGCCCCTGGGTGTCAGTTGGTTAAGCATCTACCTTCGGCTCAAGTCATGATCTCAGGGTCCTGGGATCAAGCCCCATGTTGGGCTCCCGCTTCTTCCTTTCCCCCTTGCTTGTGCTCTCTCTTTCTCTCTCTCTCTCAATCTTTAAAAAAATTTTTTAAAAAAATTTTTATTTATTTGAGAGAGAGAGAGAGAGAGAGTGGGTGGGAGGGGCAGAACGAGAGGGAGAGAGAGTCTCAAGCAGACTCCCTCACTGAGCGCGGAGCTTGATCTAGGGCTTGATCTCATGACTGAGATCACGACCTCAGTTGAAATCAAGAGTCAGATGCTCAACCAACGATGTCACCCAGTGGCCCCTAAATGTATACAGTTTTTTTTTAGATTTTATTTATTTATTTGACAGAGACACAGCGAGAGAGGAAACAAGCAGGGGCAGAGGGAGAGGGAGAAGCAGGCTTCACGCTGAGCAGGGAGCCCGATGTGGGGCTCAATCCCAGAACCCTGGGATCATGACCTGAGTTGAAGGCAGGTGCCTAACGACTGAGCCACCCAGGCACCCTAAATGTATACAGTTTTAAAAAGTGAATCCATCCCCACCCCTGATTCACTTACCAGATTTAGTCACTGTGAACAGTGTGGTACATAGACTCTGTTCTGTGGTTTGGGGGTTGGGAGAAGTACACACACACACACACACACACACACACACACACACTTCTATGTGGGAAAATATAAAGAAAATGACAAATGGCCTGTAATCATTTTATTTATTTATTTATTTATTTTTAAAAAAGATTTTATTTATTTATTTGACAGAAATCACAAGTAGACGGAGAGGCAGGCAGAGAGAGAGAGAGGGAAGCAGGCTCCCTGCTGAGCAGAGAGCCCGATGCGGGGCTCGATCCCAGGACCCTGAGATCATGACCTGAGCTGAAGGCAGCGGCTTAACCCACTGAGCCACCCAGGCGCCCCTGGCCTGTAATCATTTTATTTTTATTTTTTTAAAGATTTTATTTATTTATTTGTAAGAGAGAGAGAGTGAGAGCGAGCACAGGCAGACAGAGTGGAAGGCAGAGTCAGAGGGAGAAGCAGGCTCCCTGCGGAGCAAGGAGCCCGATGTGGGACTCGATCCCAGGACGCTGGGATCATGACCTGAGCCGAAGGCAGCTGCTTAACCAACTGAGCCACCCAGGCGTCCCTCATTTTAAATAGATAATAACACCTTTGGAAAAGCAGACACACACACACACACTGATGGTTTGAAGAGAATTCTATAGTTTTACTGTACTGCTCTATACTAGGACAACATGATATGAAATAAAATGTTGGTCTCCATAACCCTCCCTGTTGTGTCCTGTCCTTAAGGTAATGACTGTTAACTGTTCTCCTTCCAGAAAATTTGTAGTGCCAATAGAAACTCTGTGTGTGTGTGTCTTTTTAATGCACTTGAAATCTTGTTAAGCACATTGTGCTTTTTCCTTTAAGTTTAACACATCGTGGATCATTCTCATCAGCTCAGATAGTTCTGCTTCCTTATTTTGGATGGATGATTGGCTGTCATTTAAGGGGCGCCAGTGAGTGCTGCTCTGATTATTAAATTGGATTCCATTGATGGACATTGAGGCTGTTCCTTAGTTTTTTAGTATTCTAGGTAATGCTGTGGTGAATGTCCTTATTCCCTCAGTACTTCTGAAGGATGAAAAGAAAGGGACTTTAAATAAAAACAGCTTCACTGGAGTATAATTGGTACACAAAAAACTGTATGTAGTTAATGCAAACAGTCAACCTTATGAGTTTGGACATAATGCATACACCCCTGAAACCATCGCCACAGTTGGGGTACTAGACGGGCACCTGGGTGGCTCAGTCAAGTGTCTGCCTTCAGCTCAGGTCATGACCCCACATTGGGTCCATGCTTGGTGGGGAGTCGCCTTCTGCCTGCCCCCGCCCCCAGCTTGTGCTCTCTCTCTCTCTCAAATAAATAAATAAAATCCCTTTTTTAAAAAAAGGTAATAGATGTATCCAGTACCTCCAAAAGTTTCCTTGTGTCCCCTTCCCCTTTTCTGTGATAAGAATATAATATACTCTCTTAAGAGGACATTTTTAAGTGACTAATACAGTGTTGTTGCCTGTAGGCGCTGTGTTGTGCAGCAGATCTCTAGAGCTTATCTTGCTTAACCCAGACTTTATGCTCATTGACCCTCTCCCCAGGACCCCTCCGCCAGCCCCTGGCAGCCGCCATTCTGTTGTCTGCTTCGGTGGGTTTGACTGTTATAGATATCATCTTATGAATGGACTGGTTTATTTCATTTAGCATAATGTCCTTCAGGTTCATCCATGTTGCAAGTTTCAAAGATTTCCTTTTATAAGGCTGAATAATGTAGGTCTGTTCCACATTTTCTTTATCTGTTCATCTGTTGGTGGACATTTGGATTGTTTCCATATCTTGGCTCTTGTGAATGATGCTGCAGGAAACACGGGAGTGCAGAAATCTCTCAAAGAAAATGATTTTAATGAAAGAAGAGGAACTTTAGGGGTGCCTGGGTGCCTCCATCAGTTAAGCGTCCAACTCTTGGTTTTGGCTCAGGTCATGTCGTGAGATCCAGCCCCACACTGAGCTCCACAATCTGTGTGGAGTCTGCTTGAGATTCTCTCTCCTCCCTCTGCCCTTTCCCCTGTTTGCATGTGCGTGCTCTCTCTCTCTCAGTAAAATCTTCAAGAGAAAAAAAGGGGAATTTTAAAAAACTATCCATGTAAATGTTATCATTTATTAAGACAACGACCTTTGGAGGGGTTGTAGTAATTTATACTTTCACACATAGCATATGAGTGAGTGCCTTTTCCATATATCTTTGTCAAAATTGGTTATTATTATCTGTAACATTTTTGTGGGGGGAAAACATCTTGTTATGGACAGTAATTGAATAGAACTTTGTCAGTGCCTTCATGGGAATCTGAAGTTAGTGATTAATGAGGACTTCACTTATGAAAACTGGGAAGCTTGACCTTGGTGTGGAGGTGGCCCAGGCAAGTTGCAGGCCTGGCAGGTGTCCCTCAGGAATCGGGGTTGGCCCCTGAACAGGTGTTGGGTGAGCCTGTACTGGGGGGCCGGGGAGGCATCAGCGAGGCTGCCTCTGGCTTCAGAGATGCCGAGCTCCGAGCTCCGGAGCTACTCATACCCACCTGCTGAGCAGCCAGTAGAAAAGGTGTGAAACAGGGTCCTCCCTTTTACATAGCCAGAGAAAGTGAGCCCTCAACACCCTCCCCTTATGATGAGCATTATGAAAGTCATTTAGTTTTGAAAGGCGAGCACTTCTTGGTAGATCTCCTCTCAGAGCTAAAGTCATTTTTTTTTCACTTCTCTGTTTTCACTTAAATGATCTTATTTATTTTAGAATTTTGTTTATTTGACAGAGAGAGACACAGTGAGAGAGGGAACACAAGCAGAGGGAGTGGGAGAGGGAGAAGCAGGCTTCCTGAGAGCAGGGAGCCCAATACAGGGCTTGATCCCAGGACCCTGGGATCATGACCTGAGCCAAAAGCAGACACTTAAAAACTGAGCCACTCAGGTGCCCCTGTTTTGTACTTTTTAAAATGTAGTAACTTCTTTATTTATGTCCCTTCATTGTCACACTAAATCATTATCGTTAACTTTGAGGTTAATGTCAATTTTACCCCAGGAAATTAATTTTGATTACGTTCTTTTTTGGGGGGCCTCCTTTCCAGTTATTTAGTAGCACTTATTTTATCATATTGCTTTTCTAGAATATACTCTTCCTTTATAAACAGGGAGTGGAGTGCTTTCTTGCTTACTTTTCCTTAAAACAAAACAAAACAACAGAATACACCAATGCCCTGACAGAAGGCACTGTGTTTTGGTCATGTATGAGTTTTGATCGAGAGCTATGTTTTCAAATTAAAATGAGAAACTGTAAGGCTGGGTAGGAGACATTCGGCCGTATTTACCAGTTTAACCATCCTGAGTTTTGACCACATGTGGGAGAAGCTGAAATTTCCCTGTGTGGCTGGAGGATGTCAGAGGCGTAAAGTTCCACTGATTCGTGAAAGCCAGTCTACAGTGTCTCCAGTCTCCAGCCTTCCGTGGGTCACCGTGCTGTGGGAGCAGAGGGTCCCAGGCACATAGTGGGCAGTCCAGAAACGGGACATTGTTCCCTCAGGGTTCTTTAAGCACCTCGTTGTACATGGCACCCTGCCAGGAAAATTACACAGTCCGCAGAGATAGAGTGACCTCGAGATTATATAAAAACTGTACTGGAGGTTTTTTCCTCAGTATCCTAATATCTCTCACTCAGTTCTCGAAGTTTACACATAGCTAGTTAAACGTGTAGGCGTGTGTCCCCCGTGTGGGCAGGAGGTGGGTTCTCTTGTTCTTGCTGTTCAGGTGTGTTTGAGCTTCGCTCGCCGTCCTTGCCCCCCTCGCCCCCCACTTCCGTTGTCACATGGGCAGATCAATGAGAGAGTTAGGATAACCTGTGGAACCAGTTCTTCCTAAATAGGGAGATGGTTCCATGGAATATTAATGCTTGGGATGGTCTTATTTTACAAGCTTATCTGGCTTAAGGTGCTCATTAGAAACGTAGAATCCCAGTGATAAATGGGATTTTAGAATCCTTTCCATTTTCCACCAAATTCAGAAGTGTCTTTGGGGTACCTGGCTGGCTCAGTTGGTGAAGCATGTGACTCTTGACCTCGGCATTGTAGGTTTGAGCCCCACGTTGGGTATAGAAGTTGCTTATAATTTTTTTTTTTAAGATTTTATTTATTTTAGAGAGAGAGAGAATCCCAAGTGTGGGGAGGAGCAGGGTGAGCGTGGAGCCGGGCTGAGCCTAGAGCCCGACACGGGGCTTAATTCCCGCAACCCTGAGATCCTGACCTGAAATCAAGAGTCAGACCCTTAACCAACTGAGCTACCCAGGCACCCCTACAACCTGAGGGAAGGAAGGAAGGAAGGAAGAAAGGAAGAAAGAAAGAAATGTCTTACTAGATCTTTGTTTGCCTTGTGGTCATTCACTTTACTTACCCTTGTAGTGACGACCTCACCACCTTTGAAGGCAACTCATTCCATTCCCTGCAGCTGTGGTCCTTGGAAAGCTCTCCTTCTGGTCATCCGAAGCCTGCCTATGGTGGAACAGTGTGGAACTTACGCATTATCTGTCACAAAACTACTTTAAATGAGTATTTCTTTTCATTAGATGGAAATCACCCAGGACAGGGATCATGTTTGACTGACTGACCTTCTTTCCTTCTAGTGTGTTGAGCTGGGCTCTCCATAACATTTAGAGAATAAATTCTCAGTTTCTTGTGACTTGAAGATTAACTGAAAGTGGGGCTAAATATTTTTTTGTCTGTGTTTGAATTAGAAACGGTGTAAATGGGCCTTTGTGGAGTAGATACTGTTGCGTTTAGGGGTTTTTCCCGTTGGTTAAAATGGAAGTATCCCCTAGGGGTTTGGGACCACAAATACACTTCGATCATGATCCGTTAGGTAAGAAGAAATCTGTTTTCCTTTTAATTTGTGGTCCTCATCCTTCTGAAAGAGCAGCACAAGCTGTGAACTTTCTAGACTGATCATTTTGGCTTCTGTCTTCAAGAAGCTGAGGAGGTTACCCTTGGAAAAAAATGTCTGGGAAGTTTTAAGAAAAAATCAGAAGGCGAGCTCCTAAGGTACCCAGCAGTGTACCCGGGAAGATTAGACCCCACTTGGAGTTTGCAGATTGGTGTGCAGAACTCCCTAGAATTTTAAAGTCAAGGGTTTTGTTTTGTTTTGTTTTGTTTGGTGGTGGTGGTTTTGTTTTTGTTTTTGCAGTATTGCACAGTACACAAGCCAAACAACACTACAAATCATTCCCTACCAGATGGCCCAGGTTTTGACATGAAGGGCCCGAGAAGGATCCTGTTTGCTAACCCCTAGTTTGTGCCTGAGGACACTGAGGCTGGAAAGCACCAGTTCCTCTCTGAAGGAACACAGCTGCCCTCAGGCAGAGCCTGAATCTAGAACTCAAGTTTTCTGACTCTTAGTCTAAAAATAAAACATTAGGAGAGGCAGAGACTGTTGATTGCTTACTTGGCCATGTTTTAAATGTTCTACCAAGTGGGGGTTGGGAATTAGGCATTTTGTTTTCCTTCCTCAAAATCATTTTTGGTTTCCTGGTCCTTCCAGCTTCCTGCGACTCCTCTAGCCTCTCTAAACCAGGATCCTTAAGGACCGTGTTCCTGTGAGGCTGCCCGCATGCCTGCCCACTAAGCCCGCAGGGGGCCCCTGTGCCTTCCCAGCACTTGGCAGGCACTTGGCAGTCATTCCTGTTAGCGCTGTCCTCCTGGACTCCTGCAGCGCCACCACAGTCCGAGGAGACCCTTCGAGATCCATCCTCATGCGGCCACCACAGCTGCTTGCAGCCGCTGCCGGCCGCTGGGGTCGCCAGCAGTCAACACCAGTTTAGCTGATTTCCTCTCATTTCCCCTTCTTTCCCTCCTAACCGAAGCTCCTCCCGGCTGCACCTGCTACCTTCTGTGTCTTCTGTCCTCCGGTAGTGCTAGGCATCCACTCTGCCTGCCGCTTAGTAGCCAGCCGGGGGTTGGGGGGTGGGGGGCTTTTCCTTTCCTCCTGCTCACTGATTGCCCAGCCTCTCAGGCTTCCGCCCCTGCCGGCCTCCTCCCTCCCTCCCTCCTTCCCAGTGCGCTGGAGCCCGTCCCTTCCCTGCGCCGCCCCCCGGCCGCCCAGCCCTTCCGCAGCTGCAGGGTGAATGGACTGCTCCCCGCATCCAGTCTAGTCTCTCCCAGTCCGTCGTTGGCTCGGTTGCCAGATGACTCTTCTTCAGACACAAGCGTTTTTGACGTCCGTCTTAACTTGGTCCCTCTCAGCAACACTGAAATAGCTCCTTGTTCCCCTTGGGAAGTCCAAACTTCTTTGCTCCCCATTTGGAGCCGCTGTGGCCAGGAGTCTGCGTTCCCAGTTGCTTCTCCCCTTCCTCCGGTGGCCGCAGCCTGTGTAGTTTGCAGAGTGCTTCCTGGGGAAGCCTCGTTCCTCCTGGGCTCTGCAGGTCTTCAGCTCCTTCATGAAGCCTCGTCTGCCGACCATTCCCTTCAGGTCTTTGCAGATGGTCCCTGGCTCACTTGTTCAGCTGACGGTTGATTCACTAAGCAAACATTACAAAAGACAGGCCGCTTTGCTCCTGGGAGGAACAGATTATGGGGGGGTAAGAAGGTCAAGTCTCTGTGGCCAGGAAGCTCGCCCATGGCATCTGGATTCTGCATCTTTCTGTGTTTGTGTCTACTGGATTGCAAGTGTAAAGGCAGAGGCCAGGCCTTACATATTAACATTTAAAAATTTTTAAAAAGTCACCAGCACCTGTCCACCGAGCAAGTGTTCTGCATGGATATGTAATAAACTCTGGGAAAGCTGTTACTCCGTCTCCATTAAGACTTGTCTCCTTAGAATTTCTTATTTTATGTAACTCTTCTGGCATTTAAAAAAAAAATTAAATTCTGTATATTTAGCCTAGCTTCAGTTGTAACATTAAAATTAAGGTAGAAACAAACCTATGGGGGCGCCTGGGTGGCTCAGTCGTTAAGTGTCTGCCTTCGGCTCAGGTCATCATCCTAGGGTCCTAGGATGAAGCCCCACATCAGGCTCTCTGCTCAGTGGGAAGCCTGCTTTTCCCTCTCCCACTCCCCCTGCTTGTATTTCCTCTCTCACTGTGTCTCTCTCAAATAAATAAATCTTAAAAAAAAAATTTTTAAGGTAGAAACCTATGAACATCAAGTCATTAGCAAAGTTACAAGACTTAATTAGATAAGGTTATTTAAGATAGTGATTTCTCATTAGACTAGGCTTGCCCGTATTAACTTCTGCTTTTCTTTCTTTCTTTTTTTTTTTTTTCCTTCCCTGCAGTCTGCATGAAGAAATCAGTGATTTTTATGAATACATGTCTCCGAGACCGGAGGAGGAGAAGATGAGGATGGAGGTGGTGAACAGGATCGAGAGTGTGATTAAGGAACTCTGGCCCAGCGCGGACGTGAGTACCACCTGTCTGGGTAGCTGAGTGTCGAGGGCCGTGTCCCTGTCCACTGTGGACAGGGTCTGAGGAGTCCTCACACACAGGTCTATGTGCATTGGAACGCTTACGGTCCAATTAAATTTTAAAGGCAAATGGTTTCATCCAGCCGTTGGAATTTGGGGCATCCTGATTTTTTGCAGTGAATTTGATGACTTAGTTAAAACTATTTCTCTGTGCTGAATAGCAATACTAAAGGTAAACTCTACTCAGGATTCATTAGTATACAGAGAAGAAAGACCAATCAGGTCTTCTTGTAGAAGTGTGTTATTGGATCTGACGTATGAAAATCCCACTACTGTTTTGTTCCAACCTGCCGGTATAAATGTTATGTGATTATTTATAGCTGAACGAAAATGTCAAGTAGGAGTTTCTCATGTCATTAGAAGTGCATTTTCTTGGGCGAGTGCAGGCACAAGTCTGTGTTCTTGATATTGCTATTTCCTTCTTTCTGGCCCTTCCTTGTCTCCCTGTGCAGACCCACCCCGTGAACAGAACTTTGGCCCAGGATTTCCTCTTTGCTTATTTGTGGTTATTGTTGTTGAAACTAAGTGAATACCTTTTTAGGGCTTTTTTTTTTTGAGGGTCTGTTATACAGTTTTGTGCATTCAAAGAAGTTAGAATGCATTATTCTGTGTTAAATGGCTTTTCTTTAGACTTCGTCATGGGATGGTGATGGGGGAGCCAGGGAAGTTTCCTTTGTCCAGTTGGCAAAACAGAAGAGCTTCGAATAAAATACTGTAGGTGAAGGGAATGGGGTGGGGGAGGGCACTGATACTTTATTGAGCAGCTGCTGTGTGGTCACATGCATTCTTCTGTGTGATCCCAGTCCATGGGTCTCAGTGGCGGCTGAGTTTGCCACCCAGGGGTCCCTTGGCAATGTTGGAGACATTTTTCGTTATCATTGACTGGTAAGGTGCTCTCGGCATACGGTGGGTAGAGGCCAAGGGTGTTCCTAAATGCTATGAAGCACAGGACAGCCCCTCCCAGATGGCTGTCTGCCCTGAACGTCAGCCATGCTGAGGCTGAGAAATCGGGATTTGGATTAATCCTCCTTCTTTGGAGATTGGGGTTTTTATCCATCCTTTTGTTCCCAGAGGAGAGACCCATAGCTGTGGCTCCAGTCCCAGGTCCAGCTCACCTCTGGGGCTGAGCGTTAACCCCTTCGTGCAGTTCCTTGCCCACCCTGAGCCTTGCCCCGTGCTCCTCAGCTGGGGTAGGATGTGTCAGCACAATGTTAGGGTGATAGCACCTGCTGTTCCCAGGGGAGCTGGCCTCCCGCTGGAATAGTCTGACCCTAAATAACTCAGGGGCCTTGAGAAGATTTTCGCTTAGGGAACCCAAATTCCATCTTTGTTGAACAGGCTTCTGGCTTATAAGGGAACACGCATGACTTGAATATTACTTTTGAAACTTTTCTGTTTCACTCTGCATTTGATATTTTAACCTTACAAGTTTAAATTATATTCCTAATGTCTGCATAGGAGGTAGCATTCTTGCTTCTGGAAAGCGCAGTGTTACTAAAAAAAAAAAAAAACAAAAAAAAAAACCCCACCAAAAATAAAACCCCTTGTAGTACTAAAAAATACCAACAGAGGGTAGCAGAACCTTGACATTTCTCCATTGCATGGTGGCTTTCATCAGGTCCATACCTTAATGCAATAATTTTTTCTATTTCAGGTCCAGATATTTGGAAGTTTTAAAACTGGCCTGTATTTACCTACTAGGTTAGTACATTTGTGAAGCTTTCAGCGGATTGTGCATTTTTTTTAGATTTTGGCTGTTGACGGTGGAAGAGTAGAAGCAGAAAGAGATTTATGAAATGAAAATTCACTTTATCAGTATTTTATTCGAATTACCTTGAGGGTGGAGTGTCTCTTGAGGCGACCCTCTCAGACTGATACCCGTGTCGTCTGGGATGGACGTGGAAGGGCGCAGGTAGCAGTGGGCTCGGCTAACCGTTCCAGCAGGTGACCGCCTGCCTGCAGAAAACTGTTTGCCTCCTTAACTCAGTCCACTCACTCAGATGTCACTGTCCTATTATGACAAATCATGAGATCATACAGTACAGCCGTGGACCGCCCCCCCACCCCGCCCGAAGGCCAGCACTGTCGTCTGTTCTTAAGAGCTCAGACTATTAGCTGCTGTTCTAGCTTCTGGACCCGGAGCTTCAGGCTCCAGACTCTTCTCTGAGGAAGGCCCCTGTTAACGTCAGTCTTCCTACATAAGGCCAGTCTCGGCCCCCAACCTGGGACAGGGCGGGGCCTTTTTGGGGATGATAAGGCTTCCCTGGGGGGCAACAATGTGTTTTCTATCAACTGAAATTTCACCATGTATTTGTTTTTGCTTTTATTGTGGTAAGAACACTTCATTTGACACTTACTCTCTGAACACAGTTTTGGGCGCATAGTACTGTACAATTTTAACTCTGGGCGTCCATCATGTTTTTGATTTTTGAGCTGGATTTGATCTACTTTTCCCAAGCTTAAAATGTGTTGATGTGGAGAGATCCTAGCAATTTCTGTTCTGCCTGTTGCTCTCGTAGGCCTGCAAAAGCCGTAAAATATCCAACTTGGAGTTCATGAATAGTTTTCCTTATTTAGGTTCTAAGTGTCAGCAAAACCTTGAGTCACTCTGAAAATTTTAATTGAGTTTTCTGAATATGTAGTACCTTCCCATAGTTCAGATTGAAAAGGCACAGCAATAATTACCATGAAAAGCGCGAATCCCACCTGTGTCCCCTGCTCCTTGGAGGAGTCCCTGGTACCAGTTTCTCACACATCCTTCCATGAACGTTCTATACATATAAAAGGAAATGCATGTGTGTTTTCTTCCTTTTTCATCCAAATGATGGCATCCCACATACACTGTTTGCAGCTTAACTTTTCACACTTAATTACCTGAATCAGAGTCAGTTCATCTCATGCATATGGGCATGTCTCAGGTTTTCTAGTCCCAGAAGCCTTTATGAACAGGAAATGTTCACTGGTGTTTTTCGAGGTTTTACTTCTTTCAAAACCCCCGTTTCCTGAGGCCTGACTTCTGTGAAATGACCAGCAGAAGATGGTTGTTAAGGTCACCAGCCCCCCCAAAGCAGCCACCACCAACACATTTGGTCTTCACCGGGCAGTGTGAGAAATAGGTTTTCACTGCACTAATTTGAAGTCTGGAAGCCTGAGCGTGAGTGAAAACGAATATAGTTTCTTCTTCAGACAACTTTTGTGTGTATGTTCTGTGCTCAGTGACATTGATCTCGTGGTGTTTGGGAAGTGGGAGAACCTTCCCCTCTGGACCCTGGAAGAAGCTCTTCGGAAACATAAAGTTGCTGATGAGGATTCGGTGAAAGTTCTAGACAAAGCAACTGTAAGTTCTTCCGACATTTCATCTAAACATTTCTGGTTACTAATGCATGAAACTTGCAAAATTAAAATTTAATTTTGGTGAGCAGAGTTGGCATCTCAGTAAATGATTCTCTTCTTTCATTAATGATCACAGTCCTTGTATATAAATTTTTGTTTGTGACATAAATGAAATCGTTGTGGTTATATAGTTCTTTAAAAAATAATACTCAATTTTATTACACATAATATCACTGTAGAGTTTTTACATATAAAAAGTATAATTAAAAATACGGCTCTCGGGTGGTTGGGTTATGGACACTGGGGAGGGTATGTGCTGTGGTGAGTGCTATGAAGTGTGTAAACCTGGCGATTCACACACCTGTACCCCTGGGGCTAATAATACATTATATGTTAATAAAAAATAAATAGGATACTAGAAAACTAGAGACAAAAAAAATATGGCTCTCTATTAAACAGTTTATAGTGACACAGAAGGTCTTGCTTGTCTCTCTTACTTTGTGTCCTTGAAAAATTGTATATGCAGTTGACCTTGACCAGCGTTGGGGGTTCCCTACACAGTTGAAAATCCACATGTGATCTTGGATGCCCTCAAAACTAAGAGCTCTCGTTTGAGTAGGAGGATTACTGATAACATAAATAGTTGGTTAGCACATATTTTGTGTGTTCTATGTATCATAGACTATGTTCTTAGGATAAAGCAAGCTAGAGGGAGGAAAATGTTAGGAAAATCATAGGGACAGTACATTTACAGTATTGCATAAAATTGTGTAAAAGTGCAGCCACACAGTTGAATCTTGTGTTGTTCAGGGGTCAACTGTAAAGGAAATTTTATAGATGAAGAACTTGATATTTTAACTAGATCTAGATTGGCCATTAAAGAATTTTTGTGGGTGCTCATCACAGAAATAAATGTATCTATTTTAGAAGTTTGGAGTTTTGTATGTTAGCTTTTCAAAAACAACTCATACTGTTTCTTACCAAAAGCTATCAATTTGGAAACCCAGTTCTGCACACAGATTTTGCTGGCCTGAGTTTTCTAATACAAGGTGCAAATAGAGCCTTTAAAAAAACAAAAAACAAAAAACCTATATAAGTAATCTCTGTACCCAGCATGGAGCTCAAATTCACAACCCTGAGATCAAGAGTCACATACTCTTGGGGCGCCTGGGTGGCTCAGTGGGTTAAAGCCTCTGCCTTCGGCTCAGATCTTGATCTCCGGGTCCTGGGATCAAGCCTTGCATCTGGCTTTCCACTCAGCAGGGAGCCTGCTTCCCCCCCCCCCCGCCCCCCCATCTCTCTCTGCCTGTTTCCCTGCCTACTTGTCATCTCTGTCAAATGAATAAATAAAATCTTAAAAAAAAAAAAAAAGAGAGAGTCACATACTCTTTTGACTGAGCCAGCCAGGCACCCCAGAGCTTTTTTTAAATTAAGTTCAATTATTTAACATACAGTGTATTATTAATTTTGGAGGTAGAGTTCAGTGGTTGATCAGTTACATATATTACCCAGGGCTTGTTACATCACATGCTCTCCTTATATGCCCACCACCCAGTTACCAACCCGCCTCACCTTTCTTCCAGCAACCCTCAGTTTATTTCCTATGGTTAAGAGTCTCTTGGGGCGCCTGGGCGGCTCAGTGGATTAAAGCCTCTGCCTTCTGCTCAGGTCATGATCCCAGAGTCCTGGGATCGAGCCCCTCATCAGGCTCTCTGCTCAGTAGGGAGCCTACTTCCTCCCCTCTCTCTGCCTACTTGTGATCTCTGTCAAATAAATAAATAAAATCTCTTAAAAAAAAAAATCTTAAAAAAAAAAAAGAGTCTCTTATGGTTTGCCTTTTTAAAATTTTTTTAAGAATTTCTAATATCTCATATAAGTCATTCGATCTTTTTTTAAAATTTGAGACTAATTCTGTGTCTTCTCTTGGTAGGTTGTTTTATAGGCTAGTTGCAAAACTGACCAATATTGTGCTTAACCTAATCTAGCAGTTTACTCATAGGAACATTTTGCTGATGGGCCTGACGTTCATAAGTCTTGGTGTTATACTGAGTTGAAAACTGTTATCCAAAGCACAGAATATTGAAGGTTTTTTTACCTGATTTCAAAATCCTCAGCCAGTAGAAATGATAGAGGACACTGTGGGGCTAAATGCTGAATATGTAAAGTACCCATAGGCCAAGTGAACTGTGGCATGCAGTGTTTGGGACCCTCGAGGGTTTTTGTGTCCTCATGAGGAGGCTGAGACCTCAAGTCTAGGAACCTTTCCATCCCCCGACTGTGTTGTTCAATTAGGTTCATGTATTTTAATTTTGCCTTTCTTCTCTTTCTAGGTACCTATTATTAAATTAACAGATTCTTTTACTGAAGTGAAAGTTGATATCAGCTTTAATGTACAGAATGGCGTGAGAGCAGCTGACCTCATCAAAGATTTTACCAAGGTCAGAGAATTCGTACTGTTGATTCAGTGAAGCTCTGAGAAATGGAGTTTTGTTTGGAGGTTCTGTTGCAGTAGTGTTCTGATACGCCTTGCTAAGCCATTTTCATGTGTGTATGGCTGACCAGTGCTGCTTTTCTGTGCAGTGGCCTTACTTTCCTTGAATCTGCTTGTAATAATCAGTCATTTATAATGTGACTTCAAGTCCAGGGTTTGGAAACCTTCTGAGGAACTTCTCTGCTCTTGATTCTTCCTTTTAGGGGACATAAGGGCTGAAGTGCTGAATAATCCCTCTTGTCTGCTTTTAATCTCTCAAGAGTTTAGATGAGAACATCCTGAGCCCCCAGGTCTCCTGTAAGGGAGTTCCTGCAGGTTTCCCTGCTTTGTCTTGAGGTGATTTAATGTCTATTTTCATTTGTCCCACATTCTTCCAAGACATGAAGAAGTTGTCAACATCTTCAGAACATTCTCATGCGTAGACATGTCAGCCTGTTTCTCAAGAAACGTTAACTGCTTCACATAGAATATCTTTTCTGAACACTCAAAATACTTCTATGGACTCTACAGATTCACGTTTTTTGTTTCTTTATAAGAAAAAAATGTAACTACCTTATCGTGTTATAAACATTATATTCTTGTATAAGTGTGTAGAGTATAGGAAAGCAGAGAAAGGAAAAAATTATCCATAATCCCACTCTTTTGGAGGTGTTAGGTGTGTGGAAATTTTCTTTTTCCCAGCAAAGAAACCTTTTTTTTTCAATTGAGAGTAATATGCGTGATAGAAAATTTACCAATATCAAAGGAAAATGGAAAATGAGTCACTTTATACCTTAGGTTTAGATCAGTTTCATGGGATTTGCCATCATCAGCCTTTCTTTTTGGCTTGTTTATCCTATTGAAATTTTTGTTTTTCCAAGAAATTTTTCAAGTTTCTGTGAACTCTGTTATCTTTTTCTACCCACCCCTCTCCTTCTCCGCACGTTGTTTCTGATGATTATCCTCCTGAAAGTTTTAACAAAATGGCATGCTATATACACATCCTCTCATACTTTTTAGAAGTTTTCATGTCAGCACAGATCAGTTTCCTTCACAGTAGTCCTTTGTCAGGGTATGTCCTGCTTTGGCAGGGGCTGTGCACAATCATCCAGAAACCCTGGTCTGCTTGCCGGAGCGCCACCTGAGGAAAGTGCTTCCTTCCATTCCCACTAGTGTTGTGTTTTACACCTTCAGAATTTGTCCTGTTCCGTTTCTGTTACCTGTTTACAAGTCAGTAGCGTATGGTAATAGACAATAATATAGTGAGAAATAGATATGCAGTGTAGTAATAAATATGGTAATAAATGAGTGTCCTCAAATAGATGCTCGTGTGTCTGTCCCATAGTGAGTGCTTGATGCTGTTATTTACGTCTGCCTGTTTTAGATCTCTAGATGTGAGGAGAAAATCCTTAATTACTCACAGCTTATTTTTTTTCTAGCTTGCTCTTAAAATAGAAAATTAAGTGGATTGGATATCTCCACGAAAGTTTGTAATATAAGGACCAGTTTATGCTCCTGATAATGCTTTAGCACAATTACTGAACTAGGAATTCACTGAAAATATAATTTTCTTTTTCAGAAATACCCTGTATTACCATACTTGGTTTTAGTATTGAAACAATTCTTATTACAGAGGGACCTTAATGAAGTATTTACAGGTGGAATTGGTTCATATAGTCTCTTTTTAATGGCAGTCAGTTTCCTTCAGGTAAGTTGTTTGATTATACCATGCCTAGTGTACACCAAAATAAAATAGATCAATTTGGAATCATTTTGGGGGAAAATGGAAATCAAGTTCTAATTGGAATGCTTCCCTTAATTACTTACGACTTTTCCCTCTAAACTGGGTACCTTTTTATAATTTAACAAATAAGTATTTTTAAATCCCAGGAACGAAATTTTTTGTTTTTAATCTCATACGCTCGAGTAGTTTTAAGAATCCTCACTCAGATTTTAATGTGTAGGTACGGCATGGTTTCCATACATGTAAGTAGTAGTATAAATGCGAAAATCAAGAATCACTTCTAAACCTCGAATCTTAGAAGTTCAGCTGGAATTGAGATGGGCTGTCAGGGTGGAGTGAGTTTTGAAGTCTTAACATTGTCTGTGACTGTGTGTATGGGGCACAGTGTTTCCAACTGCCCGACTCTGTTCGTGAGTCAGAATGGCTTCCCTGATGGGCTGGGCCCCGTCAACCCCGTCAGCACCGTTGGGCAGCTATAAAATTCAGCCTTGAATCTTATAAACAGATTGTCGCCCCCCAGTTGTGTACCCATGGGCTTTCGTGTTGTCTGTACCAGCAGTTTATGGCCGCCGTGCCTCCGTTTCCCTGTCAGCTGCTATCCTCGCTAAAATTAGGATAGTGCTCTTTTGTGAAGTTACGATGTCACTTATTCTCCCCACCTTGATAATTTAGAGAAAAGCCAATGTAATTTCTTTTTTTTTTTTTTCCTGGTTTTAGTTACATCCCAGGGAAGATGCTTGCATCCCCAATACAAACTATGGTGTTCTCTTAATAGAATTTTTTGAATTATATGGACGACACTTCAATTATTTAAAGACTGGCATCCGGATAAAGGATGGTGGTTCATATGTGGCCAAAGATGAAGTACAGAAAAATATGCTCGATGGCTACAGGCCGTCGATGCTTTATATTGAAGATCCTTTACAACCAGGTATTGAAATTAGGTAAATTTGTGGGCATTCAAAGAAAGGGCGTTGTCCGTATTGAACTTCAAGCTCTCTTTAGAGGCGGAGCCCCTGGCCAGCTCAGTCATTGGAGCATGCGACTCTTGATCTTGGGGTTGCGAGTTCGAGCCCCAGGTTGGGTGTAGAGATTACTTAAATAAACACATCTTTCAAAGAAAAACCTCTCTTTAGATGAAAAATGAAAGATTAACTTCTGATTTACTCATTCTTTTTCATCAAAATCTTTTGTACGAAAACACACATGTACGCGTGCACACCCCAGAAAAACACGCCTCATACTCCCAGTGTGTTGGGAGTAGGATCCGTCTGACCCTGAGAGGCCAGGGAGTGTAGGTATAGGTAGTAGCTGCTGGGCGGGGCGGGGTGGGGGCCTGTGCGCATCTGCAGACTGAAGGCCATTGTTTTGCTTTGTTGTGTCCTCATTGCCCCCGATTCCAGCCATTGGTCACCCACGGCTTTCAGTGAGGTTTCTGAAGTCCTCAGAGGCAGGTAGCCTGGTAAATACGTCAGAAATGATGAGCAGAAGGGCTCAAGGAGACCATTTGATTGCCTTTTGGGCCCCTTCATTCATCTTCTAATTTTACATGGTCTTCCTGTGCCTTTCCCAGCTTCCCATTGGCTTGAAAGGGACCAGGAGATCCTTTCCCTGCTTATGTGGGGCTGTGTTTGTTTGCTTGTATCCTAGTTTTTCTGGGCAATATTTTTTCTCACTATAACTGTAAAAATATTTAGATTCTACATTATCAGATTTCAGTGGAGATGCCTTTAATCATTTGCTAACTTTGAAAATGGATAAGGAAAGGGAGTTGAGAGACAGGATAGTTGCCCAGGGGCTCTTTTCTGGCTGATTTGTCGTATTATAAGCGTTAATAGTTCTTTGTGTTTATTCATTGAGGAGATGTTTGTCAGAGGGCTACTCGACCCAGAGGGCACAAAGATTTTCAGCAAGATGGTCCTTGCTTAAAATTTCTTACCAGAGATATTTGGATAGCTAATAGAAACAAAAGATAGGGATGTCTCGGCTTATACCTTGGTTTCATTCTTAGGAGAGCGCAGTGGGTTAACTCCTTTTGTTTGTATGACTATGTGGAATAGTCCCTGTTGGGCCCGGGTGCATTTAGGCAATTTCTATGCCATAACATACATATTGCATGATACACACGTTCAGAGCCTGGGGAGTTGTGAGGACAGCTGCCCGCCCAGTTTCTTTGTGCAACTTTAACAGGAAAGTAATTGTCATGCTCTTCTGAAATGGGGCCCATGAGCATTTAGTTCTTCCTAAGCAATGGTCACGCTTACTATCTTCTATATGCATTTCTTTTAAAGGTAATGATGTTGGAAGGAGTTCATATGGGGCCATGCAGGTGAAACAGGCCTTCGATTATGCCTATGTTGTTTTGAGTCACGCTGTCTCACCAATAGCCAAGTACTACCCCAACAACGAAACAGAGAGGTAAAGGCGTAACTAAAGTCAGCCCGTTGGGTCAGAATTGATTGTGGCTTATCTCCAAATTAATGACCCCCTCTTCTTTTTCTTTGAACATGTGCAGCATACTAGGTAGAATAATTAGAGTGACCGACGAAGTTGCCACGTACAGAGATTGGATCTCAAAGCAGTGGGGCTTGCAGAACAGGCCTGAGCCTTCGTGCAATGGTAAGAGCTTTTCGTTGATCGATTCACCGAGCATTAGTGGCTTTTCTGTGTTGTGTGTGTTTAATGGGAAGAAACGTTTTCCAATCTTTTGCCACTCTTTCAGGAAATGGTGTTACCTTGATAGTAGATACTCAGCAGTTAGATAAATGTAATAATAATCTATCTGAAGAAAATGAAGCCCTTGGAAAATGTAGAAGTAAAACTTCGGAATCTCTTAGTAAACACTCTTCAAACTCTTCATCAGGTCCAGTGTCTTCCTCTTCTGCCACACAGTCCAGCTCTAGTGATGTCGTAAGTATGAGAAGATGGCTTTTCTGAACCTAGACACTTAGGAGTTCTGTTGTGGGGGTGACTCTGTCTAGAGGGCTAAGCCTATCTCCTTCTCTTATTTGCTACTGGGAAATTTTAATAACTTCACTGATTATACACATCCCCCACCCTGGATGGAAATTTTTAAGCGTATGGCAAGAGTGAAAGAATTTTAGCGAGTGTCCGTGTATATCCCCATTAGATTCTTCCATTAACATGTGCCTTGCTTATCACGAAGCTAGCTGTTCATTCATCCCTCTGTCCACTAATTCATCTTATTCTTTGGTATGGTTCAAAGTAGATCACAGACACTTCCCCCAAAGTACTACGGCATGCTCCTCATGACCAGAGTTCAGTATTTGTGTAGTTTTTCCTTTTGATATAAAATCGATGCACAAGGAAATCTTAATTGTACTTAACCACGCTATACACGTGTGTAACCCCAACTATAACAAGATACAGGCTGTTACCGTCCTCCCAGAGAAGTGCTTCATGATGCTTTCCAGTCAGTCCCGCATCCACCCCAGAAGTAACCGCTGCTAGGATTTTCTGATACCCCGGGTTGGTTTCGCCTGTTCCAGAATTTCACGAGCAGAATGATTACAGCGTATACTCTTTTGCGTAAGGCTTCTAGCACTCAGTAATGTTTTTGAGCTGCTGCTTCTTTTTTTTTTTTTTTTTTTAAGATTTTATTTATTTATTTGTCAGAGAGAGATAAGAGTGAACACAGGCAGACAGAGTGGCAGGCAGAGGCAGAGGGAGAAGCAGGCTCCCTGCCCAGCAAGGAACCCGATGTGGGACTCAATCCCAGGACACCGGGATCATGACCTAAGCCGGCATGATTGGTTAAGGCAGCCTCTTAACCAACTGAGCCACCCAGGCGTCCCTGTTTTTGAGCTTCTTGATGGAAGTTTCAAAAATTGAGATATAATTCACATGAAGTTCACTGTTTTAAAATGTGTAGTTCGGTGGTTTTTAGTGTATTTCAGTGTATTCACAGAAATACTGTATTCACTAAGTCCGGGACATGGCCGTTATCCAGAGAGAAACCTGGTAGCAGCCCCTGACGATTCCTCCTTCCCCGCAGCCCCCCGGCAGCCGCGTCTCTACTATCTGACTCCAGCCCTGATTGAATTTTTAGGATCAGTTATACCTACAGTTTTCCTCATCATGGTTAATTTTGAGTTTACTTAATTGAAATATAAAATGGGTTTACCCATTACTTGAATTTTGACTTTATTAGTGTATGATATAAAGAGTAATAGTCTAAATATGGAAGGGACGTGATTTTATGCTGTTGTTGATGACACGTGTCCTGGTGGAGTCAGGAATCCTCACGTGGCAGTCTCCTGTGTGCCTCTGGTTCCCAGAGCAGAGCTGTACAGGAGGCCCCTGAGCGGGAGGTTCCAGATGCAGCAGGGTGGGGACAGAGACGGCCTCAGGAGGGAGCCTTAGGGCCCAGGAGTGTGTGTCGCTGGGTAGAGCGTGGAGGGGAAGGGTCGATCTGAGGGGAGAAGTAGCGCAGTCCAGGCCCAGGCAGTCCAGAAACAGGTGGGGTGCAGCCCATGGTCTCCAGGAAGGCCCTCACGGGGGTGGGGGGGAGTTGGTTGGAGGCCTCACTGATGGGTTATTGCAGACTCGCCGAAATTGAGACTTCAGAACCAATTGTTTTGGTTTTGGTTGAGTCAGGACATAGGGCCTCGTCTTTGCCACGTTCTTTCCACGGTACCATGGTTCATTTCCTATAAATAGTTGTGCAAATAAACTTGGACCTCTGTGAGCCCCTTCAGGGTCAGTTAGCGAGGTCGGGCATGGCAATAGATTTAGCAATGAACAGAGACTCTCTGATAAAGTAACCGACTTTGAATGTTTGGAGGGGAATTTGTGGAAGAAGGGAACCTTAAGCAGCTAATTTTATAAATTCCTCAGGGGGCTTCCTTTAACTCCCAGATGTTTAAATTTAGTCCCGAGAGTACCTAGCCAGTGTTGTTTATCCTCCTGAATATTGAATTTCTAAATTATTAATATGTCCCATTATAACTCGTATGACTCGTATGACTTGTGTTAGGATTCCGACGCGACGCCGTGCAAAACCCCAAAACAGCTGCTCTGCCGTCCGTCCACGGGGAACCGAGTAGGGTCGCAAGATGTGTCCTTGGAGCCCTCTCAGGCAGTTGGGAAAATGCAGAGCACCCAAACCACTACCACCTCCAACAGCACCAACAAAGCTCAGGTGTGTGGAATGTGCGGTTTTGATCGTTAGTATTCAGTACAAAATATTTAGAACTTCTTACACATGAATTTCTGTATGTTACATGGAAGATAGACATATATATATATATACACACATACATCATGGGTTTGAAGAAAACTCCATGTTTAAAGGACAAACCTGGTTTTTCTAAGAAGTTCCACAGCACAGTGCTTCTAGTAATAGGATGTCCTGAAGATCGTCATGAGACACCCTTGTAATGTAAACCTCTGATGGGAATTCAGTGACTTGTCCTTATAAGGTGTCCCCGCCAACCCACCTTTTTGCAGATTCAGCATTTAAAAAAATTTCATTGAGTCATAAAAAGATTGACTTGTACTTGAGGTGAGCTCCTGTGAAGCTTGTGCATGATCTCTCGGCAATGTCGTGCATATCTGGGAGTAACATCCTTTTTTATATTTTAACGCTCAGTACCTAGTTGCTTGTGTTGAAATGATCAGGCAGTAGTCAACCATGGTCGTTCAGTGCCTGTCAGCTTTGACTTAAAAAGGCCACAGAAAATACTCTATTTTCAGTTTTGTAGTTGCCTAAAATTTTGTTGATCGTGAAGAATGAATCAACATGAAGAAAGGAGCTATCTCCTACTGGGCTCTGACCCTCAGTGCCCCGGGGACCCTGCGGAAGACCTCTAGGCAGTAGAGATGGGTTCTTAACGTTCATCACCTCCTGTGTGAGCTGACGCAGAATCCAGTGTACCTCTACAGCCCTCATCATGTGCACCAAACCCAGATCCATTTAGAAATGGCAGTTAAAGTGACAGCAGGGAAGGGGCTGCTAGGCGTGACGACCACTGATGGGGCAGTGCACCTGGGTGTCTAAGGGCTTCTTCCAGGAATGCCATTTATTATGTGCTGCATTGGTGGGTAGGTTCCTTGAGAAAAGTGTTAACATTCCATGCCCTCTGTTAGGAAGTCAAGGCAATATTCCAGTATTTTCAGTAAGTGTTAGAGCTCAAGAGTGTGAACCGCTGTAGCATCATTTTCTACTAGATAAGTCAGCATATTCCTCGTGTTGACAGCGCCCCAAGTCAGGTCTTAGCGACGGTCTGTTGAATCCACAAGACTGATGTCTCTTTGACCATTTTGTCTCTCTGCAGCATGGATCAGCAAGGCTCTTCCGTTCTTCCAGCAAAGGCTTCCAAGGTACAACTCAAACAAGCCATGGTTCCTTGATGACAAACAAACAGCATCAAGGCAAATCAAATAATCAGTATTACCATGGCAAAAAGAGGAAACACAAGAGGGATGCCCCCCTCTCAGACCTTTGTAGATAGTCGGCGTTGTACGATGGACTGTCTTCTGTGTGCAATGATCTCATGCTCAGGACAGTTGGATAGGGACTCCTGGCATTCGGGAGCCTTACACTGTTCAGACTCTGATTTAGCAACTGCGTTTTTTCCCAGCTCGCCACGGAATGGATCATGAAGACTGACAACTGCAAAAACAAAAAGCAAGCAAAAAAGGGGGGAAAAAAAAAAAAGGCTGCTCATTTGATAAGTCATATGCTACAACAGGGTCATTTTAAGATTTAAAGCTTGAATGTAAAATAAATCTATTTCTCATTGGCTTTATGCAGAGTTATAGGGAATAGTATTCAGTGTGGGTAGGGTGATAGAAACAAAAAACCGATTTCAGAGGATGGGGTGGGGAAAGAAAACAAAATTATCTCATAGGAAGTCCAGATTCCAAAGGGGAAAGTGATCTGTGCATGTTTTCTTTTTTTTTTTTAATATTTTTGCATATATTTACCATTTTATTGTGTGTATATATAGATGACCATATAGGAAATTGATATTTGTAATAGTGGATTTGTTAATACTTTTTACATAACATTACTGTTTAAATTGTAAACAGATTTTTCTCAGGATTAGTTTGAAAAATAATCTGACTTGTCATCTTAACATCCATATATAGGGAAGTGATTAGTTCTATTACTCAATTTGTTTTCCTCAGCATTGAAATGACTTACTAGAACCCTTGTGACCTGCTGCAAAAATTTTTCCTCTCTAAAGAAAAGGTTTATGGTGGCAAATGACGTTTTATTTTGTAAAAAAAAAAAAAAAAAAAAAAAAATATGTACTATGTACTTTTGTGTAAACACTGAAAAATCTCTAGTCATCTCTAAGAATTACCTTGCAACTGTTTTTCTATAGTGCTGTCGTCTTGGGCAATGGGCAATTACATGACTTTGTGTTTGTTTCCTTTGCAGTCTTTTTGTTTTCTTTTGTTTTTCTTCCTAATAGGAAAAAAAAAAAAAAAGCCACCCACGTCCGGTCCCGTTGCTGTGGCAGTGACTCCCCGAGTTCCACAGACTTTGCATGCTAGCTCCTCTAACCCTGTGTACCGCGCGCGCTTGTTTTTCTCATCTCTTCTTCTTTTTTAAATCCATGCTTAACTACTGTGGGAGAGAATAACTGTAAACAGCTTTAATTAAATCATACTTATAAAAAACTATTTTCTTATACTCCACTTTATGCTTTTGGTATTGTTGATCTTTAAAAATTAAATGGTCTTTGATAATGGATCTATTTTGTATTGCCTTATTAAGACCAAATACTTCTTGTCATCCCATTCTTTATCCTCTCCTTCCATGGAATTGTTATCTTTAATTAAAACTTTTTAAAACATTGGCTTGTTTCAATCCTACTGTAAATTTTGGTTGTGGTCCGCTTTGAGTGCCAATGAGATGTGTAATTCTGTTATCCATCACATGCTGAGTTTGAAACTCGGGAATATTGAATATAATAGGATGTAAGTGACATTTCTGAAAATGCTTTCTTTCAATGTGAAAGCTCTTATGTTTAGCATCAGTGTGTGTGGCTCTGTTAATTATAGCCATTTCTGAAATGAGATTCTTTGATAGATACGTATATATATACATATACGTGTGTGTATATACATGTACACACACGCACACACACATATAAAATACTATTGGCTTTAGGAATTTCTTTTATATACATTTATGAAATACTAAAGACCAATCAGACCATTAATGGACACTTAGTGTGACTTTTTAAAAAGAGAATAATGCTAAAGTAAGACCCAAACTGATGTCATCACTGCAATTAACACTTTTCGATCTGTTCGTATTTTAATTCGCAATGGAAAAATGTGTTCCACAACTGGAAACTCCTAATGCTTGTGTAAACCTGTGGAAAATTTTAAATGTGATGTTATGTTGACAATGTTTTAAATTTTCGAGTCCCATTTTATTCTGATCAGAATTTTTATCACGATGTTGAGCTTTCGTTCTTTGGAATTAGTTTGTCATAACATATTGTGCATAATCACAGTATTTATTTCTAGGACTCTTGCGAACGTGTAGACTGATGTTTACCGCGAAGGGAACAATTATTTATAAAATACTATTAAACCCAGTATTAGCTGCCTTTCTCAGACACTTAATACTTGCAGAGATCCATCGGTACATTTACCACACTGAAGTTTTTTTTTCTTCTCTTTTGTTTTAAGAATCACCCTCATTGTTGAAAGTAAATGTACTCTTAGGATGCAGATATTAGCGTTCCAATAAGCATGTGATTATATTAAGGTGGTGGTAGCGGGAAGATAATCTTGATTCCATTGGGAATCTTAGGTTTTCGTAAATCTATTGGGAAAATAGTTTTTCCTGTACTGCTGAAGTTTCTTTTTGGTAAACAGTATCTTTCTAAAAGAAAAAGCATGAAGGAGAAATTGAGGCGTGTCCTTATCCTCAAATGACCAGCATTGTATTTGTGAATACTGTGTATCTTGCAATGAACAGCGTGAAGCTGTTCATTTTTCAATCTGAAGTAAAAATACTTTCAAGAACTTTTAGTTGGCCTGCTCATTTGTTTTTGTGCATTTCATCTCTTATTTGACTCCTGTCTTTTTTTTCTTTTTTGCGTTCTGATACTTCCTATAAAGATTCTGTGACGATAGCAGAAACGTGTCATTTAAATACTACAGTCCATCCATATTCATGAGTCATAACCTTCCTCTGCTCGTCCTCGTAGAGAGGGATCTGACAAATTCTGACGCACTGTGGGACATTGCTCTGGCAGTTGGGTGTGTGCGTACCTGGTCCGTGTCGAAACTCCTTGAAAAGTCCTAACACACAGCCGGTTCTAGAGGTGCTGATAGGTCGTAGACATGTCCGCACAAAACCTGAGCGCTTGTCTTGATGACAAAAGTAACTGCATTTTTCCCCCCTCCAGTTTTAAGGTGTCCATTGAAGGTGCCTGGTTTCTGGTGTCTTTGTCTTGTTGGGAGATGTTGCACGTGGTTTTCAAACCTTACTTCAGTCTCGTGATCTGTTGGCCTGATGTGTGTTTGCCCTCCGGGCTTCAACAGTTGATTGTAGCCTATTTTGTCCTCATTTCAGTGTGTTTTACCTTTACGTGCATTTTGAGCCTGTCATTACAACTTGGATGATTTGCTTTGGCTCCAGGTACTCCTGGGTGAAGTCTTCCCAGGGTAAAAGCCTGCGTGTGCATGACTAATAGTCTTTTTCTTTCTTTTTTTTTTTTCCCCCTCTGAAGTCTCATACCTCCCAAGTGTTTTGTCATTCCCTCCCCCATGTCATGGTAAGTGTGAGCTGTACTTGTCTTACCCTGTGGACTAGCGTTTGGGGTTTCCAGAGCTGTAGGCGGGCCAGAAGAGAATGGCCACGGTCAGCTGCGGGACCCTCTTGCCGCCGCTTGCTTGCCGCAAAGACACCTCCCCCTTGGCTAGGATGTAGTCAGTTATTAAGGCTGCTGTGTAGAAACCCCTAGAAATGCCCATTATCAGGTATGACTGTTAAGTTGCATTGGCCTTCTTACTGTTTGTGGTTGCGTGCCAATTTTATTTTAACGCTGAGCAGTATAGGTGGACGTGGGTCTGTTCCTTCAATGGTAACATGCTGTTGATTTCTTGGCTGTTTCAGTAGGAATGTTCATGGGAGGTTGGTTGCTTCTCATATAACTTCAGGAATTAAGTGGTAACATATAAAAAAAGATAGTCCCAATTTTGCTGTGATAAGTACTGAGGTGTTCAGCTAACGATGGGAAGAGCGCGTTCTCGCCCATCAGTTCTTGCTCTGCGAGCTCATTCAGCGGCTTCCATGAGTGGAGAGCAACATTCTCATCAACTGTTTGGTGAGGAAAGCATTCCATAAATGGCACTATTGAGCTTCATTGAGTAGAAAGTTATATTTAATAGTCACTTCATTATAATTTTCATCAGTGACAGAATTCATCTAGTGAAATATTTAGAGAACCACGCAGCATCACCGTGGGAACAAAGATGTCTAAGAGCAGCTCCTCGAAAGTGCTGTGTCTTGCCTCAGCTTCTGAGTTTCAGGAGTATCTTGTCAAAACATTGGAGGGCGGAATCGACGTTAAAAGAACAAATTGCAATACGCTGCTTACGCTGCTTTGGTATTGAACATAACTAAGAAACCAGTCAGATTTTACCATGGGAGTTATTTGCATGGCTCGAAAATGATGTAACCCAGAAGCCCGTTTCTCTCCCATCTAACTTCATGCCTCGAGCAACCTTCCCCCACCCCCCGCCATCAAAGATGATGACCTAACCAGCTGTAAAAATCAAATGTTGACAGCATTATTAACCAGGAGAATTGCTTCTAAACTCTGCTGATCTACTTGCTATCCAGAATTAAATATTTACTTAAGGGCTGTTTTTAGTTAATACACTGCTAATGTTTGTCTTGCTCTTATGCAGGTTTTGTGATTTTCAGTATTTGGCCTTTACTTTTCTACTTAAGTATACGCCCTATTAAATGTAACCTAGTCCATAGTCTACTAGCCAGAAGGAGGCCCCACTATACAAGAGATTGAAAGGGGGGGGGGTGATGAATGGATCTCCTTTGGTAGTTGAGACCTTGGGTATCTCCTAGATTTACCGAGGGGAACATTCGCCCTATCACTAACAGCAGATGAGAACAGGAAATCTCTTGATTAGTGTATCTCAGCACAAGTGTTTATTAGCATTTGCACATCATTATCTTTGCATTTTAAAGGAGGTCCCTGTGGTTCTAGTCAGTCTTGTCCTCATGTTCTTCCAGCAGCTTCTATGGGACTACAAGGCCGGGGGCTCCCCTAAGCAGTCTGGGTGAATTTGCTAGGAGTGTTGTTTTACCTTAAAGATGCTGGAGTAACGATAGATGATGAAGTCTCACAAGCTGTTCCTTACCAGCACCGTGGGGTGGGCAGGTCACGGAGGGAGAAGCACTGTCTGAAGCCAGTAACTTACTTGGTGCGGCTAACTCAGTGCTTGTCTCTTCTAGATTAGTCAGTCGTACCTTCTAAAGAGACTGAGATTACTTACTGGCTATCAGCCAGGTTTTTGTTTTTTGGTTTTTTGTTTTGTTTTTTTTGGTTTTTTTTTGAGTTCACACTTATCTCACCTTTCAGCTTGGGTTCTGTGCAGTCCATGGCTGTGCCCTAAATCGTTTTCATGATTACCTTTTATAGTCTGGTTGCGGTTTTTTATAGCTTATCTCTTTGTCCCTAAACTGAAATCTCCAGAATTTAAGATCCCTCTCTGATTTTTTTTTATATATTTAAATTTGAAAGATTAACTTAAAAAAAAAAAAAGTCTTTTGAAAGTACTATGATTCTCAAATAACCCAAACACTTAGGACAAGTAGCCCAGCCTTCACTGTTCTCGTCACCAAAGAGCACCGTCTTACCGCACAGTGTGAACGGTGAACGTGGAGTTTCTGGATAGAAAACGTGAACAGACGAGAAAAACATCTTTTAGCGGAATATACATAGACGTATATGTATTTAGAAGTTTGGCAAGCCAGTGTTTGTTTTTAATAACCTTTTCATTTATTTCCTTCTCTGATTAGCATTGCCTACTGTGTTAAGAAATGCGGACTCCTGTGAGGTGCTGGAGGTTTGAATCATCTTGAAAGATTTCCAATCTTGTCTAGTTACCGCTGCAGAGACACTAAGGAATTTACCAGAAAAAGAGATTTGATACAAATGATTTATGAAATCTCGACATTCCCTGAGGTCATATGCTGGGCACCAGTTACTGATAACTATGAATGAATTGCACACCTGGAAGCTTTTTTTTTTTTTTAAGCTAACGACGATTTCTTCAAAGATGTCAATTGTTTGCCTTGAAAATTTTATAAATTGCCTTTCTACGCACATCTGCCCCCAGTGCTTACCATTGGGCTTATTATTCATAATCTGTAATTCAATAAAGGCCTTGTGCTTTCATTTATCTTCAAAACCTCTGGTATGAGCCTTTATGTAAAACTTGAAGAAAAGAAAAGAAAATTACCTTGTAATTACCTTGCTTAAAGAAAATTACCTTGTAATTCTAAAGGCGACCCTGTTTAGACTGATGAGAAAGGTTTTTCTGTACAGAGATGGCATTACTATGTGTTTTTAGCCTTTTTAATGCCAGTCTCGGAATAGGAGACCCTTTAAGATGCTATTTTTTTTCTCCTGCCCGGGTCCTAGCCAAAGATAGCGATGGGCCTCTCCACAGCCGCTGCGGACTGAAACCCGCCCCCTGTAGTCTGTTATTCACAAATAGCAGCCCAGTTCTAACCTTTGCTTTAATGTGGGGGGGGGGTTGTGCTTGCTGTTGGGCTGTGCCCAGTTGGAATACCCGACTGTAGTTTTCGTGGAGAGACCCCGTACAGAGACTATTACAGTAGAAGAATGAAAATGTCTGGTTCTCCAAAGAACAGAGAGAAGCAGGGTTAGTAACCACGTGCAAGCCAGGTGTGTTTCCCTGAGGGAGGAGTGGCGGCTCCAGGACTTGGACGGATGGTGCTTGCCTTGGAGCCCCGCTGAGTGGTGGTGAAGAAAATCCTCAATAGTTTGCTTCCAGATCATCACAAAGCTGATGCAGAGTAAAGAGTAGCTCAGCAGGTTATAGACAACCGGCTGGGAAAGCCAGCCTGCCCCGCAGCCTGGTCTCTTCTGCTCACTTCTTACACATTGATTAGAAGTGTTTTTCTCTTCTTCTCCTACCTCCTTTTTCTTCCTCCTCCTCCTCCTCCCCCTTCTCCTCCCTCCCCCTCCTCTTCCTTTTTTCTTTTTAAACAGTATAATCAAAATATCCTGTTAGCATCCCAGAAATCTCTCAAATGGTAAATTAGAGAATGAACTGAATATACAGGACAATTTTGTCCATCTACCCAGACACAGTGAATTTACTTAATTTCTCAACAATATGTGAATGTTCCATTGTGAAGAAATATAAATAATATGTAAAAACCTAAATGAACCTAAAGGGAACTGGTTGCCCTTTACCCTCTTTTTTTTTTTTTCTTAAGATTTTCTTTATCTATTAGTGTACAAGTAGGGGGAGGGGCAGAGGCAGAGGGAGAAGCTGGCTCAGTGCCGAGCAGGGACCCCTATGCAGGACTGATCCCAGGTCTCTGGGACCATGACCCCGGCCCAAGGCAGCAGGTGCCCAAAGGACTGAGCCCCCAGGCACTCCATGCCCTTTACTCTCTGATCCCGCCCAGCACCCCAGAGCTAACCACTTTCATATTTGGGGATGTAGTTGCCTAGATTTTTTTTTTAAATGCATTTACATACATAAACCTATCTGCCCATACATAATGCCAGGTGGTCTGTTGCCCTTTTACCTAAGTGCTATCCCACTGTGGTGTTCTGCAAGTCCCGTACCCTCCGGAGAGCTCGTACCCCGTCAGTACAGATGCCTATTTCATTCCTTTCATGATGCTGACTTTGGTTTGCAAGTAACTTTAGTAAATTACCATGTCAGACACCCGAAGGTCCTTATAAGCGGGTAGATCCCCGTGAAATATCCAGTACTTCAGCTTACCTCAGATGGGTTTTATTTAAATATTGCTATTTCATGGCACTTCTGAACTGAGTTTTCTAGGGGAAAAAAAAATTTCCCCCAGTTTTATCTTCTTTTTTAGGGGAGTTTTCATGAGTTGCTTTAAGAAGTTTCATCTTTGATACTTCCGCTAGGACTGAACTGTAAACGCAACGTGGTCATCTGAAGCTTCTTAGAAAATGTGGCCCTTGACAGAAGGGATTTTAAAAAGTCAGTTACTGATCATTCCCCACCTGCCCCCTAAAACTTGGTGGGTTTATATTTTTATTTAAAAAAAAATTTTTTTTTAAAGACTATGTATTTGTCAGAGAGAGAGAGAGAGAGAGAGAGAGAGAGAGAGCGAGCACACATGGGGGAGCAGCAGGCAGAGCAGGTATCCCAAACTTGGTATCTTTAGTCCTATAACTGCACGTAACAACTAAAACTCTAAAAATGTTCTGTCTTGGGGCGCCTGGGTGGCTCACTGGGTTAAAGCCTCTGCCTTCGGCTCAGGTCATGATCCCAGGGTCTTGGGATCGAGCCCCATATCGGGCTCTCTGCTAGGCAGGGAGCCCGCCCCCCCCCACCCCCGCCTGCCTGCCTCTCTGCCTGCTTGTGATTTTTCTCTCTGTCAAATAAATAAATGAAATCTTAAAAAAAAAAATGTTCTCTGTCTTAAAGGAGGATGACTCGGATGGTAAGCCTCAGAGAGAGGGAACTCTGGCAAGAAGGAGCCAGTTATTTGGGTCAGAGAGAGCAGAGAGCTGCCTTGAATTTTTGTGGGGGAAATCTGGAAAATTCTGTTCAAGAAAGAGGATGAAAAGGTGGCTGTGGGAAGTCCTAGACAGTGATCTCCCTACTCCTTAGGAACATGGTGATGGTTTTGTTTTGTTTGGTTTTGTTTAGGAGAAATTTTCCTTGAGATACATTTCTTAGGCTCTCATTATGTGCTTGTAGAATTTCTGCTGTAATTTCTATTCATTAGTGTCCAGAAAAGTCCATTATGAGATGCTTTATATTTACCAGGTTAGGTTTGACCTTTTTTTTTTTCACATGTTTTTTAATTATTATTTAAGATTTTATTTATTTATGAGAGAGAGAGAGTGAGAGTGCATAAGCACAGGCAGGAAGAGCAGCAGGCAGAGGCAGAGGGAAAAGCAGGCTCCCTGATGAGGAAGGAGGACCCTGGGATCATGACCTGTGCCGAAGGCAGCTGCTTAACCCACTGAGCCACCCAGGCATCCCCAGGTTTGACTTTTAAATTGGGAACATTTTCCACCTTTTAAGTAAAACGTTTGATATTTTTTGTCTGTCTAAGAGACCATTTAAAAGACCCAGACAAAATCATCCATGAAATAATCCATTTGGGAAATAGCATAAATTTGTGTGTGTGTGTGTGTGTGTGTGTGTGTGTGTGTGTGTGTGTTTCTAAAGCAAGTTACTGACTCCTGTTTGTAAACATGGGATTAAAATGTTGAAGAGAAACCCGTGAGAGATAAAAATGTCAGGGTTTAATGCCAACATTAACATGAAACAGGGGAGGGTTAAAACTCTTAGGCGGCCTATTTAAATGGTGTATCCATTTTCAAAAGAGATACTGCTCACCTCTGCACAAATGCAAACCATTTTTGTACTTACATCACCCAGCAGGTACCTTCAGGAATGTGGCTTTACACAAAGACTCAAAATAGTTGTAAGGTGCACTGCATCATGCATCTTTGTATTTTAAAATCCAATTCAAGAGAACTGTGCTTTCGCATGAGTAGGCAAGACCTCTGCACAGGAGCACGGAAGGTAAGGGGGAAGGGCACACAGGAGCTGCGTATGGAGACAGGCTGGAGACAGGCTGGGCTGGAGCGGCACTAGGCAGTTGGGCTGGGCCCTGCCAGGGAAGTGACGAGCAGGTGGTTGGGACGGAACAGTGGTTTTGTCCTAAAGTCAAGTTGTTCTCAACGTCTTTCTGCCATCCCTTCCTTCTGCTTTCTCCCTGTCCGGAGTCAGCCACTTCCAACTTTTGGTGGTTTGGGGCAGGTGGAGTGTTTACCCTGATGTCTCTGAATAATATACTTGTAATGCCATTCCTTTTCTTACAGACTTTTTTATTTTTATTTTTATTTTTTTTTAAAGATTTTATTTATTTATTTGACAGAGAGAGATCACAAGTAGGCAGAGAGGCAGGCAGAGAGAGAGAGAGAGAGGAGGAAGCAGGCTCCCCGCTCAGCAGGGAGCCCGATGCGGGACTCGATCCCAGGACCCTGAGATCATGACCTGAGCCGAAGGCAGCGGCTTAACCCACTGAGCCACCCAGGTGCCCCCTTTTCTTACAGACTTTTAAAAAAAGATTTTATTTATTTATTTGAGAGAGAGAGACAGAGTGAGAGAGCATGAGAGGGGAGGTCAGAGGGAGAAGCAGACTCCCCATGGAGCTGGGAGCCTGATGTGGGACTCGATCCCAGGACTCCGGGATCATGACTGAGCCAAAGGCAGTCGCTTAACCAAACAAGCCACCCAGGCACCCCTTAAAGGTTGTTATTTTTTGTTTGTTTTTTGTTTTTTAAAGATTTTTTATTTTGTTCTTAAGTTATCTCCACGCCCAACCTGTTACTCGAGCTCACAACCCCGAAGTCAAGTGTGGCAGGCTCCACCAATGGAGCCAGCCAGGCACCTCTCTAATGCCACTTCTTGATTTTCAGTTCTTGAAATTCTGTTGAGGGGTACCTGCTTGGCTCTGTTGGGGGAGACTGCCATTCTTGACCTCAGGGTTGTGAGTTCAAGCCCCAGGCTGGGCATAGGGATAACAAGATAAAATACAAAAAGACAATCGGGGTGCCTGGGTGGCTCAGTTGGTTTGGAGTCAGACTCTTGATCTTGACTCAGGTCTTGATCTCGGGGTCTTGGGTTCAGGCCCCGCTTTGGGCTCTACTCCGAGTGTGGAGCCTACTTGAAAAAAAAAATACGTTTTGACTTAATATCATCCCTGAACGTCTGGGCCCCAGCCTCCCAATAGAATTATATTGAATTTTGTTTAGCATGGTATTCAGCATTTGCATCATCGTGACTGTGTAGATGCTACTCTTCTCAGTTGAACTGTATGGTAAAGGTTCCTTTTTTTGCACTTTTTAAAAAAAAATTTTTATTTTTTTGTCAGAGAGAGAGAGAGCGTGTGTGTGTGTGTGTGTGTGTGTGCGTGCACAAGCAGGGGGAGTGGCAGACAGAGGGAGAAGCAGACTCCCCTCGGAGCAGGGAGGCTGATGCGAAGCTGGACTCCATCCCAGGACTCTGGGATCATGACCAGAGCAGAAGGCAGACGCTTAACTGGCTGAGCCACCTGGGTGTCCCTGCACAATGTTTTGTTCATTTGCTTGTTCTCTAAAGGGTTTTGTTGTTGTTGTCTTTAGTTTTCCATGTATTTCATTTTTTTAAATAATTTTATTTAAATTCAGTTAATTCACATGTAGTGTATTATTAGTTTCCCAGGTGGAGGTCAGTGATTTGTCAGTTGCATGTAACACCCAGGGCTCATTCCATCACATGCCCTCCTTAGTGCCCATCCCCCGGTGACCCCCTTCCCCCACTTTCCATGTATTTTAGTGACTCACCCTCATCACTGCCGTCTTCTAAGATTCTGCAAATGCTCAGGGGCTCATGTATCCCATCACCTCCGTCTTGTCAGGGGTGCATCTCCTGGGAGTTTCTGCCCAGCTGTACCCGGTGCACCTGCGCCACCCTGCTTTCTCTGCAGGCTGCCTGGTCCCTGGCACGTACCCTGGGGCAGCTCCTGCTCTCCGCAGCCCCATGCTTCCCTCTTGTTAATAAGCTCTCTCATCAGGGGGCAGTCCCAGGAGCTCCCCAGGAGAGGAGGCGCAGAGGTAAACCTCTGACACTGTTCCTCATTTACGCTCATGTGATAGTTTTGCTGGACACAGAATTCTGGGTTGGAGAACATTTTTCCTTCTGAATTTGAAAGCATTGCTTCATCGCTCCTTATGTTGTTGTGAGAAAAGTTTGTTGTAATGCATTTCTTTTCTTTTTTTTTCCTCTTGAAATTTTTCGGATCTTCTTTTTGGTTCCCAATGTTCCGAAATGCCACTGTTACAGAAACAAGGTGGGTCTGTTATCGCCTATTGCACAGGGCGCTGGGTGCTATGGACCCTTTGCATCTGGCACCACGTGTCCCATCTTCCTGGGGAATCTGGAATCCTTGTTTTTGTTTTCCTCCCTTCTGGGTTCTCCGGACCCCACAGTGACCCAGATACTGAGTCTCCTGGACGATCCTCTAGTTTTCTTATCTCTTCTACCCCATATTCCATCTCCGACATTTTATTCACCTTGCGCTTCCAGCCCTTCTGCTGGTTTTTCATTTCTGCTATCACATTCTTCATGTTGAGTTCTTTTCTGCCCCCAGATCATCCTTGGTAGAAAACAGTATCCTATTTGGTTTCGTGGCCACAATATATTTTTTGAATCTCTGAAGATATTAATGATAAAGTTAAGTTTCTGTGGGCCCACCTAGTCTCTGTGACCTTCATTTTTCTGTTGTCTTGAACTCTCCTTTTGGGTTTAGGGACCTTCCTCAAATTCCTGTTTTCTGGTACCTGCATAGGTTTAAGAGGGGGGGCCTACAAAATGTCCACAGGGTCCTCTGCCACTCAACGTGGCAGTCAGCCGCGTGGCTCCCTCAGCGTGGTCAGGCTTGATGGTGGTGAGAAGAGGATCTCTGGGACTTGGCTTATGGAGTTTCCCTAGCCTAGAGAATTCCTCTAGCCTGGGGATAGGGACCTGGCTGCCTACATACAGGGCATGTCTCTGTTCTCCCGAAATATCTGCCTTTTCAATTTCTCTCTTTTCCTGAAGCTGGGCTTGGTGTGGTCCAATCCAGACTCTGTATTTTAGCTTTTCCAGAGAAAAACCCTGCATGCAGACTCTGCTTGGGTGGGGAGGGGTGGCAGCTAGCTGGGCAGCGGTGGTCAGGTGTGCAGAGAGATGGCACTCTTAACTCCTTAGATGTTCAGCCTCCCTCCTTTTTTTTTTTTTTTTTTAAGATTTTTTTTATTTATTTGACAGAGATCTACCTGTCAGTAGGCAGAGAGACAGAGGAGGAAGCAGGCTCCCTGCTGAGCAGAGAGCCCGATTCGGGGCTTGATCGCAGGACCCTGGGATCATGACCTGAGCCGAAGGCAGAGGCTTTAACCCACTGAGCCACCCAGGCCCCCCAGCCTCCCTCCTTTAACATTTAAGCCTCCCTCCTTTAACGACAGCTCTCCCCTGCAGGTGGAGATGCTGGCCCTTCCACCCTTTGAGACTTTGCAGCTGACCCATGTAAATGGGATTGATTCTTAGTTTTCTCAGCGGCCAGTTCACGTGTGTGTTTCTTGTGTCTCCCAAGTCTGTACCACGGATCCGTTTGCTTTCCTCCTTCCACCTTCATGTCGCTGTTTCAGCCTCTCATTCTCTCTATTCCTAGGGGCCCTAAAATTCTTTCCTCGCTGTTCTAGTGGACTTATGGAGGCAGCAAATGTGCACGATGGGTTCAATCCGCCATTTTTCTGGCCAATTTTTTCCAGTTTTAATGAGATATAATTGACACACAGCACAGCAGAAGTTCAAAGTGGACAGCATGATTTGATCTGGTTAAAAAAAAAAAAAAGATTATTTGAGAGAGAGAGCTTGAGAGGGAGGAGGGGCAGAAGGAGAGAGAGAGAATCTCAAGCAGATCCCAAGCTGAGCACAGAGCCCGACGTGGGGCTCGAACTTATGGCCCCGAGATCATGACCTGAGCCAAAACCAAGAGCCAGATGCCCAACTGACTGAACCACCCAGGCACCCCGATCTGGCTAGTTTTGTTTTGTTTCTCCTTCCTTTTTCTTTTTTTCTTTTCTTCCCTTTCTTTTTTTCCTTCATCCTTTCTTTCTAAGAGTTTATTTATTGGAGAGAGTGAGAGAGCACAAACAGAGAGAGCTGCAGAGGGAGAGGGAGAAGCAGGCTCCTCACTGAGCAGGGAGCCCGATGCAGGTCTCCATTCCAGGACCCTGGGATCATGAACCGAGCTGAAGGTAGACGCTTAACAACTGAGCCACCCAGGCGCCCCTGGCTAGTTTTCTAATGTAAAATTGGATTGTCAGAGAGAAAGGTATAGAAGGAGTACATCTCCAGTCTTGAGACTCAGTTATCTCAGGGAGTGGAATGAAGGAGAAGATTTCCAATTCTTTTTTTTTTTTTTTTTAAGATTTTATTTATTTATTTGACAGACAGAGATCACAAGTAGGCAGAGAGGCAGGCAGAGAGAGAGGAAGGGAAGCAGGCTCCCCACTTAGCAGAGAGCCCGACGCAGGCCTCGATCCCAGGACCCTGAGATCATGACCTGAGCCAAAGGCAGTGGCTTAACCCACTGAGCCACCCAATTCTTATCTTTGGATTGTTTCACTGTCTACAGTGAAGTTCATAATCCCCTTCTAAAAAACCGTTAGCAGGCGCCTGGTTGGCTCAGTCATTAAGTGTCTGCCTTTGACTCAGGTCATGATCCCAGGGTCTTGGGATTGAGCCCCGCATCGGGCTCCCCGCTTGGTGGGAAGCCGGTTTCTCCCTCTCCCCCTCCTCTGCTTGTGTTCCCTCTCTCGCTGTTTCTCTCTGTCAAAGAAATAAAATCTTTTTTTTTGTTGTTGAAGATTTTATTTATTTATTTGAGAGAAAGAGAATGAGTGAACATGGGAGGGGGAAGGTCAGAAGGAGCAGCAGACCCCCTACTGAGCAGGGAGCCTGATATGGGACTCGACCCCAGGACTCCAGGATCATGACCTAAGCTGAAGGCAGTCGCTCAACCAACTGAGCCACCCAGGTGCCCCAAATAAATAAAATCTTTTAAAAAAAACCCAACCAACCAAACAAAAAACATTAGCTGCCTAAGTCCACAGGTCCTCACTGAGCATCTGTCTGTGATAAGCACTACTGATGGGAACTCCCTTCTTTGGGGTCAGCAACAGGGACCATCTGGCTGGGAAAGCCCATACAGCTCCACGTGGTGATGAGTGAGAAGTTGAACCAGGGCTGAAAGGATAAGCACTAATCTTGGGAAATTTGCTGCTGTCCCGCTTGGCTGTTGCCTGGTAAAGAGAAGGGCTGGATTTGCCGAAATAAGTGAGTCACAGCTTCTGTTCTAATGATTTATTTTAGTTTTTTAAATCTTCTGTCTGCACAAGCGCAACAAGGCCCCTGAACTGTGGCCTGCCACCGAAAATCATTCGAGCAACAAATGGTGATGGTTCTCTAATGGCCGAAGCTGGCCCACCTATGGTGGACGCTGCCCCCGGGGCAGTTAATGAGGGCAAATGTGCTCTGGAGTTTTCCAACACAGTGGAAAATTAAAATCACAAAGACACTAGATGTAGGCATTTGGAGATACCCCCCTCACCTGGATAGAGATATTAAATTTTTTTTTTAAGATTTTATTTATTTGACACAGAGAGATCACAAGTAGGCAGATAGGCAGGCAGAGAGGGGGAAGTAGGCTCCTGGTTCTGGCTTTGATCCCAGGACCCTGAGATCATGATCATGAAGACAGAGGCTTAATCCACTGAGCCACCGAGGCACCCCAGAGACATTAAACTTTTAACTGCATCCCTGCAGTGTGGATTTGATTTCCCCAGGCAGACTTCTCCGCTCCAAAATCCCTAAAAAAAAATTTTTTTTGCAAGTTTCATTTTCAAATGCAAAGATCTTTAACCTTAATAGTTTTTTTTTTTTTTTTTCTCTTACTGTTGTTCTAGTGCAGTGTGACGGGGCGCTGGACCATTTTTTCTCAAATGGTAGCCAATTCGTCCAACACTTAGAACCTGAAGAAATCATTCCATCTCCTTTCTGATCTGAAGTGCCATCTTTGTCACTAAATAAACACACCTGGCTTTTTTTAACAATGCATATTTGCAGACCCCCTCCCAAGGATCAGAATCTTTGGGAGTGGGACTCTAACCATGTTTGGAAATCAGTGCCTTAGAGCCTTGCACAGGCCGGCCGCACTGGCACCCCTGGAGAGCGTGATGGAAGTTAAAATTCTGGGTAGCCACTGCAGACCTGCTGAATCAGACTCCAAGTGGGGCCCAGAAGGGTGTGTTCCCACTGGGCCTCTGGGCTGCAGTCTGCGAGTCACTCACTGCATGCAAGGGGGCCGTTGTGAGCTAGCTGGCCACGGCACAGATGTGGAGCTGTCTTGGCAATTAGTGGTAAGTTAATGGTTCGCACTGATGCAAGCATTGCGTTGCACTCACTTTCCCCAGCTCCGTTTTCCTGTCTGCTGTCAGGAGAGCTGGTCAAAGAATTACAAGAAGATGATACACACACCGCAGGGTGGGAAGTCACAGCACGTCGCCCTACCTCCCCCGCAACACACTGCAAAGGGGCTGAGGGCTCCCAGCACTGTGCGTGGAGGCAGAAGAGAGAGGCCTGAGCGTGAGCCGCAGCAGGTCAAGCCCATGCCCAGGGCTCACCCCTCACTCTCTTCAGGCTTGACCTTGGCAGCCAGGACACCCCAGCCTGGAGCTGAGATGCTCACTGGTCTTGAGGTCTGCGGGCAGACTCACTTCCTGGGTTCTGCTCAGGGGCGGAGCCGCAGGGTGGGCGGGGCGAGGCGCAGAATCCGGCTGATGAGGATTAGGTGTGCCCACTACCTTGCCTCCTGCTGGGGTTCCCCTTTCCTGTGCCGGGAAGTCCCAGGCACTCCAATCTTCCCCGTGAGCCCTCGGAATGCAAAGCGGTGACCTCACCAGGGTAGTGGCCCAGCTCTGGCCCACAGAGCAAGGTGCCACCGTCTGGATGCCCCAGGGGGTGGAACTGGATTTAGGGCATCAGGGCGGGCTGGCTGCACAAAAGGGTTAGGAGTCTCAGCTGGGACCTCCCTCCCGCCTGCCATCTGGGACGGAAATCAGATTTTCACTTTCCATCTGATTCCTCAGCATACGTCCAAAGTGGGTGTTCCCTGGGCTGGGTTCTAGGCCTACTGCAAGGTCAAGGCGAAAGACCCAGACCCTGGGTGTCTCTTGGTTGAAGGTAAACAAATTTACCTGGCTCTGGGATTCCACCACAGGGCTCCAGGGAGACTAGAGTTCCCCCAAGCTGCTTGTCACTGGATCACCGGTGCACTTGTTACACCGCACGTTCTCAGGAATCTTGCCTGCAGAATTCACGCTAGGGACTCGGAGGTTGGGGTCCGAGAAATGGGCCCAACAGCTGCCCACGTGACCCCTCTGAGCAAAGCCATTATTCCATCAGGGGCGTAAGCGCAGCTGGGACAAGTGGACTCATGAAGGTCTTAGTTAAACGCTCGGCTGGTCTTGATTACCCCTTCCGTCGCTTCCTTTGTCCCTCCCAGCTGTGACTCAGGAGCGTGCTTTCTTGCTCACCCAGCCTGGGTGCCTCGGAAACACGGCAGATGTTTTTGCTGCCAACACTGGGGCCCCACCCAGGGCTGTAGGCAGCAGTGAGTGGGGTCACGATAGGGTTAGACACCCACTTTCTGAGAATACCTACTTTCTTAGGCTGGCTCTGTCTTCCTGGCGACCGCGCTCGCGGGCCGCTCCCATCTCCGGACGCCCCGGGGGCGGGGGTGGTGGTCAAGGCTCGGGAGAGACGGAAAGTTTCCACCGAGGCCTCCTTCATCTCGGCAGGAGCGCGTTAGCCCCACGTCTATAGTTCCTTCTAGAAAGGGGCGTTCCTGGAAGGAGGGTGGTGGGAGCTGGAGCAGAAACAGCTGAAAGAGTTTGCTAGAAAGTGTTTCCCTCTGGGCCGGAGCAGCACCTGGTGCGTCCACACACGTGCGTGACGCTGAGAACAAATACTTTGGTATCTGGGGGAAAGGTTTGGTCTCCAGCTCCCGGTTCTCAGGGGGCCCGGGGAGCGGGCGGTGGTCGTACTCGGCGCTGCCGGTGAAAACGGAGCGGGGGCGGCGGCCGGGGCGTGTGGCCCCCACCACGGCCAGCCTCGGGGCTCCCGGCTCGGGGCGCGGGCGGCCAGCGGGGGGCGCCTGCGGCCGCTCCACCGCCCCCGCCCGCACTGCCGGATCCAGCCCGCGGCCGGCGCGGCCACTCGGGCGGCGGAGGCGGCGGCGGCGGCGGCGGCCGGCCGGAGCGCGGGCAGGAGCGGCGGCGGC